>NC_084511.1:19849256-20186015 GCF_024500385.1 Phyllopteryx taeniolatus | reverse complement strand
TTTTTTAACAGGACACCAGATCTACATGTTGAATGAAGAATCCCCCAGTAACCCAGACCAACAACAGAGAGCCCCAGTTGAACACACTCACCCCAACGACAGGATCTCTGGTACTGTAGCAGAGAGAAGTATCCATGACAATCGTACTATATAACACGTGTTGTTAATATTCTGTAGACACTACAGCCTTCCTCTCCGAACTGAGAGGATTATAACGCAGTGTGTGATCAGACTTGAAAAACGTACATTAAAATTATACTGTAAAATGTATATCATTAATTGTAAAAATATCAAGTGGTTTCGGGAAATATAGTAGAAATAAAGCATCCATCCAACCAGCCAATGAGGACAAGTGGTTTCAAATATAGCTTGATGGATATTTAAAGAAATTTATAGGGCTGCAACTAACGATTATTTTAATAATCGATTAATTATTTTTTCCGATGAATCTGATTTTAAAAAATAAATAAATAAATAAAAAATTTTAATTTCCATCCGTTTATTCAATAAATGGAGATTATTTCAAATTGACAGTGCAGAAAAAGCACAAACATAAAAAGATTCTGATTCAGTGACCGGTTTGGTCCATAATGTGTCAGAAAATAGACAAAGATGTTGATAAGTGTTTTCCAAAGTAAAATATGTTAGACAATGTCTTATTTTCATGAAACAAAGACAATAAGTCTGCTTTAGTATTATAATAAATATAATTATTCATATTTACTGTTGGGAGGCTAGAATTACGATGATTTGGACAATTTAGAATAAGTAAAATCACGCAGAAAATGAATCATGTAAAAAACCATGCAGTGTATTTTTTAGAAACACTGGCACATTCATTATAAGGTTCAATTGCCTTTCTTTTTTCTTCCCCTTGTACTGATGGGTGGGCAGTCCTTGTATGTTTATGTAAGTTATTTGTGGAGCCAGCTCTATAAGAGAGATTTTTCATGCTGACTCTACAGTCTTTGAATTTTCAATGAAATCAAAATGTGTCCATATTTTACTTCCATTTCATGCTGTCCATCATTTTCATAAATAGAGTATTCCTTCCGAGCAGTGCCGGTAATTGGTATGGGTGAAATGTAAATTTAACATATAGAAGGCTAATTTCTTTACAGAACCTCTGCTGCATCAGTAGTATTTACAGTATTTCAGTGGAACAGGCTGCAAACAGTGGCACAGACACCCTCATTTCCTTCAGTTCACAGACTCACAAATCCCAACAAAATTAGTTTTACTTTTTTAAAATCTAGACTTGAAGCTGTTGATGTTGCTGTTCTGTGAATAAGAGTGATGTAAAATTAAATAAAGGGTATATATAACGTGTTTGCTGGAATATTATTTGCTAGATTCAGTCCTGATTAAGTGTCTCTTTTTTTTAGGCTTCACCCATGTTCAAACACCCCAGTTTGCTAGGGGCAGTGTGATTACCAACCAGCCTACACCGCAGCAACTCAATGAGCAGCACAAGCATAAAGCTTACCTAAAACAGCAGGTATCTCTTAAAACAGTGTTGGTCCAAAAGGTTCAATATGACTTAAGATACATTCTCAAAGAGCTTTTTCTGGGTGATAAATTCAGCTAATGCAAATTCATACAAATGTCAGACAAATTCTGTCAGTCAGAGCTCCAAGCTCAGAATTGAGTTGTTTTTATGTTGTGTTGACCTGAAAGACCAAGTGTTATGAACATTTTGCTACACTGCATACATATTTAGTCAGGTAGTACATTAGAGTATTGTCTGGGTTGTCTTATCAGTCATTTGACTATCAGGTGGAGACTGTGTTGCATTGAAATTCCTGTGGCTGCTCATGTAGTGTTAAAGTACATTTTAAAATCACCCACAATTGCCCTTCACAAAAATTGGTCTGATCTCTCCAAGCTCCAGTTGGTTTACCTCTGTAAAGCTGGTTTATGATTTGGAATTTTGGTAAAGAAATTTTAAACCGCGCTTGTTTTCAGATTGAGGAGAAACTGCATAAAAAGGCAGAGGAGAGGGAACGGAACAAACAGGAGGATGAAAAGCTAGAGAGGAAGGTGGCAGAGCAGATGGCTCGCATCAAGAGGGAGTATGAAGAAGAACAAGAGAAGAAGAAACAGAAAGAGTTAGAGGTGAGATTCTTATTGTACAAAGGCACAGTGCCAAACAAACTTCACTCTGGATCATTTTGTTGGGTGGGGGATATCTATATCACAGCAAAAAGCCAAGGAACAGAAACTCCTTAAACTGGCTGAACAGAGGAAAATGGAAACGGAAAGAAAGAAGACTGAAGAGAGGGAGAAAGAGAAGAAGCAACGTGAGCAAGAGAAGCAGGCCCAGGTAGAAATGGTACGTCCTCTTTGGTCTCCTTGGCCAATTGTAGCCTTTAATTTATTGGCTTTACACTATGTCTTAAAAGAAAAAACATTTCAAAAAAAAAATAATAATAAAAGGGCCGTAATGAAAGTCTTAAAAGATTCTACTAATTTAATTTCCCCCTGTGTGTCATATATATCATTTATCCTGTGGCTTTAGGTCCACCATGAGTCGTCCGCTCCGATTCCTACCTTGCACGGGACCGCTCCGATTCCTACCTTGCACGGGAAACTTGTGCCACAGCAGTACATCTCCGGGCCAGCCGTTGTTGAGAGTCGTCACTCCACTGCCCCACTGTCTGTGAGTCCCATACATGTGCATACACACCACATTAACTTAAGCCTGTGAGCATGATTCTGCCTACAGCATGGCTGCCTACAGTGTCAGGACAGAACAAGAATAAGTTTCCTTTCTTGTTGGCTTATAAAACAGAAATGCTTTTCTTTCCCCGAAATGATTTCTTTCTTTCTGGTTGAAAACATTACCCTTTCGCTTTTTCTATGTATGTCTTCAGGAGCGATCTTTGTCTGGGAACCAGTCTCCCCCTGTCCCTGCTTGTAGGAATCAACTACGAGCTGCAGGTGCTTACACAATGACAGAGAGCTTGTATCATTTGTAAAAACACTATAAGCTGCTTTGTTTCCATCAAGCGGTTCAGTTCAACTCCCTTCGGGTACAATTTGGAACGGTATTCATAAGAAGACCCTTTTATTTTATCTAAATGGGAAATTCCCATAGTACTGTTATTCACATGAATGTACACTCAAGCAAAAAATGCTTATATGATGTGCATTAATAGTGATTACAAAGTGACTTGGTTGTGCACATAGTAGCATCAGGTTCCAAGTAGTTGGGGTTAAGGGCACCTCAGCAGTACTTCAGAAAATAAAGAATTCCTCTAGCAACAAGACCCATTCTCCACTTTTGTGGTATGCCGAAGATCCGTCTATAGTTGGAACCGATTATCAAACAACCAAGCATTGATTTTTAAATCTTTACAGGACCACTGTCAGCTACGTAAACGGCATGACATCCTAGCGTTGCGACAAAGTTGTAACTATGGTAATTCAACAAAGACTACTACCACACAATAATTAAGTCATCCAGCCTTTTGGATTTTCTTCTTGGCCTGTGACTGCTCATTACAAGAACATAAGCTTTGTCGAAGAAAAGACATGTTTTGTATTGTCATTCTATTCTAGTTGTCACAGAATTGACAAGTCTATGTATTGTATCTGTTTTCAGTCGGTAAACTTGACGTGTACAGTGAACTGTCAGCATTGCGTCAGCAGCTTCGCGCTGAGCAAAAGCGACTTGAACGTCATCTGCAGCAGGGGGCTTGTGATGAAATAGACTCCCTTATAACTGGAAGGTCAGAGTTCTTATGTTTTACAATGTTCACCAGAAAATTCCAGACTGTGGTGAAAGTTTAATGAATTGTAGGTTCCTTTCTCTTTTAGTGCTGAAAAATAGATCTGACTGCAGATCTCGCGTTCATGCTGTTTCAAGTGAAAAGTGTTGATATAAATTGAACTAGAAAGGACCATTTTAGATAAAGAGTATGTCAAAATATAGTACTGAGCCAGAAAAACAGTACTTGGTCACCAGCTGCATTTGCATTAAACATTGAGGCCAATGGTGGAAATGAACCATCGTAAAATAATATAAAGCAATGCTAAAATGTTTTTTATTTTTGTTTTAATTATATGCAGTGATGGATAGATGTTTTAAATAGATTATGTAAAATGTTCCTCTCGTCTTCAATAACACAGACAAGCACGTCCAAAAGTGGATGTTTTTGATATGGCGAGGCTGCGGCTCCAGGCTCCAGTTCGAAAGCCCCACTCCAGAAACATGGAACCAAGTAATCTGCTGCGGATTCATGACTCACTTCAGCTCGATTACTTAGGTTGATAAACTTAGCAGTTAATTGCATTCTAACAGAATCAATAACAGCAGCAAATTACCACTGACTGGTTTGTATGTGCATGTTAGATTGTGAATCCAGGCTCAGCTCCAATGAGATTGAGAGGATGGAGAGAATGGGTGTGGCCAGCAGAAGGAGGCGAGTCTACAATGATCCTCATCAGAAGCTCAGTAGCCGGCGATCCACACACACAAATGGTTAGCGAATAGTGTTTCTTTTTTATTCCAGATCGTGTAGCTAGAGCAAACCTGACCTTTTTGATTGTGTCTGGATGATGAACTGTCTTCATGAAACTGCCAAGTCCCTATGGTAAAAAGAAATACAGGAATGACTACAGAAATAGCCTGTCTGTAGTTACCCAAAATACATATGGATGCATCTACAGCTGAGGTTCTATGGCCACTCACGTGGAAAAACATGGTCCCAATCTCGAAAGGCCACCATCTACCGCAGACGTAGCACCACACGCAACTGTGCCAGGCCCATGGTCACAAAGAAGGGAATTTAGATAAAACCTTTGAGTGAGCATGCTTTTCAAATGAAAAAAGGTAAGTCAAATATTATACAGTATTTGTTTGGTGTTGGGGGAGACTACATCTTGAAAAGTGCATTTCCCTCAGGTCTTTCTAAATAAGATTATATTCTACTGAGACTCGCCCAGTAAAGGGGTCATCAACATGGTGCCCGCGGGCACCAGGTAGCCTCCATGGACCACATGAGTAGTCCGCTGGCCTATTCCTAATTTTGCTGACCAATGATGGGCATAGTGATTTCTGAGGAACATTGTAGAAGTGATCCTTTGAAAATGTCAACACTTTGCAGACATTTATTGAAATGAAGTGTATATATTTCCTACCTTGTTAAATCATAATTTATAGTTTTTTGTGAGAAATCCTTAACATGATCAGTGTCTTTAGATAGATGAATATAATTATAATAATTAGTAATAACATGATCAAAGGGAAAAAAAAAAAATTATTTCAGAAGCCCATGCATCGCATTAATCAGTCCCCAAGAAGTAGCTCTCCGTTTCAAAAGGTTTGACCCCTGGTCCTGTACAATGCATTTGATCTTAAATTTGTATCAATGGCTAAACTCGCATGTTTTGTCTATGAAGTCGACAATACCGGTAATAATTTTTCCAAGATGGTGGTCTATTCACGAATATGCAGTATGGGTTAACACAATCGCAGTATAGTTTGTTAGAGGATTTTTGTCCTGTATGTAATTTGGGTAACCACATAGTAGGCTATACTTGACAATTGTCTGTTAAGGAGTAAAAGATGTAAGCCATTTTTTGTGTGTGTAAATGTGATTAGTTTGGTCTTGTGTGGAAGCCATAAAACATAAAATTTTGTGTTTCAGATTATTTTGACATGTCCCTTCCTCATCAAAACGATCTGGTGAGCGACAAACAAATAACGGTTGCTTTGTCATCCTCAATATTTCTCCAATGAACTTAGCAGCAAATGTAGGAGTGCAGTTGTAAATGAGGATGTCTGTGTTTCAGGGGAGCGTGATGGGGCGACATGCAAGAGGATCTCTCCTGGAGTCGGATAGCGCTTTTCTTGGTAAAAGAGCTATGGTTGAACACGAGTTGTTTTCAAGAGCTAAAAATATTTTAAAGCAATATTGAATATTTTCCACTTCATTAAGGAGTGGCATATATAAAGCGTGTGTCCTGTGGTTCGGGTAACCCTGACTAATTTCTGGTTTCGGCTGTTTTTAGCCCCTTTGGGAGATGCTTTTCCTGTGCCAAGCTCCCCGGAGGGTGAGGAGACACCCCAGCTCTCAGCCCGGGCAAGGAGGAGGCTGACCAGACACTTCCAGCATTCCCCGGTGCTCAGCTTTACACACTCGATCGCTCAATCTATGTACTTTACCCATGTCGTTCATCTCTGTCCCTGTGGGATTTATACTGCTATAACACTGCAGTGAGGAGTCTTACTCATTACTAAACGTATTTCACATTCTTTGATGGTTAGGAAAGAGACAACCCCACCCACTCACGTAGCAGGAAGCAGAGAGAAGCGGAGTCGAGCAGTGAGGAAAAAAGCCAGGAAAAGTTGTCCCCCAGTCGTCGTGGCAACACAGCGGGTACATCATCTGTCATATTTAAAAATGTTTAAAGCTGTGTGTAAATACAATGAATGACCCCCCCCCCCCCCTCCAATCTCCAGGAACTGTGGATCTATCTGATGATGACTTGTTACCTTCCCAAATTTCTCGCCTCACTCACAACCTTCAAAGTTCAATAGAATCCTTCTCAACGGATTCCTGGATGCGACCGGGTACTTCAGAAACTCTCAGTTGTTTAGAGGGATCAGTGAAGAGGGACTGATTGACAACATAGGAGCCTGTCCACTCTGTCACTGCACAGACAAATGTGTCGGTGGGAATGTTTATTTCTGAGCAGGAATTTAGTGTCAGTTTTCAGTGACCTTAGAGGCCAACTTTTTATTTAATAATTTATTTTACAATGTATTGATACAATAACATTTTGAATAAATATTCTTATGGATTTTATGGTTCGTTTATCTATTTCATTTTCATATTGAATGATGAAATTAAATTTACATTGCTGTATATTTTTGTTGTATACCACACTGAGAAACAGACCACATGCAGTGCCTTGCTCAAGGGCAATACAGTGGGTACAGAAAGTATTCAGGTCCCCTTAAATTTTTCACTCTGTTATATTGCAGCCATTTGCTAAAATCATTTTCCCCCCTCATTAATGTACACGTTATATTGCAGCCATTTGCTAAAATTATTTATTTTTTCTCCCTCATTGATGTACACACCACCCCATATTGACAGAAAAAACAGAATTGTTGAAATTTTTGCAGATTTATTACAAAGGAAAAACTTAAATATCACACAGCCATAAGTATTCAGACCCTTTGCTGTGACACTCATATATTTAACACTGGTGCTGTCCATTTCTTCTAATCATCCTTGATGGTTCTACACTTTCATTGGAGTCCAGCTGTGTTTGATTGTACTGATTGGACTTGATTAGGAAAGCCACACACCTGTCTACATAAGACCTTACAGCTCACAGTCCATGTCAGTCCTAACCGCCTGAAGACCTGAGAGACAGAATTGTGGCAAGGCACAGATCTGGCCAAGGTTACAAAACAGTTCTGCTCCACTTTTAAGTGTCCTAAGAGCACAGTGGCCGCCTTAATCCTTAAATGGAAGACGTTTGAGATTACCAGAACCCTTCCTAGTGCTGGCCGTCCAGCCAAACTGAGCAATCGGGGGAGAAGAGACTTTGTGTGAGAGGTAAAGAAGAACCCAAAGATCACTGTGGCTGAGCTCCAGAGATGCAGTTGGGAGATGGGAGAAAGTTTTAGAAAGTCAACCATCAGTGCAGCCCTCCGCCAGTCGGAGCCTGACTGAAGCCTCTCCTCAGTGCAAGACACATGAAAGCCCGGATGGAGTTTGCTGCTAAAAAAAAAAAAAAAAACCCTGAAGGACTCCAAGATGGTGAGAAATAAGATTTTCTAGTCTGATGAGACCAAGATATAACTTTTTGGCCTTAATTCTAAGCGGTATGTTGAGAAAACCAGGCACTGCTCATCACCTGTCCTATACAGTCCCTACAGTGAAGCATGGTGGTGGCGGCAGCATACTGTGGGGGTGTTTTTCATCAGCTGCAGGGACAGGATGACTGGTTGCAATCGAATGAAAGATGAATGCGGCCAAGTACAGGGATATTCTGGGCGAAAACCTTCTCCAGAGTGCTCCGGAACTCACACTGGGCCGAAGGTTCACCTTCCAACAAGACAATGACTCTAAGCACACAGCTAAAATGATGAAGGAGTGACTTCAGAACAACTCCTTGACTGTTCTTGAATGGCCCAGCCAGATACCTGACTTAACCCCAATTGAGCATCTCTGGAGAGACCTGAAAATGGCTGTGCACCAATGTTCACCATCCAACCTGACAGAACTGGAGAGGATCCCCAAATCCTGAGCAAAGTGTCTGAATACTTATGCCTCTGTGATATTTCAGTTTTTCTTTTTTAATAATTCTGTTTTTATCTGCCAATATGGGGTGCAGTATGTACATTATTGAAGGAAAAAAATGAACTTAATTATTTTAGCAAATGGCTGCAATATAACATCCATCCTTTTTCTGAGCCGCTTCTCCTCACTAGGGTCGCGGGCATGCTGGAGCCTATCCCAGCTGTCATCGGGCAGGAGGCGGGGTACACCCTGAACTGGTTGCCAGCCAATCGCATGGCACATAGAAACAAACAACCATTCGCACTCACAGTCATGCCGACGGGCAATTTAGAGTCTCCAATTAATGCATGTTTTTGGGATGTGGGAGGAAACCGGAATGCCCGGAGAAAACCCACGCAGGCACGGGGAGAACATGCAAACTCCACACAGGTGGGGACGGGGATTGAACCCCGCACCTCAGAACTGTGAGGCTGACGCTCTAACCAGTCGTCCACCGTGCCGCCCTGCAATATAACAAAGAGTGAAAAATGTAAGGGGTTCTGAAAACTTTCTGTACCCGCCTGTAAGTCATTTCCAGCAGCAAATGTGAGGCTATGCAACAGTGATTACAAAAAGTTTTGTTACAAAATATGTAGACTATGTAAGAAAGGGGGGGAACACTTTTTCTTCAATCCAAAACAAATGGAAAAACTGAAAACGTTTTGTGGTAATTGAGGATCCCGTGAGCCCAGTAACCTTTGGCTATGTTTTGTTCAAAGTGGACTGGAATGTTCATACTGAGATGAGATTTGAACCCCAAACTTGAGAACCAAGAACTAAACACTAGGTCACTGCGCTACCCCAAAATTCTTATTTTTTTTTAGGTATTATTTAGTTAATTGTTATGAAAGGCTCCTAATGTTTAACCCACAAGATAATATAATAATAAAAATAGTAATATAATAAAACACTTTGCCATACCATCACTTGCAGAGTTGATACTTTTAACAGTTGTGTAAAAAAAAGACAAAAGGTACAAAGAGCTATACATCTAAAAAATGTTTTGCACTATCAAAATGTGTTTCCATACCTTTGCTAATGTTCTGAGTGACAAAAAATGCTCAAATGTGAATTAAGTTAAAAAAAAAAATCACATTACACAGAAATTTTGACACTGAGAATTTTTTAGCTTACGGTTTTTAGGATGGCATAATACAACGCATTCACGACGAATTATTCTCGGAGCCGACAACAAAAAAACTATTCTTATAATTAAAGTACCTAATGACCTATATTCACCAAAATTGATGTGCCCCCATGTCTTGATGTGACGTCAGCGACGGAACTGGAGACCAAATTCGCTGCATAGCCGTTGTGGACATAGGAATGTATTATACTATAAAGTGGCAGTATTTACTCATATTTTACATATTGTCAGTGTTGGGAGGTGTTCCCACCTGCAAAATGAAAACTTTTAAGGAATAAAAAATAAATAAATACATCTTGCTTTAGTTTCCAAACACCCCTTTGCAAGTTGATATGACGCCTTATACTTCTATCATATTCCATTGCACACACAATAGAGCAGCACACCAACATTATCTTCAGTCGCTAATTTAATATTCTAAAAACTTAATGTATTACGGTGTCATTGATTAAAACGGAGCACATGCAGCAAGAACCAGCCGTGCCTATCAAAGCCCACCGTGGACTTTTTGTCCACTTCAACCTTTTTCTTTGGGAGTGCCCATGGAGAGGAAAAGGCTTTACCTGCACTAAATCTGTAAGATTGGGGTTTTCATTTTGATCTTTTCAGAGGTTGAAGTGGGCATAGCTAGAGATGTCCACATAGATTTTGGTCACGATTGATCGCAGTTTTCAGACATTAAGCAACGTTAAGCTTCGTCTGTATAGTGGGCGCCTATGGAGAAGAAAACGCTTAATGTGCACAAAATCCGTAATATTGGGATTATTGTTTTGATGTTTTATGTTAAGCCTTTTAGACTGTCCCACAAAACCTGTGTATATAGGCGGATAGGAATCTGTACGCACTTACTTCATACTGCTGCCTCCCTTCTGCAACGAAGCATTACAACAATCGATTTTAACAAAAGTTACTCAAATGCTCCCTTGTTCACTTTCCTCCATGTTGCTGCTTTCCTTGTTTTTTCTGCTTGTATAAGTTAGTTTTGAAAAAAATGACAAGCAAAATTCAACAAAGCAAGGAATAGAAAATACAGGAAAAAAGTTGTCAGAAAGATTCACACTCAAGTAAAGTACAGAGTAACTGGAATAATCTACCTAACAGCAAAGTATTTGTACTTCATTACTTCCAACCACTGATATGTGTTTATTAATCTATTTAAGTATAGCATTTGGAGGACTGAAATGTTCTCAACCTATGATCTAAATAAATCGCCATATTCAGTGTACCATTTTTGAATCATTACAAGTATATCGTCTCACACTTCCATTCATATACAAACTATATGATATGACAAACATGGTGGCACCCTGTTTCAGCGACAGTCACTGTAGATGGAGCATTAGTAATAGAGTATGCAATATTCATAGTTTCACATCAGGACCTTGTACCCCTAATTTCCCCCTCTCTTTTCTGTCCTCCCTCCCATTATGTGACACTGTTTACAGTAAAATTATGGTAAATTACAGTAACGTGTGAAAGTACTGTATTTTATTTTGCACCTATGGTTTCTTTCGCTTTACAGTAATATACTGTATAAAAAAATACAGTATATTACTGCTCAAATTTCATTCAGTTTTACAGCAAAGGTTGACAGTTTTACAGCAGGTTTATAGTATTTCCTTAATCCAGCCCACTGAGCATTTACATGATCAAGAGTTCTGTAATATTTGTTGCATAAATGTAGCAAGCTTTCCCCTAAAAGTGGCCAATTGGGAAAGATAATTACAAAAAAAAAAGATTTTATATACACACACACACACACAAATATATACATGTATATATATATATAAAATTAAATTTGAAAATGTATTTTATTAAATAATTAGTTAATGATAATTAAATCAATTATACATATAATAAACAACGTTACATTTTACATACACGTTTTACCTTTTGTATATAGCTCGTCCACAAATAACTGGTCATTTGTGCTCCAAGATCTTGTATGCGGGCACTTAGTACTTTGCGCATTTGCGCATGCGTATCCCATACTAGGATGAGTGGAGGAGTGGAGTGGAAGGACTTGGGGTGTTGCTGCTCATTGGTCGAGAAAAATGGAATCAGATGACGTAGTAGTTCCGGGTTCCTGAGTCCTGAGAAGAGGTAACTGTCGGTCATTCGAATGCAGACACGAGTCACGACAAGCCGGGTTTTCGCTGCTCGAGGTAAGAATGCCGACAGCCTGTCAATTAAGCGGCTGATCACTCGCTCGCCGGCCACTCCGATCTCATTACTGACTTTATCCGTTTGTAGATTGAAATCGCGGTTAATTTGAGAGGGAAGTGTAGAATTAATTGGTTTAGGTCTAGCTGTTACAAAGCGCTGTTGTTTGGCGGTTGCTCAAAGCCGGGCTGACACACTTTAACGACCAGCGCCTTTTGTCCTATTTGCTTTAAAATGTTTGACTATAAGAAATACACAGCCAATTGAAGCCGAGTGGTTGGTCGTATTATGCCACAAATAAGGTTCGCGTGGATCTTTTTCTTTTGTGTGTGTGTGTGTGTGGCGCAAGTAAACGGGAAATGTGGTAAGACGCTTAATTATGCCACACAATGGTAGCCTCTCATCATTTGGTGTAAAAACTCCTTTCAGTGATTCACCTGATAGACATGAGTCGGCTAATGTTCCAGAACATGTTACTAGTACACTTATAAGAGGAGGCCTCCTCTTTTATCCCTTTTATGCTTTTAAGTCATCGTATATTTTTTGTTCCTTTTACAATCATGCGCCACGCCACACGTGATTTTTAACATTTATTTTTCACACAGTTTCATTTACCAGCTTGTCAAACTTGTTTTAGTTTAGCAAGGTAATGAACAAGTTGTTCACCTGAGAAGTCCCGAAGGAGGAAGGCTTGACCTTCACGGGGAGTGCTGCTGTAATTGGAAGATCCTCATCCTGAAGTCCTTGGATGTGCATCCCCCTGATCAGATAAAATCACTTTAATTTGGCCTTTTAAGTAAAGCGGATGTGTCCTAAGGCCGCTGAATGTTTGCCGTTGTTTGATAACAGCTCTCGTAGTCATTCAGACTTTGATGGACAGTGAAGCCGAACAGTATCACCACCACCCGAGAGAGAATTATTGGATATATTTGGAAAAAGGCTGTTACCCTTGTGTTAAAAGATGTTAATTACAAACAATGCATTTGCTATTTTATTTTATAAACAGTATTTTGGAGTTACTCATACTCTGGAGCTGGCGACCATTCCAGGGTGTAAAACGCCTCTCCCAAAGTCACCGGAGAGGCTCCAGCTCACCTGCGACCCCAATGAGGAAACACACTATAAATATATAACTAATTGATATATAATCAATTACTATTTATGTTTATAATCCAACTGTGTTGTTATTGGAACTCTAGATAACTAGAAGTTTCCTGGATCATTTAGAAAGTTTACTCAAAATTGATGAGAAACATTAATCATTTTGTGAATGTAAAAAAATTGTTTTCATTAACATTTCGTACAGAAATTGAACTACTGATTTTTTAAATTTTGTTTTTCTTAAATGGGATTTAAAAGAAAATCTGATACCATATGTGATTCTCCTAGTTCTCCTAATGGTTTGTATGTGCAGTATTGAAATGCTGTTTTTTTTTTTTTTTTGCCCCCAAATATCAAATAATTTCTGTTCCAAAAAGGTTTGTTTATTCAAATGCATGTTCCATGGTTCAGGTTTGGTTTATTCAAAATGTTCTAAAATGTTTGTCATTTGCGTAATGTTAAATAATATTGTTAATATGAAAAAACAAAACACTCAGTGGCAACTTGAATGACAAAGTCACAATGCAAAAGTTATTGGTGTCACAGATGCGGCTTATTTTTCAGAATCCTTGATCATCATGCCAAAGAAAATGGTAAACTCCATAATAAAATAAAAATAAAACACTCCACCTTTGATAATGTTTCTTGACAGTCTTCAACTGCTTTAAATGTGAGTCTGTTTGGATTAAGCAAAAAAGCTCATTCTTACACACAAAAAAAGCAAAAAACTCCTCAGGCTGCTTGCTTTGGATGCTTGCTCAAATTGGCGATTGTAACTAGACCCTGCACCAGAATTACTAGGAAATAAATGTTCATTAGTCCTGTTATGAAAAGTTCCTGTGTCCTATTGTAGGTTTTGAGTTCACATAGCAGCCAAAGGCCTCAGAATATTCATGTAAATCAGGCTCATGTTGTGGTAGAAGTAACAGGCACTTATGAAGCATAAAGGAAGCAAAATGCACAAATAGACGAGATACTCATTTTAAACTTTCAGTTTCTCTACACTCCTCCTCATTTAAAAAAAAAAAAAGTGAAACACAGCCTGCACGTCTGTCCAGAAATCTCTGGAAGGTTTTTCTCTGGGAGTCCTCATAGCATGATGCAAAACTGTCGCCATAGACTTTTCAGTAGAGCTGTCGACTTGCTGCAGCTGAAATATAATGCAGGAAGTTGTCATCCAATCAGAAATGTTGTTCACCTTGCAGATCTTACCCCTCGAGGAAAGGTTCCTGGTCCAGCTCAAAAATCCTACCCCACTAGCAAGAACTCTTCGTCCCTGAAAAACTGCCAGGTTCTTTATTTTTGGAAGCGCTCCTCTGGTGGGAACACATAAAATTCCTGCTAAAGTCCTGAGTTCTGGGATCAAAAAGTTCCTGCATTGTGAAACGGCCTTTTGACTTTTTTTTTTTTTTGCTTCGAATTTATCTGTACACGATGTTGTTGACATGCTTTGTGACAGGATTTTGTATTGTATTTCAGTTCTGGCATCTGGGGGAGTGGACATACAGAAAGCCATTTCTGGGCTTCTAAGGCTCAAAGTTCTTCCCTACCCTTTTTAAGAGCAGCTCCCAATCTGAAGCAGGACTCATCACTGAGACTGTGCACCTCCCCTCACATACTCCTCCTGTAACGGTATGGGTTTTCAGTCGGATACTGTCCAATCTGTCCTCCTTTTTCCGGTCCACCTTGTGGTGTGGCTCTACTCTGTCCTCTCCTTCCTACCATGGTACTACATCACTGGTGCTGGCCAGAGGAAAACTATGTCCAAGCGGGTCAAGGCCCGCTCTACCGCCGGCTGTGCTGAGGGACCTTACCGCTCTGTGGACCACTTTGACACTCTGGCCAAGGAAGATCTGCCTGGCAAGGACACTCTAGATAAGTTGTTTGCATTTGCCGTGGAGCGCTTCGGAGATGCACCTAGTCTGGGCTCCAGAGAGGTGCTGAGTGAAGAAAACGAGATACAGCCCAACGGAAAGGTTTTTAAAAAAGTACTAACATACATTTATTCAATTGACCTTATTAACCTTATTTGTTTTGTCTATTTGAAGACTAATGGCTCTGGTTTTACATCTTGACTCCTGCTAGCTGATCCTTAGTGATTATAAATGGCTCTCCTACAATCAATTGGACTCTCTCGTCAGTGAGTTTGGAAGAGGATTGGAAGCTCTTGGCCAGCAATCCAAAAGTAACATTGCAATCTTTTGCGAGACCAGAGCAGAGTGGATGATAACTGCCCAAACGTGCTTTAGGCATAATTTCCCAAGTGTGTATTTTACATCGTCTCTCCAGTGAAGTGTGTACAACAAATACAAAGTACGTATATTGACTCTGGATTTTGTTTTCTCAACAGTGGTGACATTCTATGCAACATTGGGAGAGGATGCAATTGCATTTGGACTGAATGAAACTGGCGTTTCACATCTTGTGACCAGTGTGGAACTGCTAGAGACTAAACTTAAAGTGAGTTTGTCGCTTCTAACATGATTACAATCAGCGTTGCCATTTCTCAAATTGCTGTATACCATCAAATAGTGGTTGCTGTAATAGACGATGTTTCAAATAATGGCAGGATGCGTCATCCACAAAAAATAAAAATGGATTCCCCTTAGGAAAAAGCTTTCAAATAAAAATAACCCACAAACTGTAGCAATATTAATCTTTAATAGCGCAATATATCTGCCAAGTGGTTTGTCTGATTCAGTTAACTACTCCGTCCTTTACACCTTAGATATTTAGTAAGACAACATAGAAACAATACTGTGTAGCTTTGCCAGTTAATTAAACAAATACTGAAAATGTGACTCAGTACATTGTGGATGCAAATGTCTTTTAATCCTCTCTGCCATAACCCAGTAGTTTTTCAACTTGCTTTAGATCACGTTCTATCGCGCCCCTAAAGCAAATGAAAAAGGGCTTTGATCTTTAAGTGAGCCAATCTATGACATCTGTTTAAAAAAATAAGACTTACAGATACACAGCAACGCAACCTTTATAAAATACACAACTCTTGCAAGAGTATTAAGGCAGCTGCGTATATAGTAGTTCCTCCACAAAAAGGAACTAATGCAAATGTCAGGCCATTACTGTACACATACCATGCCTATTACAACTCCTATCAACAGATAACGTGTGTGTGTGTGTAGTTCCACCCATGCGGTCTTTTGTAAATATAGCAGCCTCCTTGCAAATAGATGCACTAATAAATAACGACTACTTGAGAAAAATACGATGTTCGAAGCTAAGCAAACAAGAAGATGCCAACGTGCTTCTCAGTTCTTTGATTATTGTATAGAAAAGGAATGGTATCACTATTTTCAAAGCTTTGAAAAAAAAAAAAAATTCTTACAGCCATGCTTTGTGGGAGTTGCTAATATATTATCGAGCCACCGTTGCATCTGCAAGTCATTTTTCATTTTTGGTTGGTGACAGCATTTCTCACCACTTGCGTGTAATTTATGGTTTGAAGTTATCAATTACAGTTTTAAGTATTTCCTGTACATAATCTGTTTTTACTGTACACAAGCCATGAAGTCAAGCTGCGGTCTCTTACAAAAATATTGAATTCATAGCAAAAAACTTGTATCAAAGCACTTTGACACCCCATTTGTGCTCCTGTTTTGTCTAGAATGTGCTTCCAACCATCCCAAAACTGAAACATATAATCTATGTGGACCAGAAGAAAGTGACGACAGAAGGCTACCCAGCAGGACTCTCTATCCACAGCATGCAAGCGGTGCAGAATCTGGGCACACTGCCTGAAAATAGTGCGTGTTCTGTCACACTTTTTTAAAAAACAATATATTTTTTTTTTTGAGCTTGTACGGTACCAAGAGAAATCATCATACCCAATTTGAGGTGTTATATTTATTCCTCAGCAGCCTGAAAATAATTCTATAGTTGCATAAATTGGCTTTCGAGCATAAAGTATTTTTTAAGTGACTCTTATCCGATATGTTTGTGCTTACATTCACTGAACACATCAAAACATCATGCGTGGACAGATTGTGTTGTAGTTTTAGTGGATTGCCCACACAGGCATCTTTGCCTTCCTACTGTGGAAACATTGTACTGTTCTTTTATCTGCATGTCTATGATGATTGTTACTTTAATCACGTTTTCTGTCCGGAATGTCAGTGTCCCTGGCTGCAAACATTTTCCCTTTTAAATTGTGATTAATTGCCCTCCTGAGGAGAAGCACTTCCATAACCTATTGTTACCGGCACCAACACTTTCAAAGGCTCCAGTTTGTTGTGGGTAATGTGCCATCTTTAGATTTACAACAATAGTGCTTGTAGTTCATTCCAAAGAGGCCAATTTTGGGCTCCGATGTTTGGTGCCATCAAAGCCCAGTTTCCCTCAACCGATTGGTTAACATTTTATGATGATGCACTTTTATCCCTTTTTTAAAATTTATTCATTTTTTTTTTTTTTTTAAACTCCTAAGATGATTATGTGTACCTACAGCCAGGTATGTTTTTACAAGTTAAATTCAACTTGTTTTTCATTCGGTATGATAATTTTCTTGGACTTTGTAAGGAAAATGCACAAAGAAATGGTTATTATTATTGTAATGTAACTGCAATCATTTTAAAAGTGTGTCTGTGTTTTGTAGTGGGACAGGAACTTGTAAAGCCCCAACCGTCTGACTTGGCTGTGGTGATGTACACCAGCGGCTCCACTGGGCGTCCCAAAGGAGTCATGATTGTCCACAGTAATTTGATTGCAGGAATGACAGGCCAATGTGAACGCATCCCAGGACTCGGGTACGTTTTAACTATTTAGAAAACACACAACCAAAGAACTTAACACTTGAGCTGTAAAGGTGTATGTGTGACTCTTCTACCAGAGTTCTAAATGGGTTACATGATAACGTATCAGCCAGACTACCAAATGGTTTCACCTCCAGAATGTGCACAAATGTCAGAGGGTGTGTGTGATTACAAGTAAATAGGCGGGTCTGGGGGAATGACAAATTTATATTGCTTTTATTTTGTTTGTTTTTGTCTTTTTCACATAATGAAAAGTTTAAATGTAAGCCCGTCTTCTACAGGGTGAAATCAACATTTGGACATCGACGCTTAGCTTGTGGTTGCTGAATTCATGAAACGAAAATGGGGAAAATCACTTTGCGAACCACCTTCAAGTTGATTTAGTTGCTTAGGAGCAGAATCATATCTGAGGCTACTGAAAAAGAGATGGACTGGAAAAGGAAAACAAGCAGGTGTCACTGTCTGGTGTTTGCTGTGAGAGTCTAGCTAACAGCTGCCTATAAACCCTACTAGCTATGTTGCCAATAAAATAATGAATCACCCAAAAGCAAGTCAGAAGCCCTTAACATTTAAAAAAATCCAAATTGGTGGAGTTGCAGAATAGTCCAAATCAGCTGCTGTGCCATTCATGCATTGGATCGAGATCGACACTGCATATTTCCTCAGAATTGCTGATGATAAAGTATGTGCTTGCCAGCTTCCAAAGAGATGGCAGAAAGTGTGATTTGAAAGAAGGAAGCAAAAAAGTTGGATGTGGTTGAAGAATACTACTTTCATACGGCACTGATAATGCCTGAAGATATCCTTACTAGAGTCATTTGTTTCGTGAGCAAAGACTGGTATAAAGTTACTGGTGTTCTACACTTGTGTATAACTTAACAATACTGGTAAACTTAATTCCAGTTTAATTCACATAACGTTCTCATGTTTGCATGATTTAAATGTTTTATTTATAGGCTTGTAACTGTGAGAAAGACATGCCACAAAACACAGCAGAGGAATAACATGACAATTACGCTCTGACTATAAGCTGCATACAAACGTAACAAAATAAACAATGTGGCTTATATGCACATTTCCCCCATCCCGACGTAATACATCCGCTGTAACCTTCAACTTTGTTGTGGCACTTCCTGTATTTTCACTTGTTACTTTGTGTTTCTGCTTATTTCATAGTTATATTGGTGGTTTTTGTTTTCTCACATAGTTGTATGTGTGAAAGAAGTACCACATTTTGTCAAATTTAGTGGGTGTGGCGTAGAAGTACTTCTCAATTAGAATGGCATGAAAAGGTTTTTAAAAAAAATAATGTGGCACTCATTTCTAAAAGTGAAACCCATTTATTATATAGATTCCTTACACATACAGTGAAATATTTCTAGCCTTCTTCCAAGTTGATTATTATGGTGTACAGATCATGGAAACTCCAAATTCACTGTCTCAGAAAATTTGAATATTGTGAAAAAGTCAAATATTGGAAAGTCATGGTGTCACACTCTAATCAGCTAATTAACACCTGCAAACGTTTGTGGAGCCTTAGTCTGGGTTAGTTGGCTACACACTCCTGGGAGAGAAGACTGACTTGACAGATGTCCAGAAGACGGTAATTGATATCCTCCACAAGGAGGGTAAAACACAGAAGGTCGTTGTATCCAAGCATATTCATAGAAGGGTGAGTGAAAGGAAAAGATGTACCAACAAAAGGTGTCATTCCAGTCTTTGTCAAGCAATATTCATTCAAGAATTTAGGGGAGCTTCACAAGGAGTGAACTTATGATGGGAATCCTAAGCACGGAGGAATTCTAGACATGGGCTACAAATGTCTCATTCCTTGTCAAGCCACTCCTGAACCAGAGACTATGTCAGAAGCCTGTTGCCGTGGATGTGGTGGAAAAAATAATTGGACTGTTGTTCAGTGGTCCAAAGTCCTCTTTTCAGACATAAATAAATTTTGCATAGAATTAGGAAATTAGGCGGCACGGTGGACAACTGCTTAGCACCTGCGACCCTAGTGATGATAAGCGGTACGAAAAATTAATGAATGAATGAATTAGGAAATCAAGGTCCCAGAGTCTGACGAAAGAACGGAGACTCACGGAATCAGTGTTGCTTGAAGGCCATTGTGAATTCTCGACAGTCAGTGATGATTTGGGCTGCAATGTCATCTGGTGCTGTCAATCAACGCAGCCATCTTACCAGGAAATTTTTGAGCACTTAATGCTTGCTTCTGCTTACAAGCTCTATGGAGATGCTGATTTCATTTTCCAGCAGGATTTGGCACCTGCCTACACTGCCAAAGGTACGAAAAGTTGGTTCAATGACCATGGTGTTACTGTGCTTTATTGGCCACCAAACCCGAGCAGAAGATGAGGGACACCAGACCCAACAATGCAGACGACCTGAAGGCCGTTATCAAAACAACCTGGGATTCCGTTACACCTGAGCAGTGCCACAGGCTGCACGCCTCCATGCCACGCCGCAATGGATAGACATTCATGCAAAAGGCCTGACCAAGTATTGAGTGTTTAGAAATGAACATACTGGTACTTTTCTGAAGCCCATTTGTTTAAATCTGTAAACCATAATCAACTTGCAAACAATAGTCTTTACAAATATCAGTGTGTAATGAATCTTCATAATGGGTTTCATTTTCTAAAATGAGTAACAAATATTAACTTTAACTAGCTAATTACCTAACTCGCTCAAATAAATATCTGCTAAAGTTGCCACAATGAAAAAAATATTTTTTCCGTCACTTATTTCACAAACACATTTTCTGCTGAAAAATGAAGTGCTCAGCACTTCCCCACTCAGTGGGTCAGTGGCAGTCTACAAAAATGCCTGACTAAAATAAATGACTCTTAACTTGATAATGGGAAGAGCAATGTCACAAGAAAGGGGAAATTAACAGTAGCTCATATAAACAAAGTGCTTTAAATTTTCCCAACCATAACACACGATGTGGCCACATACTGGAGGTGGAGGTTCTCACCTTCTTTGCATCTCCGTGCTCCAACAGCCCTGAGGATATTTACATCGGCTACCTCCCTTTGGCTCATGTGCTGGAGATGACCGCGGAGATCAGCTGTGTCACATATGGATGTCCGATAGGCTACTCTTCCCCACACACGCTGTCTGATCAGGTATATGTTCTACACCATCTTATATCAGTCATTTTGTATACTACACATGCATTGACCCTAATCAACATAAGACTTAAATCTGTGTGATCATTGGTTTCTTCCTATTCTTCTAGTCCTCAAAAATAAAGAGGGGAAGCAAGGGCGACTGCACTGTGCTTAAACCCACACTGATGGCAGCTGTGCCGGTAAGAATATTGTTTTTTGTCTTTTCACTTCTCTGCATTCACCTGCTTTTATTTCATCATCTCTTGGTCCCCCCCACCAAATAGGAAATTTTGGATCGCATAAACAAGAATGTGATGGCCAAAGTGCAGGAGATGAGCTATGTTCAGAAGAAGCTGTTCAACTTGGGCTACCAATACAAACTAAAGCAGATCAAGAGAGGCTACGATGCACCGCTCTGCAATGCGTAAGGACTCTTTTGCATCAGAACAAGTGCTCTCATGTTTCTGCATATAAAATAAAAGCAGAGCAGCAGGTTGAACTTCTTAAAATTACAAGGCTGACTCATGCATATCCTTCTCCAGCCTGTTGTTCTCCAAAGTGAAGAAGCTGCTGGGCGGGCGAGTGCGGTTAATGCTATCTGGTGGAGCTCCTCTGTCCCCGGCTACACAGAGGTTCATGAACGTGTGTTTCTGCTGCCCAGTGGGTCAAGGCTATGGCCTCACTGAAACCTGTGGAGCAGGCACCATCACTGAGGGTAAGGTCCTGTCCACACAAGCACTGATCAGGTTTTTCTGTGCCTTCTGTCTCTGGCTCTCCACAGTTTGGGTGGTTGAAAACAATGGTTTTTTTTTAATGTTCTGACAGGGTTTCAGCATTTGTGCATAGAAATTATTCATTTGTCTAGTGTTGTTCTTGCCATTCAGCACAGAAAAATTCTAAAAGAAATTCATACAATTCTGGTACTGTACAGTATATTCATATTGTAAATGTGACTCATTTAATATTGTCAACCATAGCAATAAAGGGTTAAAAAAATGTCACAATAAGGTTAGCACCATACTTGCGCCAATTTTGTATTGTGCAATGACACTGATTTTAAACGGGGGTATTTAGTATATGTAATTCTAATCTATCATTACAGAACAGGGGTGTCAGAGCACAGACTTTTTTTTTTCTAACTGAGCCTTTTTCCAGTTCATATAGGTGGCAGTTTTGTGGACAGAGATTGTGTAAAGTGCTTTACCTTTGGGGGACTTTGACTTCAAAATAATTTGGTAATTTCAGTGGGGAAGATAATTCTTATCTCCTTAATTACAAATAAATGAACGGTTTCTAATTTAAAGGTGGGTTTATTTTAACACTGAGAAACAGACCACAAAAAATGCATTATATATATATATAGAAGGTATAAATTGTAATTTCCTTGAGGCAAATGAGTAATCCCATGAATTCTATCTCCCACAAAATAGTTATGTACCTCTGGGGCACGCAGATTAGTCGTCTTCTCACCTGGTTACGTGTTAAAGAACCTGACCATGACTACAGAAGTAATGTATTTCAATCCAAAGTCTCCAACATTGGAAACACAAAGTTGTCAAAGGACTTCAGGGACAAGACTGTTGACCTACACTATACTGAAAAGGGCTACACGTCAATCATTAAGAATTTAGATTAGAAGAATACAAATGTTGGTGCAATTGCTAATATAAATGGAAGAATACAAAGTAACCAATTGCCCATGGTCCTGCCCTTCCCACATATGGAGTAAAAATGATCATGTGAAAGGTGAGAGCTCATCCCGGAACTACATGGCTGGAATATTGCTCATGATCTGAAGGTAGTTGGGAACACAGTCAGCAATAAAAACCATTGGTAACGCATTGAAATTCTGCTGCACCATCAAGAGCCCCCTGTTTAAAATGGCACATGCACAGGGCATATCTCCACAGAATTTGCAAATTAAAACCTGAATGATGTATAAAACGTTTGGGTGATTTGATAAGATGAGACCGCAATTGAGCTATTTGAAATAGACTTGACTTGTTTTGAGCTGCTGCCAGAACACAAAGGATGGCTGGTGGGTTGGTGTTCCAGTATGACAATGATTTGAAACTGAAGGCCTAGGCAAAAAAAGGAGTGGGTCAAAGAAGAAACATTAGGGAAGGGGCCTACCCTATCTTTAAACAGAAATCCTGTGGATAATGGTGGTGTCGAACTCTTCAGTGAGGGCCACGTCGTAACTCTGGTTTCCAGGAGGTCCGTGATGACTGAAAATCATGTGTATAATCACCATGTTATTACGTATACACAATTGTCCCTGCATTGCATTATATTTTAAACAACAAATTGAACATGAACTCAGAAGCTATGGAAAATAGTGACAACCAAATGTTTAAGTACAGTACACAACTATTGTTGAAGTTCTGATTATAATTTAAGAGATTTAGTGTTGGTAATATCTGTAAAAAGTGAAGAATCAATGCAATTTTGGGTCAAAATAAAAAGAGCAAATCCCTTTAGCAAGAAACATGAAGTAGACTCACTATATGCTTTAGTGGGCCACATAAAGTGACTTGGCGGGCTGGAACTGACCCTCGGGCCTTGAATTAGACATGCTGTAGAATATCTGTGGAGGGAGTTGAAGCTTGGAGTGGCAATTTACAACCTGGTTAACAATTATATTCTAGTAACATGTCTGCAATTGCTATTGAGGGCATTTGTACAAAGTTATACTGTATTTTGCTTGGATCAAAACGTTTCCCTTAGATGCACATTACTTCATAACAGTAATCAGTTTTTACTTGATAATCTATGTTAAACTATACCTACTATAATAAAAATAGACTGTTGCTATTGGACACGTGCACTAAAACAGCGGTGAATTTATTTCCTCACTTTTGTCACACAGTTGCAGACAATACCACTGGGCGTGTCGGCGCGCCACTTATTTGCTGCGAGTTCAGACTGCGGGACTGGGCTGAAGGTAAGTCTGTCTATCAGACTTGTGGCATCTTGTTGCACATTCCAATAAAACATGCATTTCTCGATTTCAGTGTTAAGTACATTTCATTGTGTGTCTTTATTTGCTGCTTTAAATAAGGCGGCTACACCAGCAAAGATAAGCCCAACCCAAGAGGCGAGGTCTTGATTGGCGGGCCCAATGTGACCATGGGTTACTTCAAGTACGAGAGCAAGGATGAGGACTTTTTTGTGGACGAGAGCGGTCAAAGATGGTTTTGCACTGGAGATGTTGGTGAGGTTCACCCAGATGGCTGTCTGCAAATAGTTGGTGCGTGTCCTCACAACATCCATTCAGCACATAAATGGCCATCAGCCCACTTCTGATAGGTTAGGTTGTGATGACATTTTTCTATTCTTGTTTAGACCGTAAGAAAGACCTGGTCAAACTGCAGGCGGGGGAGTACGTGTCTCTTGGTAAGGTGGAGTGTGCCCTGAAGAACAGCTCCCTCATAGACAACATCTGTGTTTATGCAAACAGGTGAGTCAAGTGAAACCAATGTTAATTATTGCAAGTGTCAACAAACGGCATGAGGACTGACTTTTGTGTCCCATTCCAAGGCCAAAATGTTGCATTTGTCACAAAAGTGACAACCAGGTGTGGTTGTCGCACAGGAAAGGCATTCAGGAAAAGAGAATTTTCCCCTTTAGTGAGGGAAAGTGACCAGAAGATGGCAGTAGTCTCTATGCATCATTCAAAGGCAGTGCACTCGCAAACCTGATCTTGATCAGGAGTCTCCCGATTCCTTATTTACAATCTCTTCAATCCCAAACTATCCATCCATCCATTTTCCGTACCACTTATCCTCACTAGGGTCGCGGGCGTGCTGGAGCCTGTCCCAGTTGACTCTGGACGAGAGGCATGGTATACACCCTGAACTGGTCGCCAGCCAATCGCAGGGCACATTAAAACAAACAACCATTCGCACTCACCTACGGGCAATTTAGTCTTTAATCTATCTACCATGCATGTTTTTGGGATGTGGGGGGAAACCTTTTTTTGTAAGGTCTTTAAACACTTAAAACGATACAAACACATTTAAACACAATGTATTAAGAGAGTGCAAGAGCAATGGATAACACAAAAAAAATGTAGTAAACCATATAAAAAAATAAACTGTAATAACACTTAAAAATCTGCAATACAGCAGGACTGCGACGGTCCTGGGGAATACATTCCATATGTACCTGCAATAGATGAAAATCCGTGCTATTGACAAGAAAGACTATAAAATACTTTTTTATAATTTCACCCCTCCCACATGCTGTAAACACATTTAAAATGATTAAATCACACTTAAATGCACCCCTTTTAAAGTAGTCCTTAGCACCTGTTCTCACTTGCTGTCAGAAAGTGGGAGTTGTATAACATCACTTTGTGGGAACGAAAAGAAAACTCTCACACACAGCTCTGTGCACGCTGGATATTGAACTATTGAGTTTGTCTCGCTCGTTTCATTTACCTCACAGGTTTCAACAGCTCTATTAGACCACTACGTTGGCGTATATTCACCCCCAAGGGGTTGGGAGAACTGGAAACGGGGATAGTTGGACTCTGCACATCCTACCTCATATCGAAGTGACCGACTGCTTTGTTGGAATGCTGGGATCCAGCAGTAGGGGGCACCAAAAATCGCAGATTAAAGCTTTATATACCAGACTCATCAACCAAACAATAGAATTCTAATTTTAAATCCGCTATATCTTAATACTAACATAATGTGAAATGCTATTGGTGGGCTAATGGTAATAAGCATGGCTTTTGCCATAATTATAAACCCTCAAACTATTACTTTAACACACACGGTGTAGCAACACACGCAAATTTAGCATACAACACACTATATTTTTCCCTCTGCTCTGTGGGAAGAATGAATAATAAAACGTCAAGACATGCTACTATGTTACAATGAACGGGCATCCTATTCTACTTGCTGTTAATTACGCTGCATCGCACTTGCCAGTATACTGTAAAACCCCATTTGAAAGAAACTACCACCAAGTTGCGCTCCCCTTTGATGACCAAGGAGGGTTACAAGTAAGTTGCCTGTGTCCAAAATTGAGGGACACCCTGTAGTTCATTGCACACCATTCATGACCTCAGAATGTCATAATTGCAGTAGATATTTGTATAAAAACACTTGTCGGTCATAAATATGAAACAATCCTATTGAAAATAGTAATTACGACAGTAAACTACCATGACTGCCTATTGCTCACGTTGTTGGAACCCTCAATGTCATATCTCCAGGACCATTGTAAACTGAGGAGACATTTTCACAATCATTTTCCACTGACCAGACTGCCACATGCTCTGTTACTACTCTCACTTCTACTTATTGGCTAAAAATGGTTTGTGCGACTAACGTATGGCGAGAATTAGAATCTCGCATTTCCTATCAAAGGGTTTGGAATACAAACTGCATGCAATTCATTTCCTAGTGTTATTTTCCCCTTCAGCAATCAGAACTACATCATCAGCTTTGTGGTTCCCAACCAGAAGCGGTTGATGGAACTGGCCAAGCAGAGAGGATTGATCGTACAATGGGAGGAAATCTGCACTCATCCTGACATGGAGAAAGAGGTCCTGAAGGAGATTAAGGAGGTTGCTGCTAAAAGTAGGAGCTCGGTCTTTACAAGATAATTGTGTGTGTAAAGTACTAGGTATGGTTTAACCTAGTCTTCTCATCCTCATAGTTAAACTCCAGCGCTTTGAAATTCCCGTGAAGGTCCATCTGAGCCCAGAGCCGTGGACGCCTGAGATGGGTCTCGTCACTGATGCGTTCAAGCTGAAGCGCAAAGAGCTGAAGAACCACTATCACCACCACATAGAGAGAATGTACGGGGCCAAATAACACCCACATTCTCTCCCAATAGGCTTTATTTCAGCTTGACCACTCTTGCCTGTAAATAGTTTTCCTGTGATGTTTGTGGGTTTTTCCATGCTGTCTGTGTTCCAGAGGCACACAGATGAAAATGGGCTCAACAGGGAAGTTGTAGCTGTCGATCCACCTGTGCCGCTGGTGCATAGGATAGTTTAAAGATGTGCAAGGGTAGCTGCTGCTTTGAAGGACTATGTTTGTCAACCTCACTCCTCCACGTGTTGCTAATAATGTGCCAAGTTAGTCATGGAATTTTTATGATTGTGTTGCTCTTTTGTAGTTGGAGTACAGATGTTACTGTGCCTTCAGTTTGCAGCACTTGTCATCAGCACAATATGGCATTTTGATAAAAACTAAAATGTTTCAACGGCCATGTGAAAAGTTTACATGAAGCATTAGGTCAGCAACACCCCCTATCCAGAGAGATGCTTGAGAACTTTGACTTAATTTATTTTGGCTAATTTAATTTATTTATGTCCATTAATGCTGAAAAAGACCAAATGTGTCACGATAAATGACTCAGGAACAGTTTTCTTTTTGACACTGCCAAAAGTGGGTTGCTTGCACTTAAGCTGCACATCTTATTTTGTTCAGGATAGGTGGTTGAAGAACATGCTTGATGGCGGCAGCTACACTTATAGCCTATATAAAGGGGAAATAGGGGAAACTGACCATGTCAATGTTTTCTGTATTTTTATGACCTTATTTGTATACTGTACACAAACCACACCATTCTGATCACAGGCCTTGTTGTTCAAGCTTTTCCTGAAAATAAATACCTTTTCATAGTAAATTTTCAATTCAAATTTTTTCTCTATCATTACGTAACTATAGAAACAAACAAAGCAGACAGTCTAGCTGAGGGCACTCAGCTATTCCAGTCTTGGAAACGGAAACAGTCACTAGCGATCTTCCACACGGGCTGGTCGTTGTTGGGTGACGCCTGAGCTGTTAAAAGAAAATTTTGGTTGAAGAAACGCTGCTTGTTCCCCTCAAACTTGACCGTTCCGCCGGTCACCACCAGTAGAGTCATCTGACCCTGCGTTGCTTGATCTGTGAACCAAGGGAGAAAAGGGTGATAAGACCTTGGAGTTTAAATCCATCTATACCAGGGCTGTACAAAGTCTGGCCCATGGGCCTTTTTTTTTTTTTTTTTTTTTTTTCTTTGCAGCTGATGACAGCCTGCTACAGGAGTGCATCCTTGGTCTATACTAGCATTTGACCTCTTGGGGCATCACTAACCATGAACTGGTTGACAATCCAGAGTATGAACTTGGAACTCGCTAGAAGGCAGTGCCTCAAAAAACTCGCCCAGGGCATCTAGTCCGGATACAGTGTTTCCATTCCACACCAAGGTTGCCTTATCCAAGTAGAGTCTGGTGAGGTTCTGAAACAAGCAATCGACAGAAACATCAGATAACAGGACAGTACTGTAATTTACTTATAATGAGCACCCAGTGGCATGCAGACAACATCAAAGGCCAAATAATGGTAAAATGGTCTCATTGATATGGACAAAATGTCATGCAAGGAACAAGAATCTTTTCTGTATTTATATATTTTTTTAAATATAATTACAGAGGATTTTTTTTTTTTTTGGGAGAACTATTTTGTAACTATAGAGGGGTGTACTGTTAAAAAAACTATAAAGGGATAAAATATTTACTAGAGTTGTGTGGCATGGGCCAAAACAAGCAGCTTTTGCTTCAGCCAGTTCCCTTTTGGTTGTTGAAATGAAGGAACCTTGTATTGTATTATTTATTAACTCTTGTGCAACAACCAAATAAAATTATTATTCAACGCGTTGGTCTTTGCACTTATGAACAGTTAGGGCTTGCTCACTTCGCAAATCAGAAAGATCGTCCCTTTAAACAACACTCACCCTTCTCTTTTTATCCACACAGTCATAGTAAATGTTGACGAATTCTTCCGAATATCTGCATGACTGGTCCACATGGGTCCTGAAATCCTGAGATGGGAAAACGGTTTGCAGATAGATGTGTGATATTGTTCCTTAACACGTGCACGTCAAATTCTAGCTAGATGCTAAGTACGTTACGTTGTCTGTAGCCTAAAATTAAGATTTATATTGTAGCTTACCAACGTAGCTGCCATGAGCCAAAAATGTGCCCAATGTTTCAGAACGACGCTGGAGCGTTCGGAGGAGAAATATAATACAGTATTGTGTTTTGTATAATTTCAAATACTGTATCTTATTTTAAAAGCTTCCTTGGTGGTGGCGTCGATACTTGTTTTACTTCCTGCAAAAGTAGCGTGACCTTCCAAAATAAATTGTTTTGGGTTGAATGCAATGTGATTGTCTGCTGTTGTTGTTCCAGGTGTTTTCATATATTCACATATAAATTATATTTATATTTAGTTTTATATGCATCTAAATTATGCAGCATTTCCTTGTCACACTTTGGAGAGGTCTCGCACTATTATTTTATTGTGAATAGTTCACGTAATTTTATGCGGAAGTAGAAGTAATAATTTACTGAGTCATTCCCCCGTGTTTCAAAATCCGGCGAGATAGAGCACAATTGCACACATTCTGTTGTCCAGAATACATTTCGCTACATGTTTAAGTAAGTTTAAGAATGGAGGGCTCGGTATCAAACGTTGAAGTGTGTAATTTGGCATATTTGGGTCAGTTTGAGAAATTAAAAGAGTCCATTTTATCAGATAAAACCCTTGCCTGCAAAACGGACCAGGTAAGAATGTACGACCCAGCAACTTGTTTTGTTTACGTGATAATAGCATCGCTAAGCTAATTATCATTTTTGTTTGACGTTTCTCTTATTTCAGGATCACAGAACTGCCCTACATTGGGCTTGTTCGGCTGGCCAAACCAACATTGTTTCATTTCTACTTGACCTGGGAGTTGAAGTGAACCTGCAAGATGATGTGTGGATTAAAACACAGTACAGTACATTTAGAGCAAAGTACAATTTTTACAACCGATCAACTGTTTTGCTACAGTTCCCCCAAGAAACAACTTAAACACCTTAACAAATACAAATAATAACAATATACAGTGGCATAAGTTTATTGGGGCGCCAATCATTTTAGGTGAAGCGCATATTAGGCAAACTACATTATACAATATCACTTTTACTTCCAATAGAACAACAGTGTACTAAAGCATATATAAATATATTGATCTGTGATTGGCTAGCAACCAATCGAGTTGTACCCCAACTCGTTTATTGTAAGCTCACCTCGACTCCAATAAGGACGAGGAGTATAGAACATGGATGGATATACAATGTGTTCCAAAAGCATCACTAGGGTTATGATACAAGTCTGTTTGTTTCACATTGAATAACTGCTCTATATTATATATAAAATAATATTGGAAAGCTGCTAAAACTAAAACGAAAAACAAACAAGACTCTAGTAGTGCTCTGGCCCTGATTGCAGTCACATGTGGAGTATAAATATAAAATTGTTTCAATTTCAGGTATAGACTTTGATTGTACAGCAAGGGAAAATATTGATGTTGAATGGGAGAGATCAAAATGATATCCCTTGATTAAATGAGAATTCTAATTGTTATTTCCAGGCTGCATGGACCCCTCTTCACATTGCATCGTCTGCAGGCAGAGAAGACATTGTCAAAGCATTAATATCCAAAGGGGCTCAGCTAAACTCTGTAAATCAAAATGGATGCACTCCTCTACATTATGCTGCCTCCAAGGACAGATATGAGGTAAACATTTAACTTTCTAATTGTGATGACAAAGTCTGTGGCTAATGATTAATGAGTGGTCCGAGTAACCCAAAGCAGCACATTTGCATGGTCACATTAAAACAATGGTCGGATAGATGATGAAATGCACCATGTCATCAGATGACAGGACAAGTGATTCTGTCTTGTACTGTCTGTCACACTGCTATTAATATACAGTTAAGTCACCCCACCTCAATGGATTTATCAGCTTTCAGCTAAAGTTTGAGAAGTTTTTTGAAAATATGGAAACTACCATTAACGAATTACAGCCAGTTATTTTCAGGGACTCGACAGTGTAACTAAGTAACATAATTGTAAACATATCCAGCATTTATTTAATACTATGATGAAAAGCCTTTGCAGTCCTTGAATATCACTGGCGATAATTTTCCAAGCCTTCGCTGCCGCTACTTTCACTTGCTACTTTTTTTGTGTTTCTTGCTGCATTCAGTCTGACTTGGCCCTTTATGAATATTCAATGTATTTGTGTTGGATTTATCTTACCCAACATTATAATAGACACAAAAGGAATGAAGACGCTGGTTTCTTTTTCTCATGAGGAGGGCGTATGGGAGATTGTTCAGATCACAGTCTCTCAACACGCTCTAAACAATCCCCCCCCTCGCTCCTGCATTTATTTGAAATAGGAGGGATTTACAAATCATAATGTTCTAAGCAATAAGACACAACACAAAATATTTGATAATAAGAGGGTTTTTCCCAGACATAGTATTCTAAACAATAAGACACGACACATAATATTTGATAATAAGAGGGTTTTTCCCAGACATAGTATTCTAAGCAATAAGACACAACACAAAATATTGGACCAACACTTGTCCCGACCCGACCACATCCGATCACGTCCTTGGTCAAGGCGCCCTTCCATCGGATGATGCTGAGTCATCTTTTCGAAGGCGAGACATCTAAAATCGTCCATAATACTAATGCAAGCTAAGCAAATAAATGATAACTTCTACAATTTATCTAACATTTCCCTCCTGTTTATCATGTATTTGCACAAATTCTCATATCATCTTACAGTCACTTCATTTCGATTTTTAACTGTAGAATCATTTTTATGAAACAAATACATTTACACTCAGAGTAAACTTGTCATATATGAATGTTGTAGTTTAAACATCGTAATCATCTGTATCAGGAAACAAATCAGTTAAAGCAAAATCATCATTATCATCATAATCATCATACAGTAATGGATACATCAGCTCCATACGATTTCTCCATGGGGGTTATGGCTGTGGTGATTAATTTACTGATTAATGCCCGAATGCATGGGATACAACAACATCAGTGGATGTAGTTTATCCCATCAACATTTTTATTAATCGTACACCACCAGCATATGAAAGACTCAAATCCTCCTGCAACTTGGTCAGCCAATTTGTATTGATTAGGAACCCCACGAGGAACACCTATGGCGTCGATGTATGTTGGATTATTTTGCCCCTGCCAGGCCAAATCTCTTTTTTTGTATATGTTCTAGATTGGACAAAAACATTGGTGCCCTTTCCATTAAATCTTGAACAGGCATAGGGTATACTGACACATGCAATATCAAAGTGATAATAGCGCATAATCTAGATATATCTTTAGGTAATCTATCAAACAGTCTATCATCTCCGCACCACCACCAGATGTCGCTCCGTGACACTGGCACAAAATTTGGTCCGACTTTTAAGATTACTTTACACTGTGTGTCGTTCAGTGGTCCTAATTTTTTCCCTTTACTAATCATGTTTATACAAGTGAAATTATTTGGTGCTACTAAAGTAGAAAACATCGGTTTGTGTTTATCTGCTTCTGTTACGGGATATATAGGATCCCTTGATTTACACCTCTTAGTTGGTACAGTAGCGTTCATGAATGGAATAATACAATCTTGTGATAATTGTGCCGGAACTATGCGCAACAAAGGCCTGGGACCCATGCAAATTACACAATCTTTTCTCGTTACATTTGGTGCTTGTTCCACCAATAGTAACCAATTATTATTTTGTCCTGAAACTCCTGTGACAACAAGGAACCAATTATCAGTAGTTATGTTGTTAACCATTAAAATTTGTCCACCTTTATTTGAAGTTTTTAATGGCATTTTTGGTTTAACACGGTTCCTATAACACAATACTACTTGGAAGTGGGGATCTTTTCCACCAGAATAGGCCCACAAGCTCACTATCAAACACATTGGGTGATTTGATTCGTATTTCAATATTAAACTATGGACCGTTTTGCTTAGGTTAAATTTCTTTCTATGTTCTTTTGCAGTTCTTTTTGACCAACTGGACCAATCATAACCTGTTTCACCAATAAGGTGTTCCCATTCAAAGCCTATAGTTGCATAGCAGTCATATCTAAATCCCCAATTCTGCCCATTCTCTTGAGCATCATTGGTGAGAGCCGCATATGGAATTATGATTAAAGCAGCTTGATTTTGGGGGGCACAAAATATTAAACCTTTTTGCCGCGTTTGGAGGCCATGCGCACAATTTTGATCATCAGCTGTACTCCTTTTGACACGAGTTAATGATTCAAATTTTTTTATTATTGGGTTTGTCATATTGGTCCAGTTGGTAGGTGATTTTCTATCTAAAAATGGGTTTTATCATTGAGGGTGGGACGTCCCATGTACCACAAAAACAAAACCAACATCATAGTAGCCAAAGTTGCTACGTAACAACTTAGCGAATCTCATAACCAACGTGGGTGTGCCTTTCTGCTGAGTTCTCACTAAAAGGGTTGGTGTCTTTTTTCTTCACTGACCAGCAAGCGTTTTCAGAATCTACACATCTGCTCCCGGTCCGTTATCAGACTTTTGCTCACCTTCCCTATTTGAGTACTCAGCTGAAATGACTCTTTTACAGTGTGTTAAATGAACCCACGTGTTTCTTTCTGCTATTTTTTTAGGGCTGTAAAGTGTCAATCTATCTGTGCCACCATCCCTCCGGTTGAGACGTGTGACACAGCATGGCTCAATATAGCAGCCCATTTTGAATAGGTTTTTTTTCTCTTTTTTTTTCTCTGTGCTAATGTAAATTTCATTTTGTAGTTTTGCACTTTGTTTTTCACAATAATTACGGTCTTGTTGTGGAATACTCATATTGGCTATCAGTATAGATTGTACCATCTTTATTTATCATTAGTTTGCATGCCTCGGTTAATGCTACTAATTCAGCAGCTTGTTCAGCCAATTCCTGTCAATCATGCTGCGTGCCTTCATCAAGTAAGGGTATTAGTGTGGCTGGATTTAGGGTTGTGCATCGCTCAACAGTCAAATGTGGTTGTGACAGCAAGATGGCAATGCAAGATAAATGTCTTGCAGGTGATAAAAACGCCATATTGGTTTGCAATAGGAGAGCAGACACTGTATGTGGGACCTTAAGGGTGAACTGCTCTCTAGTTGAAAAATAAGCTATTGGTTTTAGCTTATCACCGTATTGTTGTGTAAGTATGGAGGTCATGCAATAGCTTTTACAATCTACCATTTGAATGAATGTTTTATCATTAAATTTGGAAGGCCTAGCGCAGCACTGGACACCAAATGTTGTTTAATGTCACAGAAGGCCTTTTCTGCCTCTGTACTCCATTAAACAGGTGATGTAATTTTAAGGTTGTTTTCATACATTAATTTTGACAATGGTGCAACAATTTCTGCATAGTTTGTCCTGTAAATTGAAATCCACCTCCTCATTCTCTGTGATGTTTACACAAGAGGATTTGTTGAGTTGGGAAGCAGGCTGGCTTAGTCATGCGGTAGTTTGTCCGTATTCTCTTTAATTTTTTTTTTCTTTTTTAGGGCAGTCACGTGCAATGTGGCCTTTGTTTCCACAGCACCAACAGATGGTATTATCATAATAATTTCGATTTCTACCATATCTTACTCTCCCACGGTCTCTGCCGCGTCCTCTAAAATTATCTCTCTCTCTGCCTTGATAGTATATTTCTGCTTCTTTGTCGAGGAAGACATCTATCTTCTCTTTTTGTTTTTTGTCTAACACTCTTTCTGCGTGGAGGGCATGATTAACATATTCCTCCAGAGGGCCAGTTGCTAGGTTTATCCAATGTTTATCTACCCATCTGTTAATGTGTTCTTTCGAATTCGCATGTAAAGCATTTTTTAACTGTTGTTGATAAGGTGTGATGCCGGCTACGGCCTTTTTCACATCCTCATCAGTCCAGGTCCTATAGACCAAAATAGTTTCTTTCTGGTCCTCTTGTATATTTGGATTTGCCACTTCAATCATCGGAAATAAATCCATGTCTCCCTCGTCTGAGGTTATATTTGTTATTTTGGGAGTGGGAGAAAATGTTTCTCCCATAGTTTTAGACCAATTCATTTGTACCCCTCCCGATCGTAAAATCCGTTGTGTTTGTGCCTCTTGAGTTGGAGGATTTTCATGAGGTGGCAAAACCGGGTACAAGGGTGCTGATGCTTTTGTTTCCTTATTTTTTTTACAACTTTCTTCAATTATCTTTTTCTCGCTAATTCTTATTATTGGTCCTGTCTCGTCATCTTCCTGTCTTTGAAACAACATATTTTTATGTCTAACTTCCTGCTCTTTTTGTTCATTTGTTGTTAAGTGTTTCTTATTCTCCCTTCCTTTTTCTCTTTTTGACGCCATGTTTAACCAGAAGAGTAAGTCGCAAATCCATCTTTTTGTATTTGTGATATATCATTTTTGTGTCGACACTTTATTTCGTTTTGAAGTTGAACTATTTTTTGCGAATTTAGCTGGCCAGCGAAACCGTATTTGGTTATCCACGTGTTTAAATGTTCTATTTTGGAATGGTTTTGTAGTTGAACATATTTCCAATCTTTACACGTTAGGTCTATTTTTTGATCCGGTTTACTGTTATTTATTCCCATTTTTGTGAATTTGGAAGTCAGTTCATTTGCACCTAGAGTGACCTAAATACTGACTTTATTAAAAAATGACAGGGTGACAATAAATGTCTGAGTTTTGGCAATTCTCAAGCTTCTACCCCAATTGGGGCGGAGAATTCTTGCCTTTGCTTCCAAACCCAGTTGTCACTTACAATCCAGTCTTATACATTCATACTTTTACACATACACACGATATTAATAACGTTTTTATAAACACACGGAAACACAGAAACACAGAAATACGGAATTTAAGTACGTACAGGACCCCGCAGTCCTCACGGAATTTATCGGACTCCGACGTCCATCTTGACCACTTGCCAGTGACTAGTATTACACAAGGTTTATTCTGCCGCAGACTTCTTCGTCGCGCAATTCACTCACTCTTTAATCCTTTTTTCCTAAAAAATATTTTAAAGTTTAACTCACCACTCGTCTTCAATCCTGTGGATTGTCGTCAACCTTCAGATCCCAGTTGAGGAGAACGAAGACCAGTCCCGTAAAGGGTCTTACTTGCCGTGGCCACGGTCTCTTAACTGGAAGTCGGCTCCACAACTGGAATCCTCGGGTGTGTTGACATCCGGCTCGAAGGACCAATTTAATGTTGGATTTATCTTACCCAACATTATAATAGACGCAAAAGGAATGAAGACGCTGGTTTCTTTTTCTCATGAGGAGGGCGTATGGGAGATTGTTCAGATCACAGTCTCTCAACACGCTCTAAACAATTCCCCCCCTCGCTCCTGCATTTATTTGAAATAGGAGGGATTTACAAATCATAATGTTCTAAGCAATAAGACACAACACAAAATATTTGATAATAAGAGGGTTTTTCCCAGACATAGTATTCTAAACAATAAGACACGACACATAATATTTGATAATAAGAGGGTTTTTCCCAGACATAGTATTCTAAACAATAAGACACGACACATAATATTTGATAATAAGAGGGGTTTTCCCAGACATAGTATTCTAAGCAATAAGACACAACACAAAATATTGGACCAACACTTGTCCCGACCCGACCACATCCGATCACGTCCTTGGTCCAGGCGCCCTTCCATCGGATGATGCTGAGTCATCTTTTCGAAGGCGAGACATCTAAAATCGTCCATAATACTAATGCAAGCTAAGCAAATAAATGATAACTTCTACAATTTATCTAACAATTTGCCATCAATAAGTCTTGAGCAGCAGTTTAGGATCATGGGACACCTGCACTTCAAACGCCACCCTCTGTGTTTTGTAGGCTGAATTTAACAGACAGTAAATAGGTTACTCACAATTCATCTTGTTTTGTATCTTCTAAACACCAGTGAGTCACTTCCATTAGCCGCCGTACAGGCTTATGCCATCACACTGCCGCCACCATATTTGACACATAACAATCATGAGCTGTTCCTTTCCTTTCTTCATACTTTTCTTTTCCCATCATACATTTAAAATCAGAAGTAATAGAAAATAGTGACAACCAAATATTGAGGTACAAGTAAAAAAGACTTGAAAAAAATGCTTGTAATATATGTAAGAAATTTAAGACAAATGAAATGTTGGCAAAGGTATTCTGCCAAAAGGAAACGAACAAATCCATTTAGGAAGTAACATGAAGTGCACACACTTTGCTTTTGTGGGCCACAAAAAAATGTGGCGGATCGGTTCTGGCCCTCGACCTTGAGTTTGATGCCTTTTGCTAAGATGTCTTTAGGTAGAGCAACAATTCTTCAGATGCCTGATCTGCTGATGGGAAGAGCTGAAAGTCAGCCATGTCAGAGAAATCTAGAGATCATACTGGATGAACATCTAGATACAATTTCAAACCATTTTGTCAGTCTTTAAATGAACACATTGTGGGACGAAGCAGAAAAACAAAGGTTCTGCTTCACTTTCCCTATAGATTGCCTTGCTGTTGCTTGAAAATGGAGCAGACCCTAATGCTATGGACAAACTTGATTCCACTCCACTTCATAGAGCATCTGCCAAGGGCAACTATCGCCTGATCCAGCTGCTTCTCAAACAGAGTGCCTCGACCAACATCCAGGATTCGCAGGGCAACACAGCACTGTACGTATGGTGCAACGCTTCCATACCACTGTACTGTAAAAACATGATCTAAACTATTTGATATTTAAAGCGTGGCAGTGTTAAATGACAAAAGGCCTTTTTTTTTTTTTTTGCAATTTTGTTGAACCAGCCACCTGGCGTGTGATGAGGAACGTGTTGAAGCAGCAAAGTTGTTGGTGGAACACGGAGCCAGCATTTATATCGAAAACAAGGAGGAGAAAACCCCTCTCCAGATGGCTAAGGGTAGTCTGGGCAATGTACTTCGTCAAATTGTGGAAGGATGATGCTTTACCAAACTAAAGGTTTCAGCTGCAAACCACACCATTGTCATCCCCCATCCTTATTGAGTGGCTTGTTGTGACAAGTGGAAGTATTTGGCTTCCTCATCAGTAGCACAGATATGAACATATCTGACTAAAAACAATGAATAGCACGGGCCAAAACTGCCGCTGACCTTCTGTGAAGTTTGAATTGTTATAGATTAGTTAATAAAATCAATGTTATGCTTGTTAATAATGTGTGGCTTTTTTGTATAAACTGTTACGAACTAATTGCCCTCTTGGTGGATGGAGCAATAGTTAAGCTACAAAGAGTGACGTGCATTTGTACTTTGTTACTGTACACAAGCCGATGTTAGCTGCCACATTGGTGGCATGACTTATTTGTAACAGAGTGTTAATATTACAATAAATGGTTTTGGTTTGAAGTTTTATTTTTGGGGACTGTTCAATCAACAAAAAAAGCAAACATGATATACTTACCTGTTAAGTAAAAATGTTGCTAATTCTGTATTGGTTCTGAATCATCTCAGCTGCGTGTGACTCCACCTCAACAGTCACGCCTTCTGTCTCTGATTGGTTGTTTTTCTTCAGGCGCGGTGAATCAATGAACAACTGTCAGGTTTATGCTGAGAGATTTAACAAATAGGACAAAAAGTAAATTTTATGATATAATATGCTTTTATTGTCAAGCCTCAATATGTGTGGAACATATAGAGGGTTGACCTTTTTTTTTCTCAGGGGCCTATGGTCTCAAAAATAAAAAGCATAAAACAATAACACAATCGTAAGTAACCACCAATATTGTCTCCATTCAAACATACTGTACTGTTTGTTGTTTGAAGCTGTTATAGATCAAAGAGGAGATCTTCAGTCTCCCTTCACAAGTGGATCATATTTGTTGCAAACTACCCCTTAAAGTATACAGGTGCATCTCAATAATTTAGAACAGTCTCAAAAGCTTAATTGAGTTAGGTAGTTCATTTCAAAATATGAAACAGAACCACACTACACAGTGTGAAATATTTCATGATTTGTTTTTACGTATAATTTTGATTTATTATAGCATACAGTGAACAAAAACAATCAAGAAACAGTGAAAATTATTTTTAATGTAGAAATTGGGCAGGAATTTGCCATCCAAAAGTATTTTCCCAGGTGTTTAATGAATCTATATAATGTATGAGTACTGCACTGGAATAAGGAACTTGTTTAGCATATTCTAACTATTGAGATGTACCTGTATTTCAGGGTGTGTGTTTTTAAGTAAAGGAGTTGAATAAATACTTCTTTACACAAGTATCTATAATATACTTTTTAAGTCCATATTGTGAGACTTAAGAATTTTGCAGTTCCAGACTTTGTGACGAAGCAATGTGGACTGCGCAGAACATGTTGCGCACCAGTCCACCTTTGAACAACAACTTCCTGATAGGGTCGCGTCTCACGAGTACACCGTTTTATGTCACTGCTGGGAAGAATTCACACTCAAGCGGGTGAATGTAAAGCGTGAGGAACTGGACAACTAAAGGTAAAATTTCGCTTTTAAACTCTAACCAACAATAAGTGAAGCTAAACACATGTAGAAACGCTCAGATAGTGAGGCTAGCTACATGTTTACGGCTAACACGAAGCTGTTAACGTAAAAGGACATTTCGCAGTTGCATTACTACTACGGTCAAGAGTCCAAACAGTACGGTACGCTTGAGTTTTATATCTGCTTAATTTTATATACAGCCACCGAGTCAATGCTATGTTGATCTCGTTGGTGAGGAACATCAATTACTTCCTCACCCTACCTCAGTGTGACTGTTAGCTCGCTAAAAGCCGCCTGAGTCGTTTCAGCTTGTGGTTGGAAGTCACTGCACGAAATGACAGCTGTGACGTGCTAGAACTCATCTATGAAATGTAAAGCAAGCTAATTCGTTCGTGTTTACGCACAGTTACAGTTTGCGATTAAAGTAGTTTAACGAATGTGGACTTCAAAGGGCAAAGGGTACTTATCGATTATTCTGTTAAAGCTCGATGGCTGCGTCAGTCAATCATTTAGAACATAACATGCTTACGAGCCCTGAATCGTCAAGTGGTTATCAAGTATATCGTTTGGCACACAACCACAACATTCTCTACCTCCTTTATAGCCGTAAGACAAAACACTTCATCATGCATTGCAGTTCCACACCACTCCAAACTCCAGCATAATCCATAATGTTTTTGTAGGTGTATGTACTATATGCATATGAAGCCACAGTACTAATAAATTCAATATTATTGGTCTGTGTTGACAAGGTTGGTTGCTAGGTGGCAGAGTGATGCACCCTGTTCTTCTGTGTGTACTGAGCCTGTAGACAAACTTGCCTCACCCATGCCCATCCCACGTAAATTATGTCCCAACATCTGTACAGTATGAAAGAGTGGCTGTTCCCTTGGCAGGTTTCTGTGTATATATTTACGTATGTATTTATGCGTATATATGTGCATGTTTTATTTGCCTAAGTTACACAGTTGTATAATTTTCCATGTCATGTTCAACTTTTGACAGAAAATATTTAAATCAAGTTTTAAGAGTAACAGGGAGCATTTAAAAAAAAAAAAAAAAAAAAAAAAAAAGTGATTTGTTTCATATCATGATATATATCGGTAGCGACTGATGTGGGAAAAAAATATTGGGATAGGATTTTTTCCCCCCCATATCGCCCAGCCCTGTCTGTGCATTGTTGGAATGTCAGTGGTAAATAAGTAGTTTCATTTTGTAATTTATTAATTATTTGAAGCATTAATATGAATGTATGCAATTGTAATCCCTTGCTTTAATGCGCTTCATACACAGTCATTGGTGTAATAATTTCTTTTGGTTTCGGCCCTCTGTTTCCCAATTTTCGGTTTCGGCCAAGAATGTAAATTTCGGTGCATCACTAATTAGAAGTATTCCCTTCTCTGGCAGCCACTCTTGATAATCGTGTTTTATAATCTTCCTGGCGTCAAATGGTTTTTCGATACCCCAAAAATGCTGACTTTTTTGACAATGGGGAAAAGGTGCTGACCGACTGCCTGCACCAACAATGGGAGGGCGATGGGTCTTGTCACTCTTGGCTGCACACTGCCGGTGCCCTGCACGTTCTGTCTTTCACCAATTTAAAAGAATTAAATACAAATAAATTATGGAAAAGTGCCTTTTTATTTTATGAAATGTTTGTCTGGAGACCATTTCATTAAGTTTCTAACTTCTGGGTGGCAGAAAGCAGTTGACTACCCCTGACCTGAACTGAAGCGAATGACAAAAACATGTTGCATTTGGGGTCGCACCACCAGATATACCTGAAAATGTTGAGGTTTTTGTTTTTTAGTCACTTAAAAAAATCCGGCAGAACCACTCGGTGAGAAACTTCATCACGTAACATCTTTTCAAAGGGCACTTCACACATTCAAACTACAAGAAAACGTCAAGATGGCTTTGAGTCACATGCTTTCTTACAGCAGATGTCTGACGCTGTTTTAATCATTTTTTTTCCTTCTATTTCAAGATAGCAATCTTCTGCCCGCCGTCATCATGTCGGACCTCAGAGAAGATTGCAGGCTAGACACCGATTCCATGGTTGACTTCTCCCTAATGAACAACCGTCTTGACTCATTCCATGGCTGCAGTTTGGCCGAGCAGGTGCCCGCAGAGCGACTGGCCCGGGCCGGCTTCTACTTTACCGGTCAAGCCGATCGCGTCTGCTGTTTCAGTTGTAAGACGACTGTGGAAAACTGGTGCAGGGGAGATACACCTGTAGAAAGACATAAGGAGGTAAGACGTCATGGAAATAGCACACACACCTTTATCTGTCTTAACATATTTGATTTGAATTTTAGGTTTCCCCGTGGTGCAAGTTCCTCAGCTGCACCCATCGCACCAATTTCCAGCACAATTCACAGTTGACTGGCTCCAGATACAATGAAGAAGCCGAAGACATGGAATATCGTTTGAGAACAGGAGAGGTGGTTGACGAGTCCACCTACCCAATGGTCCCTCACATGAGGAGGGAGGAGGCCAGACGTCAGACCTTCTCCTCTTGGCCATCCACTGTTCCTGTGACACCTAGAGATCTGGCCCAAGCTGGCCTCTACTACTTAGGCCAGGGTGACCGGGTGCAGTGTTTTTGCTGCGGTGGCATGCTAGGTGGCTGGGAAGCAGGAGACACGGCCTGGGGTGAACATAGCAAACATTTTCCCTACTGCTTCTTCATCCTTGGCCATGATGTGGGCAACATCCCATTTGAGAGAAGTACGGGAGAGGAGAATTGTAGCAGTCCACCTCAAGTAAACACTTGCATTCCTATGGGGAGTTTCGAAGAGAGGCTGCACAGTTTTGCAGGGATCCAGCACCCAATCGATTATGCTCGACTTGCAAGGGCTGGCTTCTACACCACAGGTACAGTATATGCTTGACTATGAGCAATAATTAACCCATGTACAGTGGGAGCTCCTAAGTTGAACACAATCCGTTTTGTAACGCTAGTTGACTTTCAAGTTGTTCCCTGTTCATTTTCTATACCGCATTATCACCGGCTAAGCTGCCATTATCTCAGCTGACTTTGGGTGAGAGGTGGGGTTACACACCTTAGACTAGACTGACTTAAAATCCACATTTTTTAAATGTGGGAGGAAGCCAGAGTGACATACTAGCCACTCATCCACCGTGCTGCCCTTGAAGTTGTTCTTAATGTACCACAAAAATTCCCACAGGAAATACTAAAGTTTAATGTGAGTTGAGTTGTTCTAGGCTGCTTCATCAACTGAATAGGCAATATTTTAACATTTACCATTTGTGTCATATTTTAAACAACAGTTCGTCACTGCATAATACAGTCAAATCAAACTAAAAAATAAAGCAAAACTACTCAACATTTGAAGACACCTGACAGACATGTTATGGAGAGGGAACTGCTGGAATGTCTAATTGTATATTATTGTGTTGGTCTCGAGACCATATTTTGAAGATGTTGGTCTTGTCTCTCACTCGACTCCATAAAGTCTCAGACTGGCTGGACTCTGGGTTTTCTGTTGAGATGAGCAATGATTTTTATATTCTTCAACTTCATTGTTGTGTATTGTATTATGTAAGGAGAAGCACTTGACACAACTACAAATACCTGCAATTCCCCAGTAAGTTCTGTAATCCACGCACACGCACAAGTGTATCTTATCACAGTTTTAAAAATGTATTTTTAGGGTCTTGGTCTTGACTATGTCTCGACCGCCAAAAATACTTGGTTTTGTCTTGGTCTTGTGAGATCTGGTCTCAGGATGTGTGGGCTTAAGCACACCAGTTATTACGCGCTTCCTCTTTGCTAGCATTGGCACCCTCCTGTGGTGGTATCACTAAAGCAAAAAATGACCCCACCCCCTTAAAAAAAAATAAAAAGCAAAACACATTTGTGGAGTTAATCCTAGATGCTTATGAAAACAGAAAGTTGATGGTTTGAATACATAGTTTGACTTCATAGACTTTTTTTTTCTTTTTTTTTTTTTTAATAGAACATTTAGTTTGAACTCCAAATTGTTCCACTTGGGTGTTTCTTCTTTTTGGAGGTTCTACTGAAATAACATGTATTATCATGGTATTCTGAATGTACGGTATGTCTGAATATTGTGTGTTTATGTGTTGTGTTTACAGGGACAGGAGACATGGTGATGTGTTTTCGTTGTGGTGGAGGATTAAAAGGCTGGCAGCCTGATGAAGACCCATGGGTAGAGCATGCCAAAAGTTACCCTGGGTAACAGTAATAACAATGATAATTTCAAAATGCATGGTTTTCACTTAATGTTGTTCAAACTTGGCTTACGACATTCCAAATTGTCAACTAGATGCAGCTTCTTGTTAGCAGAAAAAGGACAAGAATTTATCAACACCATCCAGCTGCTAGACCCTCAGCGAAACAAAGCTGTAAGACGACACAAAATTTTTTTTGCCAATCACATTTTGCAAATCTCATATAATACAGTGGAACTTGAAAATGAGAAGATCCCAAAGGTCTACCATTTTAGAAACCGACCAAATTTTTGTGGAAAAATGTGCCTCATAAGTCACATACAAACTTAGTAAAGCTCCCATGCCATCAAAATAAAAATGTTTCCTCCTTTTTTATGCATAAGTCAAAATGAGTCTGTGACATGGTTTAAGTTTGACATCTATGCAGTTTGTTATTGAATGCAAAAGGGAAAAAGGCTTGCAAAATAACCAGATCAGATTTCGGTGTGTTTGTGTTAGTAGAGATTTCCAGGTTTATGCGAGCGAGTCTCAGCCTCTGCCAAGCCATACAAATACGGTCTATAAAGTATACATACAGTCCCCTCCAAGAGTATTGGAACGGCAAGGTCAATTCCTTTGATTTTTGTTGTATACTGAAGACATTTAGGTTTCAGATCAAAAGATGAATGAGACAAAAGTTCAGAATTATTTTTTTTTTTTCCATGGTATTTACAGCTAGATGTGTGAAACAACTCAGGACAGGGCACCTTTTGTTTGAAGCCAACCACTTCTCAAGTGAGCAGACGTATTGGAACAGACATTATTAAATTAAAGTTAATAACATTTAATATTTAGTGGCATAACCCTTACTTGCAATAACTGTATCAAGCCTGCGACCCATTGACTTCACCAGACTGTTGCATTCTTCGTTTGAAAAACTTTTACAGGCCTTTACTACAGCCTCTTTCAGTTCTTGTGTGTTTCTGGGTTTTCTCCCTTCAGTCTCCTCTTGAGGCGGTAAAATGCATGCTCTATTGGGTTAAGGTTTGGTGATTGACCTGGCCAGTCCAAGACCTTCCACTTTTTCTGCCTGATTAAGTCCTTTGTTGTGTTGGCAGTGTGTTTTGGGTCACTGTCTTGTTGCATGATGAAACTTCTACCGGTTAGTTTGGATGCATTTAGACTTTACACCGATTTTATCGGCCTGATCGGTATCGGCCAATAATTAGCATTTTATGCTGATGGGCTTTAATGCCATAATTCACAGATTGATCGGCTCCGTAAAAGACATTTACTCCGCGTCTCCATCGTGCACAGTATATTTGAATCTAAAAGCTAGTTTATTTTTAGCCTTGTCACGTGTCTTTTGACGTAGTACTGTAAATATCTGACAGCCAATAAAGTTATTAAAAAAAAAACATGTCGGCGTTGTGGGACAGACAACACGTCTGAGAAAGACAACACGTAATGGATCAGACTACAAGACAAATTTGCTCTTTCACGATTGCACTATGTTAGACTACTACAATAAAATCTTGTATTCTGATACCACCGCATCCCGTTTTTTACGATCATTGGGCTTTATCTTGTCAACTCAAATGTGACCGGATACACTCGACATCAAGAGTGGTTCGCGCCGACTGTATTATAAGGACAAAATGGGGAAAAACGTATCTTGATGGTCACTGGTGCTCAGGACAGGAGAGGACGTTCGTTTAAGGCTTGCTTGAGGTATGTTCACTTACTTTTAATACGATACGGCTTGCAAGCAGGCAATAAAAACGTTATGTAGCTTAGCAAGCTAGTGCTAGCACTAACGGTTGTACGTACACATGCCGCCGTTCTGTCGAATCATGCTCTAAAGTTTTGCTGTGGGTGAAATAATTTAATTACAATAAAGTAATTTAATTACAGTAAGTTAGCGCCCATAATTTCTGTCATGTTGTAATGTTGGTTTGACCTGACTGATCAGAAAACATATTCTGACTAGAGCAGTCATTTCTAACCTTTATGGAGCCAAGGAATATATTTAATAATTGAAAAATCTCACGGCACACTAACAAACAAAAATGTCACAAAAAGTGGATACATTAATTACTGTATGTACTTCCTGCCATCTAATAGAAGACCATTCATTTGTTCTGTCTGTCACTATGCCTCACTGGCATAAATAGATGAACAAAGATACATTATTTATTGTAAATATAATTATTTTAGCAATTAAGTACACAAGTATATACAGTAAATGAACAGGTCTTTTAAATAGACATATTGCTCCATTTTGTGATCGGATCAGTTATCGTTTTTTTAAACTCATTGATCGGCCCCAAAAATCCTGATCGTGCAAAGCCTAGATGCATTTTTTTCCTGTAAATTGCCAGACATAATGGTCTTGTAGACTTCAGAATTTGATTCTGCTGCTACCAACATGAGTTATATCATCAATAAAGACTAGTGAGCCAGTTCCAGAAGCAGCCATGTAAGCCCAAGCCATGACATTACCTCCACCATGCTTCCCAGATGCGCTTCTGTGTTTTGGATCATAAGCAGATCCTTTCTTTCTCCATACTTTGGCCTTTCCATCATTTTGGTAGAGGTTAATCTTGGTCTCATCATACCATCACCCTTGCCCTGTGGAGGTTGGCAGTGATACCATTGGCTGTTGTGTTTCTTCACAGCTCTCACAATGTTTCTGTCATCAACTGCTGTTGATACCCTTGGCCGACCTGTTTGTTGCTTAGTACACTAGTAGTTTTTCTTCCATCCATCCATCCATTTTCTGAGCCGCTTCTCCTCAATAGGGTCGCGGGCGTGCTGGAGCCTATCCCAGCTGTCATCGGGCAGGAGGCAGGGTACACCCTGAACTGGTTGCCAGCCAATCGCAGGGCACATAGAAACAAACAACCATTTGCACTCACAGTCATGCCTACGGGCAGTTTAGAGTCTCCAATTAATGCATGTTTTTGGGATGTGGGAGGAAACCGGAGTGCCCGGAGAAAACCCACGCAGGCACGGGGAGAACATGCAAACTCCACACAGGCGGGGCCGGGGATTGAACCCAGGTCCTCAGAACTGGGAGGCTGACGCTCTAACCAGTCGTCCACCGTGCCGCCTAGTTTTTCTTTTTCAGGATATTCCAAATTGTTGTATTGGCTTTGGCCAATGTTTGAGCAATAGCTCTGGTTGAATTTCCCTCTTCTCTCAGCTCAAAATGGTTTGCTTTTCTCCCATAGACAGCTCTCTGGTCTTCATGTTTGCTTAACAGCAAATGTAGTTTTCACAGGTGAAACCTAAAGCCAACAATAAGCTCCGTCTGTCTGTCTGTCTATCTATCTATCTATCTATTTAAATAATCAATCTAAAAGGCAACACCTGAGGAACTAGAAACACCCATCAGTTACATGTTCCAATTCTTTTGCTCACTTGAAAAGTGGGTGGGTTCAAATTAAAGGTGCTCTGTTCTGAGTTGTTTAACACATCTCGATGTAAATACCATGAAATAAAAGCTGGAAATCTTAACTTTTGTCTCATATTCATCTTTTGATCTGAAACCCAAATGTCTTCGGTATACAACAAAAACAAAGGAATTGACCTTGCCGTTCCAATACTTTTGGAGAGGACTGTATATTGTGTATGACAACAATACTTACAACGTACAACTACTGTATATTTATAATGTAACTGTGGATTAAATAGCGAATCTTGAGGTCATTGTTGCCAAAATGTGCACGACTGATTAACATTGCACATTGGTTTAATTCAAGTGAATGGGGGCGGATGACGAGCCTAACCTCAAAATAGCCCTCTCTTTATTTTCACCAAAGTCCCCTTTCATCTCTTGTTCCCTAATAGTGGGCGAGCAATCCAATGCTTGGTAAATTCTGGTTCATAATTATATAAATTAAGACCCCACATCGAAGGATTCAAGCGCAAGGTTACTATGAAAGCTTGACCACCACAAGACGCTGTGATATCACCAAGGACCAATGAGAGCAAAAGTGTTTTACATATTTAAATTAAGAATAACCGTGATCCAATTAGAGCAAAGCTTGTTTATATAATTGAAGAGTAATGAGAAATCTGGCCGTCTCAATTGCCAGGATGACCAACTAGAATAGCTTGAAAAAGAGCATCCTGGGCATTGCCAACACAAATGATCTTGTAAACCCGATAGGACATCTAAGATTATGGATTTTTTTTTTTTTTTTTTTTTTATTTATTTATTTATTTATTTATTTTGATGGCATTTACACTTAGGACATATTTTTTTTTGTTTTGTTTTTTAGAATTTTTTTAAAAATATATCCTATATAGTTAATTTTTCAAGGCGATGAAAGTTAGGCTATGAAATTGATTTATTTCTATTTTAATTATTTTAAAATGTGAACCAATAGGAGATACAAATTGTTCTTTTTTTCTTTCAGGTTCCACCGTATATAGATTTTTCTTAGCCATGCAGTATCTTCAAAAAGTATTTTTGAATACTAAACTACACTACTTGGCTAATCTACACCCAACTCTGAGAAAGGGTGCAAACATTGTGAAGATGTATTTATATTGTGCCTGAAAGTGGTCGCAACAGATGTTTGCCTAGTCAATCTACTGTAGTTCTGTTTAATCTCGCTATTGAAATGGTTATCTGAAACTTAGAATATGTATATATAATATATCGTCAGGCTTATTTCCCCTTGATAATTATGCCCATGTTTGTTTTCAGACCTCAAGTCATCAGAATGGATTTACAGGATACAGAAATGGTAAATGCATTTGTGGACTAGGTTCCATTCATCCATCCATCCATATTCTATACTGCTTCAATTATTCAGTTCAGGGTCATGGGAAGCTAGAGCTTATTCTAGCTGACTTTGGGGGGAATGCGGACTACACCTTGGACCAATCACAGGGCACATAAAAAGACAAAATCGTTCACACTCAAATTCACAATGTCACTGAGTGGGAACTGAACCCACGCTGCCTCCACCAAAGTCAGGCAAGTGTACCACTACTACACCATCATTTACTTGGAATAGATTTCCTTCTTTCCATTACATATTTTAGACTGCCAAAAAAAACATTAGTGGTGGGAGTGGCAGAGTAAATCCTTGATACTGTATTACGTTATTATGCCAACATTAACGATGGTGTCGCTGTACAGTGATTTTTCAATAATCTATATAATGGAGTACAACACAATATAGTAGGTGAACTTCTAGAAATATTTTATTCAAATAGGACTATGTGAAAGTGACCAAATGTTTTTGGTCTAATTACAACAATGTAACAATAAATCACAAAACAAAGAATTCTTGGCAATGTGTCTTCTGCATGCAGCACACTTGTGTTTCCACACACTTATTGACAACTGTAATGTGGAAGTTTGGCTGTAAACAACCTCTCCATAAATGAAAATACAGAGCTTTTACCATCTTTTTGGGTGTTAGGTTTACCTCGTTGACAGTAAAATCCTGATTCAGGGCACAAAACAGCAATGCAAAGCAATGCTACATTGACACACCCTTGTGTAGAGGGGTGCAGGGTGAGCAGTGTATTACTTATATGAGACAGGGACAAGCTTTCAAGACAATGACAATGGAAAATGGTTTATTTAGTTATCTATTTATGTATTTATTTATCCTGCCAGTATTTTGGCAAAAGCATGTCACAGATGTGTTAAGACACATGGGAAGGGAATTATTTTTATGAAAAAAAAAAAAAACCACATTGTTTGCTGTAATCCTGTGAGAGATAACAATGCAATTCATTGTGATGCTATTTTGTCCCACCCCTAAGTGTAGGCATATACCGGCAACAAACACAAAATGCCAGAAGATGATCAAATATGTATGTTTTTGTGTATAATGATGCTGTGATGACAAGTAAACATTGTGTGTTCCTTACTTTTGTATTTCAGATGAGGACCCGTTGGAGACACTGCGGAAACTGCAGAGGGAAAAACAGTGCAAAGTGTGTATGGACAGAGATACTTCTGTTGTCTTCATCCCGTGTGGTCATCTGGCCACCTGTGAGGAGTGTTCACAGACACTTATTAAGTGTCCAATTTGTTGTGGGCCCATTACACAGAAGGTCAAGACCTACATCGCTTAAACAAAATAGATTTTTGGCAATCAAACCTTCTATGCTGCTGTCTCATAATCCCTGACATTGTATTTTAATATTAAGTTTCGATAGCCTGTAATATTGCAAGAGCCTGTTTGTATGACAAAAAAGGAGTGGCTGTTTAAAAGCTAATCAAGAGTATATAATAAATCAGTATTTGTTCATAGGTCAATAATTTGTGCAGACACTAAAATATTTTGTAATTTTTTCATTCCAGAGGTGCCTTTGATAAATTTGCTGTTTATTTGAAGTTTAGAACAGCTCAAAATGAGTTGTAGTGGGATATACTGTATTGATTTCACGCTTGTTTCAGCTTTACTTTTGTTATTAAATAGCTTGACATTTGAAAGATTTTACTTACTACTCCATGGTTATTTGTTTAAATAAATATTGTCAGAGATCAATCCACAAAGACTATACCTGATCATCTATGTGATGTGAAATCTATTTCAGCAATAAAATGCACTAATTGGTCATAAAACATTTTGTAATGCTTATTTATACGGAAGCACATAGAATGTCTACCGAGTTGAAAAATATATACATTTCAGTTATAGAATTTGAAACGAGTTAAAACATGCATACATTTCAGTTATAGAATTTGAAATGTTTGCGTTGAGTGCAAAACAATGGTGTGCCAGTATAAACAATGTGTCCCCGGTGTAATACTGAGCAGAGGCCGCTAGGTGTCCAATCCTCGAGCTTCTGTCTTGTGGCCACTAGGTGGTAGCTCTGTACTAGAATTTCCTCCTCCCAGGTCGTCGAAAAAACAAATTGAACTACGGAGCAAGCGGGCGAGAGAACGTCCGAAACCGCCTCTGACCGCGACTTTTAAACTGTTTTTACAGAATTCGAGTGAGATTCGGCCTGAGGCTTGTCCAAGTAGTTAAAGTTAGGAATCTGCCGGGACTATTATTTCTCAGCCAGGTAAGTTAGCTGTAAAATGGCGGAAAGCTATGTGGAACTTAGTTGATTTGTATTTTGGTAGCCGCTTGCTAGCCAGGCTAGTTGAGCCAAGAGGAGCGCGGATGTCTGCTGCCTCAGCCAAGCCGCCTCGTTAGCTCCGCTGCGAGAGAGGCTAGCCTTACTCTGGTTGGTAGCAAGCTAACATACTAGATTCTTACCACAAAGACGCAAAATATATTGGTCGAAGCTAAACGAATTGTGTATTTATTTCGGTGGACTTACTTACACTTCACAATAATTGTAAACTGTGTTTGTTGCTTATGCAATACGGTACTGAAACTCCTGAGGCAAGATGGAGGACCAGCAAGGACGTGATGTTTTTTGGGGGGGTAACGTTAGCAAGTACTGTTAGCATGGCTAACCAATGGGAGTTTATCGTGATCGTGAAACGCATTTTGATTATTATTGATAGTATTAAGGCTGAGCCTGTGATAAGACTACTTCACAGAGAAATACGGCCATTGGGTGCGTCTGCGTCTAACGCTAGTCTGTTCTAGCTCATTTTAGCACGGGATTGCACCATCGAGCTTGCGTTGTTGTGTTATTGTCATCGGCCTACGATAGCGATGACCACCGACGACCCGTTCCCGAAACACCTTGTGTGGAAATTCAAATGACACTTTGCCTCTTAGGTGCAGTGCACTCGGTAGTACATTTTCACTCGTAATCTACAGTTGCTAGCGGCGCTAGCCTCAGCCGCCGCGCACCGGTGTCAATTTTGACAGGAGCCGACGAAGAGCGGAGTCACGTCGGCTCTGGTGCAGGGAACGCGGGCGCGTGTGTGCTGCTGTGTTGACTTCCGAGCTCTTCAGTATTTCAAGAAATTTCAAATTCCAAGACCCTCGCCCCTAGATTCATGCGAGCAAGTTTACGAGATTCACTCAGCGATTTGGCGCCACTTTTTCAGTCAACACCCATTGAATCTCGTCATCTTGTCATCATGTAATATTTAGGCGGAATGGGTACACTAACTCTGTGTTCATCTGCTAAATGTAAGCGTTTTAACAATAAATACCATGTCTCAGTGCACACAGATCACCTGTTTTATATCGTCGTAGATGGTTTACCCGCATTATCGTCCAACATCGTGGCAAATATTCTTATGAACAACGACAAACCACCTCCTGTATTATGCCTTTGTTTTTTTTTAAATCGGCGCTTCTACTATGATGACTGATCATCATTATAGGTTGTAGGATGCAATCGGAGGGGAACGTGAACCGGTAAATATGTGTAATTATATGATATTAAGATGCAATAGACAAGTAGATGATTGCCTTTCAAAAGTAACTTTCCCTATATCCTTGCATGTATGTAACACTTTCCCATACAGTAGGTACAGTACAGCAATAGTTGTGGCCTGCAGTATCTTGTTGATGTTGGTAACGCGTTTTGATTGGTCGAGGTATGTGCGGGGCGGACAGAGCGCGTCCATATTTGGCAAGTGAGGAAGACACTCCAATGATTGTAAAGCAAGGGGGACGAGGAAGAGGGAACCAATGCTTTGAGTGCTGAGTGCCACAAGAGCATCCCTACCGCCCACTGTTACCATGTGAAGCAAGAAAAATCTGTTTTCATATTTCCCCCCCACTGGTTCTAATTTGAAATCTCAATTTAGGTTTCATGCAAGTGACCGTGTCTTGTATTTTCTAAGAATTACAAGCCAGTCATAAATTGGAAGTTATCCAGAAGATGTTAGAGAAATGATAGCAGCACCAGAAATACCAGCAGACTTCCCCTATGCTCAGTAAGTGCAACTTGTGATTTTGGTACTTTTTGTTTGCTTTAGTTGTACCCAAATGTTTTTTAACACTTATTTTCCTGTCACTAGGGATACAGACACACAATTCTCTTCAGACACAGACTTTTCTGAAGAGCCAGATGGAAGGAGTTCAAATTCAACTAAAGGAAAGGTGTGTAAAGAAGTATTTGCTTTCATCGCTATTGGAATTAACTCATTATTGTTCCTCTGTAATTTAGATGACAAAGTAGATGTATATAATTATAGATACCAAAATTGTGCCACCATGTAGCTATATTATTGTTCAATGTCTTTTGATTGAAGGCTTGCATAAAGGTGGATCAGAGGAGCCAATCAGACTAAACATTTCCTGTTTTATTTTTGCGGGTGCTGCTTAAATATCAGTGCATATGAGAAATGTAGAAAACTACAAAGGAGACCATTGAATTCAAATGAACCAAATGTGCCCTTAGACCCCTATTCTCACTAGCCTGAAGACTCGTTGTCAACCTGATGGTGACTCGAGTCTCGGTGACATCTTCTGGAGACTAGCCAGGTTGCCAGAGAGTTGCGGTTAAATCGAACATGTTCGAGTTCATTGGAGACCTTTTGGCGACTCCTATATGCTCACTATAGAGAAAAACTTTAACGTAGCTTATTGTCACCAAACTGGAATCAGTCCTCAGTCACCAATATTTATGTGGATATCTCGATATAAAATCGACCAGCCTAATACTTTAGTTATTAGAAGACTGTCCAGCCGTCCTCTGCTGGCTGAGCGCGGAGCACGCACAGCGCGCATGCACACACACACACACACACACACACAAATATGTTTTATAGTTATTTAAAGACTATATGTACTCTACATAGTCCTATATCAGCGACTTCTGGGTGTATTGGTTGTAACTTTGTCTGGAGACGTCTGTCAGACGTCTTCCTGGTGAGAGCGCAAGCAATATTTTGGTCTCCCGGGTCCCAGAGTCGCCGCGACTTATAAGCCTCGGCAGTCTTGGCAACGTCTCCCACAGTGAGATAGGCGCCTTACCTGGCTGACTCCCAAGCATGTAATAGGTCACAATGCCATAATATTTAGTGAGCAAGAGCACTATATGGCTACTACATCTTTGCAACACATCTTCATTTATCCTACGTTGCCGACTGGACATAAAGTAATGAGCCATCAGTTAGGCTGAATTTACACTATGAGGTTCAAGTGACACAATTTGTACTTTTTCCTGCCAGGTGGCACAATTCGGCTCTTCGCAGCGTAAAGAGGAAAAAAAGCTAAATCTGACATATTCAGATCGGCATCAGGCCTTGTCCAGATGGCCAGGCCGAGGTCAACTAAAACAATATTTTAGGATTTATTTCTTTTGTTGTTGTCGTTATGTACTGCTTAGTTGTCACTTACTGGTGTTGACACTTGTGGATATGTTAATGTGGATTTTGGGCATCTGTGGTTTGTTACTTGTGTTTGGTCAATGTAAACACAGTGACATAAGATACACGTAAAGTATGTGCTACTTGAAATGTACATGGAAGTAGACAGTACAAATAAATATGATACAGGTATTAAATCGGAATTGGGCATTTGGTCCTGCAGTGTAAATCCAGCCGTAGACACAAAGACACTGGATAAACAGTGCTGTAAGAGAAGGGTTTTGTTGTATCATTTCAAGGTGACCCTGGCTGTGATAAACACAAAACTGTAAAATTGTTGCATCAATTCATAGAAAAGTAAACCTAATTGGATTTGCGTGTCAACAATAGATAGAGCTGTGAAATCAACACAACCCGAATACTGTTACTTTAATAAATACTGTACAGTCTTGGTGCTTGACATAAGGATCACATTGGTGGAGAGAGAGAATTGTAAGACAGGGTGTTTCTTGTTTCCCTAATGTCATTGGTTTTCTTTCAGGGTGGAAAGAAGGGGAAGAAAGCAGCAGGAGAAAAAAGCAAGGGGGGAAAAGGGGCAGGTCGGATAAATGGGCACCACCAGGAGAATGGCATGGAAAACATGATGCTTTTTGAGGTGGTTAAGCTGGGCCGGAGTGCAATGCAGGTAGAATATGCAAAATCACAAACACTAATGTTGAATATAAAAAAAAAAAACTAAAGTGACTGCGCTCATCCTCATTTTACAAATGTTTATTGTCCTCTAAAGTCGGTCGTTGATGACTGGATTGAGTCTTACAAACACGACAGAGATGTTGCACTACTTGATCTCATCAACTTCTTCATCCAGTGCTCAGGGTGTAAAGGTATGTTTATTACCGTATTTTCAGGACCATAGGGTGCACCGCATTAAAAGGCGCAGTCACAGTTACGGGGTCTTTTTCTGTATTTAACACATACATAAGGCACACCGTATTATTAGGTGCAGGCACGCTAAAACAATGTTTTTAAAAAGGCAGTGGGAGCAAAACTGAGTTCGGTTGTACTTTATTGAAGTATTTAACAATGAACTCACGCTATTTTTAGATTAATCCTCATCTTCTGTATCCGAAATGAACAGCTGGGCAAGTTCTACAACAAACACGCCGGGTTCCCTCTCGTAATTGTCGGAGTCAGTCTCGTTGCCGGGGGGCTGTTCAGCAATGATGCCGGCTTTCGCGATAGCTCGGACAACAGTTAAAGCAGATACCTTAGCCCAAGCATCCACAATCCATTCACATATGGTGGCGTAACTCGCCCGGCCTTGCCTCCCAGTTTTAGTTGCACTTGTTTTTTCGCAGTGGCTGTGAGATGGGCGTGCATGGAGTCACAGATCAACAGGGACAGTGACGCGTGGAAAAAAAAACATCTCTTTACGTACACCTCGCTAAGCCACACTCTCATTTTCTCCTCGTCCATCCAGCCCTTTTGATTGGCCTTAACGATGACTTCGGCTGAAAACATTTCTTTAGGCATCGTCTTCCTCTTAAAAATCACCATAGGTGGCAGTTTCTGTCCATTACCATGGCAACCAAGCACAACAGTAAAAGCCGATTTCTTGTGCCCCGTTGTGCGTATCGCTAGCGTGGTGGTCCCCTTCTCTACAGTGCGGTTCACCGGGATGTCGAAAGTGAGTGAAAGTGAGTGGCACCTCGTCCATGTTGGTGATGTGGTTGTGCTGGATGTGTTTGACGACAATCTTTTTACTGCAGTCGGAGCGGAAGACGGCCAGCTTTTCCTTGTAATCCGCTGGAAGTTGCTGCGCCACGGTAGTCCTTGCTGGATGGATAGATGGCGCTGTTTCATAAAACGAAAGCACCAAGACGGAACTCCTTGAAAATGTTAGATTTTCATTTCTTCTGCAAGCGTTATTTCCTTTAGTCGAATGGTGACTGTAGAGACGCTTCTCCCGGCTGTTCTTTGCTCATTAATCCATTGTTCTTTGCTCATTAATCCATTGCTCGAGTTGGTCTTCCAGGCCACCTCGCCTTGTTTCCACGGAAACTCAGCTTCGTCTTCTTGACTTGGCGAAGCTTGTTTTCCTGCTTCCTCCACTTGCGAACCATGGATTCGTTGATCTTGAATTCTCTCGCGGGTGCTCGATTCCCATGTTCCTCCACATAACTGACAGCTTGCAGTTTAATCTGTGCTTCGTAAGCGTGTCTCTTCGTAGGTGCCATTTGCGGGGGTCCTTGGCCAAACCGATGCACATACCGGAACTATATACCTACTGGGGGCGTGTCTTTAGCGTCCTCTGTCACGCGCACCCTTCCCCCTTTACATCCGCATGCTGTCCTCAGTCACGTCCGCCTTCCTCTAGATATGCAGCGTGTCGGCAGGAAATGCTCCCAGTCAGTCAAGCGGAGCGGTCATCACACGACAACATTTATAGATTTTGGAACTCGGTGCACACACAAGGCGCGGCATTATAAGGCGCCACGTCCATTTTGGAGAAAATTTAAGACTTTTAAGTGCACCTTATGGTCGTGATAATACAGTATTTAAAAAAAAAATAAATAAAAAAAATCAGTGCATTGAAGCAAATATACTTAATTGGTTCGATCTTTCTCATTAATTAGTGTCACTTCTTTTATTTAACCTAGATATATTGAATGCCGTTACAGATTTTGTGTGGAGAATGCAGGCCACGGTTTTATTTGGAACATGTTCCCGTTTTGTGTGCATTTTAAGAGTAGCTGTGATTACATCTTGGCCCAAAAATGGTTTCTTCTTCTATAGTCTTGAGGCATTCATGGATTTTTATTTTTTTTTTGGTGGGCGTTTACAACAGCTAAAGCAACTGCACTCTTAACTGTGCCTTCATCCTCTTATGAAATGGCAAACATGAACCCAATGTACATCAGACCGCATCAGATTTTTCTCATCCTCAACTCCCATGTATATCATTTGAATATCGCTTTGGATAACAAAACGTTTTTTTTCCATCGATCAGGTGTTGTTACTGGAGAGATGTTCCGCAACATGCAGAACTCAGAAATTATTAGACGAATGACAGAGGAATTTGATGAGGTAATTTAATTTCATTCTTTCCTGTGTGATCTAGATTTTGTAAATGTTTCATATTTGCTTAGAATTACTGCTTTCTGCACTTACTATTTTATGACAAGTCATTTAGAACTACTTGGTAATAACTTCTCTTGTTCTCTGTGGCCTCTGTAGGACAGTGGAGACTACCCTCTTACTATAGCAGGGCCCCTATGGAAAAAGTTCAAGTCAAGTTTTTGTGAATTTATTTCGGTCCTAGTGCGACAGTGTCAATACAGTATCATCTATGATGAATATATGATGGACACAGTTATCTCCCTTCTCACCGGACTATCAGACTCTCAAGTCAGAGCCTTCAGACACACCTCTACACTGGCAGGTAAGATTATTAGTGTTTGAATAGAAGCGTTGGATCTACCATTTCACAACACTGACTTGTGGGACAACAAATTTAAATTGCACTGAGCCTGCCCGTGAAGGGTATTACTTGATCTGTGAAAAGCTCCCTCATATAAATTTGTGCTGTATTGCTCGCACAAGTACCGGTAGGTGTTGGCAATTATTGTGACGCACACGAATGCATGCACATTTTCAGGTTGCATTTTCTTGAAAACATTTTCTTAAAAATAAATGTTTTTCCATCTGGGTTCAAATGCGGCCTACCCTGTGTGGAGTTTGAATGTTCTCCCTGCGCCTGTGTGGGTTTTCTCCGGGTACTCCGGTTTCCTCTGACATCCCAAAAATATGCATAATAATAATAATAATTGAAGACTCTAAATTGTCCGTAGGTGAGAATGTGAGTGTAAATGATTGTTTGTCAATATGTGTCCTGTGATTGGCTGGCAACCACCTCAGGGTGTACCCAGCCCCTTCCCTGCAGTTAGCTGGAATAGGCTCCAGCATACCCGCAATTCTAGTTGAGGATAAGCGGCGTAGAATATGGATGGATGGATAATTTTTTTCCCCTTGTGCTACGAGACGTTAGCTTCTATATTAGCCTGGTTTAGATGGAGTCCAATGTTCTGATTAGAACTGGGTTAGAAGCTCAAACTGAATAAACATGCTGCGTATAAACACCACAATAAGAATAAGCAGGCCGTAGACAAAAATAATTTAATTCGGTTTCACAGGGTTAGAATATTCCTTTCCCTAAACCCATCCAAAGTAATTTTTTGTCATGTAAATGGGGAATCGGAATGTTGTGAGGTTGCGTTCTGTCAGTGCATGCTGGGTCTTGATGTAAATGAGCAGTTACATTGTCGTTTACCCACTTAAATGTCGCGGCTTTCAAATGGAGCACACAAGACAGAGAGCTTGTTTTTGATACAAACTCTTACATAACTAAACATTATTGCACGCTTAGGTAGGAAAACAAGGAATATCAAGCTATTTAAAAAAAAAAAAAAAAAGTCCACGAAAAATTCAGTGAAGCCGGATAGACTGAAATGTTGAACAAACTCGGAACCCCTAAAAAAACTGAAGACTAGGTACTATAGGACAAAGCAGCACAACAACAAAATTGTCCATTCCGCACAACTTTTTGAATGAAGAGTGTGTCATCCGAACGTTTTGCTTTTATTCATTCGGAAAACTCCAGAAGTACAACTCGTTCCCACCAGTCTTTGTTGCGGACCGTCATCTTTCTGTTCTTCGGAGAGGGCATGGGCAAGAACAGGCAAACATCGCAAAGCACCAACAAAAAGGCCCACGTCTGTATGCCTTCTCCTCTTCAGTGCTTCCAGTAGGAATGCTTTAATATCAAGATATTGTCAATAAAAGTAAAAAACAAAAAAAAAACTTTGTAACTACTGTGCATAGATCTTCACATGTCACACGTATGTAAAATGGCTCATCTGATTAAATGTAGTGCCACATATAAACACCAGATCGGAATAGATCACATCAGTTGTAAACAGTTGGCCAGACAAAATGAATGACAAAAAAAAATGCATATAAACCTGACTACAGTCTACTCTAGGTGAATGGTTACCTCATTTTTTTTAGGATGCTATTTTGTTTTTGGATTTGTTGGGTGTTGGATTGACATTGTAGAACAAATCAAATTAGGAAGCATTTATTTCCTAAATGGTGATTAAAACCTAATTGGTATTGTGTGTCTTTTTAACAGCAATGAAGCTGATGACAGCCCTGGTGAATGTAGCTCTAAACTTGAGCATTAACATGGACAATACCCAGCGGCAATACGAGGCAGAGAGGAATAAAATGGTGGCTAAAAGGGCCAACGATAGGCTGGAGCTTCTCTTGCAGAAACGAAAAGAGGTATGGTCACTTTAATTAATAAAAATACAGTTTTGCACGATCAAAACGAAGCTGATTTTCAATTATCATAAAATATGGTTGAATATCTCAAATGCACAATATTTTCACTCTAGACTGCTGAGCAGCAACATGTCATTTGATGGATGCCATTTCAATTGTACCAAATTGTGATAGTAATATTCTCCCCTTGTTATTGTTTACCAATTGGTTGGATGTGTCAGTTCTCTGCTGTACTTCCCTCATGTGTTATTTTATGGAAACTGCAGAGATCAATGTGTCTTCTGGGTTTGGAAAAAAATCTGCTCTTTTTTTGTCACATTGTGCTATTGTAGCAACTTTCTCCTCATCACAAATGCTGGCTGGGTTAGCATTACGTTTTTCCCCTTAAATTAGTGACAAGCATTTAAGTAGGCTTTACATGATCAGGATTTTTGGGGCCGATTACCGAGCGAGTTTAAAAAAACGATAACCGATCCGATCACAAGATGGAGCAATGTGTCTATTTACATGAGTTGTTCATTTACTGTATATACTTGTGTACTTAATTGCTCCAAAAATTATATTTACAATGAATAATGTATCTTTGTTTGTCTATTTATGCCAGTGAGGCATAGTGACAGACGGAACAAATGAATGGTCTTCTATTAGATGGCAGGAAGTACATACAGTAATTAATGTATCCACTTTTTGTGACATTTTTGTTTGTTGGTATGCCGTGAGATTTTAAATAATGTATCTTTGTTCATGCCAGTGAGGCATAGTGACCGACAGAACAAATGGTCTTCTATTAGATGGCAGAAAGTACATACAGTAATTAATGTATCCACTTTTTGTGACATTTTTGTTTGTGGGTGTGCCGTGAGATTTTTCAATTGTAAAATATGTGCCTTGGCTCCATGAAGGTTGGAAATCACTGCTCTAGTCAGATCATGTATTCTAATCAGTCAGGTCAAACCAACATTACAACATGACAGAAATAATGGGTGCTAATTTACTCTAATTAAATTATTGTAATTAAATTACTTCACACATACCAAAACTTTAGAGCATGGTTTGACAGAACACCTGCATATTCGCTTACAACCGTTAGTGCTAGCACTAGCTTGCTAGGCTACATAATGTTTTGTTGCCTGCTTGCGAGGGGTACCGTATTTAAAGTACGTGAACATACCTCAAGCAATCCTTAAACGAACGTACTCTCCCGAGCACTGGTTACCACCAACACGTTTTTCCCCATTTTGTTCTTATAAACACAGTGCGCAATCCATTATTGTCATCGCCATGGTAACGAGTGTATCCGGTCGCGTTTGAGTTGACACGATGAAGCCCAGTGATCGTAAAAAGAGATGCGGTGGTATGGGAGTACAAGATTTTATTGCAGTAGTCGGACATCTTGTAATCGTGAAAGACCAAATTTGTCTTGTCGTCTGATCCGGGCATTACGTGTTGTCTATCTCAGACGTGTTGTCTGTCTCACACTGCTGACATGTTTTTTTAAATAACTTTATTGGTGTTCAGATATTTACAGTACTACATCAAAAGATACGCGACAAGCCTAAAAATAAACTAGCTTTTGTATTTGAATATACTGTACACGACGGAGAAGTGGAGTAAATGTCTTTTGCGGAGCCGATCAATGATGTCATTGATCAGATCGGCGAATTATGACATTAAAGCCGATCAGCATAAAATGCTAAATATCGGCCGATACCGATCAGACCGATTAGATTGGTGTACAGTCTAGATTTAAGTAGGAAGGATGTGACAGTAAATATATACTGTTTGGCATTGTCATTTCAGGTGTGTGTTTCGGCTGCCATGCATAACAGTTAAGCAGTGTGATTGACTTTATCTGGGTAGAAAATATGTGCCTTCCTCTTTTGAGGGTGTAACAATTGTTGGCGATTGAAATGATTGCATGATGTTAGTACCTACTGTTTTTCAGCTAGCATCTTCTGTTAACTGGGTTATATACCAGCAGGTCTCACCTGCCCACCATCTGCATTTTCACTGTGCAGCCTTACCACAGTCTAGTGGCATATTTGGCTGCTAACTACACACACTGGCAATTTTGATTGTGCTGTTTTGATAAATGAAGACAAACCCGTAATGGTCACTGAAATAACTGACGGGACTGAAGTGTCATTCCACAAAGCTTGGAGAATGTCCTTTGGACAGTTGAGACAACTGGTGCTTTTTGGCAAGTCACGTCAGCTCAACGCAAACATGATTCATAAAAAGGAAATCCATCATGCATATTGTGAACCTTCTGCTGCAGTACTCTCAAATACTGACGCTTTGTTTTTTTCAGACAATATTGAGTAATGTACTCATGTTTCCATTTCAGCTCCAAGAAAACCAGGATGAGATTGAAAACATGATGAATGCAATATTTAAAGGAGTCTTTGTACATCGATATCGGTATGGCACCACCCAATGAACATAGTTTTTTTGCTGCTGTACAAGACATATATGTTGTATTGTCTTTTTACCAATTATCATACTTTTTCAACAGGGATTCAATAGCAGAAATCAGGGCCATCTGTATAGAAGAGATTGGCGTTTGGATGAAGCTTTATAGTGATGCCTTCCTTAATGACAGTTATCTAAAGTATGTGGGATGGACAATGCACGATAAGGTGGGTTAGGTAACAAATTTACCTTAGCTTCTGATTTTCCTACAGCACATTATTTCTTTCTTTGCACTGGTAGTGTGGTGGTACATGTAAACGGTGCGGGTTAGATTCCCAGACAGTGCTGGTCCCAATCCCAGAGAAAAATGGGTAGAGCGCATCAGGAAGGGCATCTGGCGTAAATACTGTGCCAAACAAATCATGCAAGTGGCTCGCTCTGGTGACCCCTCACAGGGAAAATCCAGAAGTCACTTCTTCTATGTTCTTTCTTTTGCTGCATGAAAACATTGGCCCCTTAATATTTTAGTCAGATCAAATGGATAAATCAGACTACTGTCGGGCATAACTATGTAAATATATATTTTAGCAACCAAAAGTAAAAGTATTTGCAGACGTGCATTGTGGGACAGTACACGTATCCCACGGTATGGTCTGTACCTCAGTTTTTGGGCCATAGTTTGATACAATTTCGATAGGTTTTTAAGAGAACAACTTTTTTTTCGATTGCAGAATTATCTTTTAATTTAATAGTGAATTGCCTCTTATTCCTTGACTAATTTTATACGTGACAATACAGTAGTATAAAATATGTATAACAAATTAAAACACAAATGTCAACAACAACAAAAAAGCAGTACTACAATTGATAATGCATGCATCCCATTCTGCAGGCACGACCAACCGACCCACAGTTAATGCAACTGTTACACTTTAGTGGTGAAATATAACATCGCTGAAATGTGCACAGCAAGTAGTGACCAAACCACACATCTTCGAACACAGAGAAGGGCTGCAAAAATGTAACAATAAATGCTCCGAATGCACAAGTTATTTTCTTAGGTTTATCTTAAGTGGCACGGTAGGTGTGTTCAGAAATATTTTCAATAGACACTTGTTGTTTTGCCGGTGTTACCTTTTGAAGTCAAGTGTGTCCAGTGAGCATTAAATAAGGATACAAATACAGGAGAAGCTTGTGTTTCCTTAAAAGTACGGGACATTTTTCAAGCAACACTTGCAGACAGTAAAACAGTTTACCTCTGTCGTCATTGTATTCAACGGTGAAAACCGAAATTAATGAACACACAACAGGCATATTCACACACACTGCGTCTGTGAGTAGCAAACCAAAAAACTTTGATCTATAAGGCCGCATTATCGTTTCGCCCAATACTGTCCCATACCCAATTCAAACGCATGGTTGAAACCATTATCATTCATTGATGATACCAAAATATAAACAGCTTGATAATTTTTTTCTAATGCTTCAACTACAGTGGAACCTCGGTTTAGAAATGACTCGGTTTACAAACACTTCGGCTTATGAGATTTTTTTTAAAAGAAAAATTACCTCGTGTTACACACTTTTCGGTTCATGAACATGCAGAATGGTCTTGGAAGAACGTGGTCACGGAACAAATTAAATTTGTAACTCGAGGTTCCACTGTGTAAGATTTTTATACCATTTTTTTATTTTTATTTTGGCCCAAAACTTGCTCCAATATTTGTCTTCTTTGATGTAAATATATGTGGTTACTGAATATTTTAATTTTTTTATCCAACATTTTGCCGTTTTCAAACTCTTGATTTTAGCAAGGTGAGGTACGACTGAAGTGTCTGACAGCTCTACAGGGTCTGTACTACAACAGAGAGCTCAATGCAAGGCTGGAACTCTTTACCAGTCGCTTCAAGGTGAGCGCCACCTGCTGGACAACAGCTTAAACACAACATCTTTGCTACTTACACATCTTTACTAAAAGCTCAGGCACCATTGAAATGTCCGACATGGCTGACAGATTTTCTCAGATGGATCATTTTACTGAAAAGCTTAATTTGTCTATCCTTTCCCCCCCCCCCAGGACCGCATAGTCTCCATGACCCTTGATAAGGAGTATGATGTTGCAGTACAAGCAATTAAGCTGCTCACTTTAGTTTTGAAGTAAGTTCTAAGTGGTTGTCTCAGACGTCTATACCCTGTTTACCATTTATCAGTGGAAAATAACCTTTTCCAAATGGCAAGCCCCTTGTTCGCATGCACGCACACACACACACACACACACACACCACACACACACACACACACACAGTATTACATCGCGCAGCACATGCGAGTAACTTGTAACAATTTTGTATGTACCTTTTACTTGAATGGGTCTTTTTGTTTGTATCTGCAGTAGTACAGATGAGGTGTTAACCCCTGAAGATTGTGAGAGCGTCTATCATCTGGTCTACTCAGCACACAGGCCTGTTGCTGTTGCAGCAGGAGAATTCCTCTACAAAAAGTATGTCAGATGTGACAGGATTGAGCAATTCACTGCTGCGCTGACTTTCTTCATTTGGCGTGTGTCGTTAAACTAGTCTCAAGTTTTATTGTGTCCTACCAGCATACATGGAATATATTTTATGTATGCCCTGTTTACATTAATGGCTCATAACTCTCTTTTATAACTGTTTGGATTGCATTAAAGTTCAAAGGCTTTAGTTTCCTGATGCTACTGTAATACAGCGATTCCCCACTAGGTAACGCCAGTACACCAGTACAAGTTACAACATAAAAAAATTACTAACACAAAGTGCAATTTAAACTTGTGGTTTCTTTATTATGAATTTACGTAACACAAGCTGTGACATAACTGTAAAAAAAATGTCACAGGATTATGTGTTCTGCGGAAGAGTTTACAAAATTCAAACAGAGACAGTGACCTATTTCTACTTTTTACGATACCCTATCTTTTATACAGGCTAAAATGTATTCCTCAAATAGAGGATTATGTTGGAGTTTGTTATTTAAGATAACATACTACTCTATATTTTCAAAGATTGTTCAGCCAGAGAGAACCAGAGGAGGAAGGTGCCCCTAAAAGGAGAGGCCGACAAAGTCCCAATGCCAACCTCATCAAGACCACTGTTTTTTTCTTCCTGGAGAGTGAGGTACACACTTTATTTGAGTCTGTCTTCAATGATTACATGCAAACCATTAAGATACTCATCCATACTGTTTAAAAATCTCTTTAGCTCCATGAACATGCAGCCTACTTGGTGGACTCTCTCTGGGATTGTGGTCCTGAGTTACTGAAGGACTGGGACTGTATGATCAGCTTACTATTAGATGACCCATTGCCAGGAGAGGAAGGTACGTCAAATACCTCATCATCACATGTTACTGACAAGTGGCTCCAAACAAATGCGTTTATTTATTAACCAGGATTTCATCATTGTCTTGTAGCTCTTACAGACAGACAAGAGACAGCTTTGATTGAAATCATGCTGTGCACTGTACGCCAGGCTGCTGAATGTCACCCCCCTGTGGGAAGAGGCACAGGGAAGCGGGTAAGTTGCATGGTGGATAAAGATACAATCCAAGGTTTTGCCACTTATAACCTTGTGGTCATTTATATGTATTTGTATGGAATTGAATGGAACATTAGAGCTTAGATGATCACTCTAAGTGTTCGGCGCCTCCATGAATTGAATGAACCGATGACTGTTACATTAAACCCTTTCTGGGTTTATCAGTATCAGAATTTACATCATGATTTAAAAAAATATAATACAGTAGTTTGCGAATCCAGAGTCACAGAAACAGAAATTTCTTTCTTGGGCCTTGTAAGTGAATTATATTTATGTTTATAATATGCATTAGGTGTGTATATCTTAAATGGATCAAGATAACAAAGCATAGGACCTGGAACCTGTTAACTATTGCTGGAACCGGGTTGTTCTGTCTAATGCCTAAATTATTAGATGCTCTACCATGCTATGTTGAAGTTGTCTAGGACCATGTATTAATAGTTGCTAGTGTATTTTTAATCAATAAATGAATAGTTATTGTACATTTGTGTTTTTATTTGACTTGCGTCTATGTTCAGGTCATGACAGCTAAAGAAAAGAAGACTCAGCTTGATGACAGAACCAGAATGACTGAGCTCTTTGCTGTGGCTTTGCCCCCTCTACTGGCCAAGGCATGTCATTACTTAGATATTTTGGCTTGTATATTCCTCAGAAAAGAACATTTAGTTTGTTTGCCCAACAGTATGCTGTGGATGCTGAGAAGGTGACCAACTTGTTGCAGCTTCCACAGTTCTTTGACCTGGAAATTTACACCACAGGACGTCTAGAAAAGGTTACCCAAATTTTCTTGGATTTGAATTAGATCATGATTAAATTACACCACTCATGCATACAATACAAGCCAAGCTCATCCGAACCTCTAGATGACTATGAGCCTAAATGTTATAAATTTATATTATTATTTTATGCTATGCTATGTTATATACAGTGCGGTCCAGGGCTTTCCAGCGCTCACCTCCAAAATCACGCTTAAGATATTCACTCTCTCCACAAGTCACTTCCAAACATTAATAATTTTTTATCTACATTCTTTGGCTTTTTTCACATTCATTACTATATTTTGTAGGATTCCTAATTGCCATTTTTGTATTGTGTTGTACGGTGAGTTATCGGGAAGATGCCTACAAAAAACGTTATTGTTGTTGTTGTTATTGTACTGTAACCAGGGTCTGACATTAACGGTGGACCGGTGGCCCGGGCCCAGTATAACTCTGTGTCGGGCCACCATGTACCTGTCAGATGCTTGCCTGACCAGGCTAGTACAAATTCCATAAATGAATTCTAGGGGTGTCGCGATCCGATCTTTGAGATCCGAAATCAATCCGATGTCTGCAAAAAAACAAGGATCGGATTTTACTCATACAAGCAGTCCATTCCATGCTCCGAAATCAACACATTCTTGTATACGGGTGTGTGGTATATAGGCTTTTCTCAGTAGAAATTAGGAATTTGACCAACAGTGTAGATTTTGACTATACCGACCAATCGCTATCATGCTTGTCGATGATGTCATCACATCTGCATCACTTTAAATATGGCTTCAGGCACGTCTGGCCATGGAGCTGCTAGCAGTTTTCGTAACCAGTTCCGAGCTGATTAAAAAAAAAAAATGGTGCGTCCACATAAAACAGTCACTCATCCCCCCTGTTTTCCCGGCTGCTCTGGAACTACAGTAGGAATGCTATGCGGTACGCTATTATGTGTCACTCCAGCTAGCTACTAACTGCGGCTGGCTAGCTAGCGTGGCTAAACACGGTCGGTACTGCATAAATGTTCTCAATATTACATTTCACTGCGGTGAAAATTTATTTCCCACCTTTCTCAAATTTATTTATTTATTTTTGCTTATTTTCCCCACTTTCAAGTATAAGATCATCAAGCAAATGTAAATATCAGACAGAGATAACCCAAGTAAACATAAATGCATTTTTTAAATGGTGACTTTATTTATTAAGAGAAGAAATTTCCCCCAAAACCTAATAACTGTTTGGGCCACCCTCAGCAGTAATAATTTAAATAAGGACTTTTCTAAGTGACCACAACCTGCCTCCTGGTGGCTGCGAAGGTCCACCAGTCCCAAAGGGTTAAAGTCAGATCCCGCTGTATTTATAATGCCAATGAATCAGTACAAATTTATCAGTCCCACCTGTTAAGACTTTGTTGACTATCATGTCTGTTTACTGTTGAGTGCAGCACCTTGAAGCCCTGCTCCGCCAAATCAAGGAAATTGTGGAGAAGCACACAGACACTGAAGTTTTGGAGACATGCTCCAAGACCTACCATGCCCTCTGCAATGAGGAGTTCACAATTTTTAACAGGGTCGACATTGCCCGCTCCCAGCTGCTGGATGAGCTGGTGGACAAGTTCAACAGGCTACTGGAGGATTTCCTACAAGAGGTAGAAGAGTCAAAGTTGCCTTATTGTAACCCCTCTTGCCAGTTGTTCCTTTTATGCTTGTCTCTGTACAAACTCACGTTAACTAATAATTGAATGGTAATTAATGGGTTAATTGTCATTCCCTACGTTTTAGGTCGGGATGTGGCGATACCACTTTTTTCAGATAGAGTACGAGTGCAAGTACTTATATTTGAGTCTTAGCCAATACCAAGTACCGGTACTTGATAATGGCATTGCGTCTTTCAATTGTGAAGAAAATGTGTTTTATTATTTTAATCAAATATTGTTCAAAAACAGACAACAAAAGTTTTTCTTGACGTCATCATTACTGACATTTTAACGTCCAACAGCATGTTTTTCCGTGCCTAAGATTTCTTGGCTGTAACATGTAACACAAGGCATTTGTCTTAGTCTGAACACTAGGAAGCTCTCTATGTATAAGATGTCCATACAGTAGATAAGAGATGAAGAAGAAACAAGAGATGTTACCTCTGTGTGTTAACTGCAAAATAAATAAGAAATGAAATACTTCTTGAGAATACCACAAATTCAGAAGCACAACTGACAGGGCAACTGAAGTAAGACTTTATCACACCATTGCTTACTTCTCTACTTGTCATGCTGCGGTGCATTGGCTTTGTGACGGGTGCGTGACTGGCTTGGCTGGGGCCGAGCAGTGTAAGGCAGAGCTGGCGACAGGGCTCGAGAAACCTGGTGCTTGCCGGATGACCGCTGCAGCTCACAGGTGGCGGTCTACATGGCTGCCCAACTGGTGTTTATCATCCATTTTGCAGAGCATAATTTTCAGATATCAAAGTATATTCATCCATGTTTACCTTTAAGTATCTTCACATGGCTCACGTGTCCTACTCTACTGGTCTGGAACTTAGATGTCAGACTGGTAAAGTAGTATCAGTGTGTTAACATCTGAGCTTTTTTTCATTTCTTCTTTGGAAGTGGAAGTCCAAGTATGAGGACAGACATACAGTATCTGTGAATCCTTAGGCTTAAGCATTTTTTTCCTTAATAATTTGTATTTGTATTTTGAAGTTTAAGATGATCAACTTCCTTTGTTCATAGCCATATTTTACAATATGAATGTATTAGAATTATTTTCTGTAGAACAAGAATGTTTTTTTATATGACCATTGTTTTGAAAAGGTACTATATAAGTAGTAGTGTTTTGAAAGGTACTACATAAGTAATTATTATTACTATTTTAATTACTATTATTATTGGTGATGATCATAATAATAGTTATTATTATAATGACAAATACAATGCGACCATATGGACATTCTACAGTACAAAGGGACATTGGTTTACGACAGTACCAACCTACAACATTTCAAGGACACAAACTGCATACAATGAACTAGTTTGCGAACCGGCGTAAGTGTGTGATCACGTCAGACTCACTGACCGCCGTTGTTAGCATTTTTCATTTGTTGGTTTGTTTGTTATGGGCTGTATTTTTCATACAAATATTTACCTTAATCATGAGTTTACTATTGAGTTAGTTTAAGTTAACGATGCATTCTGATTTACAAATTCGTGTTACGTCGCTGGCATAGGAAAGGACACCCTGTATTGGTTTGAGACAAAACTTCACTGCTATATCGTTCATTGAACTAAATTGCTCCTTCCAGGGTGAAGATACTGACGAAGATGACGCTTATCAGGTTTTGTCAACTCTAAAGAGGATCACAGCTTTTCACAAGTATGACTTCTCTTTTTCGTAGTCCACCCTCTTTCATGTCTTTCCAGATTACAGGGGGTCCTTGGTCCGTGACGGTACCAATATACAATTTATTGTTTTTACTTAATTGTTTTACATTAATAGTTTTTCATAAAAATACTGTATTTACTATAATTATTGACTTTACTAATGTTAGTCTTAAACCGAGTACAGTGAAATATTTAATGTACTGACCAGGTCAGTGTAGTAAGTGTGTGTCTGTATGTGTTGTGTCTTCTTTTGACTTTGTCTTTCTTGTATGTCCTGCAGTGCACATGATCTCTCTGGATGGGACCTGTTCACCAGCAATTTTAAGTTGCTCAACACAGGCATAGAGAATGGCGATATGCCCGAGCAGGTTATTTAAAAATACTTTAAGATAAATTGAATGCATCGATGAGCATGTCTTCAGAATGAAATTCACTCTATGGCCGTTATTTTGTTAATTTCTTTTTTGAGCAGATAGTCATCCATTCACTGCAGTGCACCCACTATGTAATCCTGTGGCACCTGGCCAAGTTATCTGAAGGCAGCTCCCGAAAGGTGAGGTCCAACTCGGCCAGCTTCAGTGTATGTCTGTGACGCATGGCTATACCACTAAAACCCGTCTGACCTTTTAGGATGACATGGTTACCTTGAGGAAACAGATGAGGGCCTTCTGCATGATGTGTCAACGGTACCTCACAAATGTCAACACCGCTGTGAAAGAACAGGTGACATTTTAACCTCATATTCGTACCTTGCATTTAAATTATGAAAAATCCTGTACAAATTTGCTGATGTCATTCATTGTTATATTTGCCAAGAGCTGTATTATGTATAGAAGTGTATTTTTTCTTTGCTTTTTACTGCAGGCATTCACCATCCTTTGTGACCTCCTGCTCATCTTCAGCCACCAAATGGTAGCTGGAGGCAGGGAACACCTAGAGCCCTTGGTCTATTCCCCAGAGGATTCGCTTCAATCTGAACTGCTCTCCTTCATCCTAAATCATGTCTTCATAGACCAGGATGATGACACCAACAGCACAGGTACAAGCAGATGCGCATCCACTGAGACCTGTAATCGGCTTGTATGACTATCAGTTCACATTATTTTCAATGTTAAGCAGTTAATCTACTCGAGTGCATACAACTAGGTGAGGAATGTTTATAAACCAAGTGTGGATTAGGATAACATTGAAGAAACATATTTTTTAGGGAAGAGGTTAAAAAAAAAACATTGTATTGACACCACTGTTAATTGATTTAGAGTTCAAGCACTTTGCGGGACGGCCTGCATCAGGTGGTTAAAAAGTATATTTAGATCATCTTAGGTTGTTTTAAATACTGCTATTGCAGGTCAATTTATGCAGCTGATTGACAGACCATTCATAAAAATCGACTATTTATAGACAAAAAAAACATTAATTCGGGGTTGAACAACCAGATTTTTTTTTTTTTGTAGTCGACGCCAAAGTGATGAGAGTCGAGTCGACTTGGACTACTCGGATGATATTTTTTTCTCAGTCACCAACTCACTGTGTGCGCCTCCAGACAAACTTGCTTACTCACTCGCTGCCGTCCTCTGTTCCACAGGACCCACCGACTCGGTAATCCAATTACATTCAGACACTCGCTCATCCAATCATATTCAGATACCCATATGGCCTCACAGACGGTCAGAACTTGTAAAACTCAAACATCATCAAGTCACGTAACACATCTACAGGGTTGCTACTCGCTACAGTATATAATACTATATAAAAAAAATAAAATATACAGGAATGCTTGCTTTGCGATAATGTATTGTGGCAAACTCGCAGTTGTGTTCTGAAGAATATTATGAGAACCCACTGTCTGTGAGACCCCGAAGTTGTCTGTGATTTGTGATTGGAGGAATGAGTCGGGAAATTGGGCCAAAGAGCTGATTGATCGACCACTACAGTATATTGTCTCTTTTCACTGTTACAGGAGGGCGTTTGGTGGATTTGCTGACAGCTGACGTTAGGATTTAAGGCTGCTCGTCACTTAATGTTAGTGGATGCCTTTTCAGATAGGCGTGCATAGCACTTTTGCTTTTTCTTCCAGGATAGACTTGGATATTTATAGTTTATATTTATATAGTGTCTGTGCTACCGGTCTCACTTTTAGTAAAATATTGCCACATGCTTGAGGCACCGCTGCTAGTTTGCTGTGCAAACTAGTCATCCTTTTTGTTGCCGTGTGATTGGCGATAAGTCAACCTTAAGATTTAACCGTCATTGTGCAGTGGTCAAGTCGACGCGTTGACTAGTTGACTCATCAGTTCAACCCCTACCGTTTGTAGATATAGTCATAGACATTTTTCACTTTCTTTTTTGTGTTAATGGTAGCATGTATGGCACGGTGAATGACTGCTGAGCACATCTGCCTCACAGTTCTGTGGACCCGGGTTCAAATCCTGCCTCGCCTCTGTGGAGTTTGCATGTCCTCCCTGTGCCTGCATGGGTTTTCTCCGGTTACTCCGGTTTCTTCCCACATCCCAAAAATATGAATGATATGGTTAATTGAAAACTCTAAATTGCCCGTAGGTGTGAATGTGAGCGTGAATAGTTGTTTGTTTCTGCGATTGGGTGATGGCCAGTTCCGGGTGTACCCTGCCTCTTGCCCAGAGTCAGCTGGGATAGGCTCCAGCACGCCCAAGTTATTACAATAAATGCTTTTCACATTGCATTTTACCTTGTTTATGCCATATTACTTGTCAAGGAATAGTTTTTTTTTGGTTTATGAATATTATGCGTCTATGAATCGTGAGTATACCATTGTCTGGGGGCAAGTGATATTGTATTTGACATCAGTTTTTACTTTTACACTGTTGTATACAATCAACACTTCCTTTTGAAATGCCTGCATAACTTTTGGGCTTTTTTTTTTTAGGCCACTCTTTTCAAAAGTGTAAAGAAGCCTTAGCAAAGGTCTGAGCTAAGTGGCCTTTTAGTTTTTCATGACTTTTCACTGGCTGGCAACAGCCATGGCCAGAGGCATTTTGTTTTTAATTTCTGTATCCATCCTATTCTTCTGAAAATGATATGTACTACTGCCTTCAAGGAATTTCTCCAAAGAATCAGGGAAGACATGATTAGATTTTGAAAAGACCAAGGTCACTGTGACCTCCCCCAGTTTAATCTTTTTCCCATTAATTTCTAGAATGCCACATGGAAAGGTCATGACATCTGGAACAAGTGTAAACTCAAAGGCTAAATAAATAAATTGGCTACAACAGAAGAACAAACCGTCCTGATAAATCTACCAGTAATTTCTAAGAAATTGGTAATGTAATTGACAGCATTTATCTAAAAGTTTTATTTCACGTCACCCATTGGCCACTATTGATTATCATACCTGATGTAAAAGTGGGTTACTTTAAAGCTATAATCCACAACTTTTTTTGTATGGCATAATGCTAATTAAGCCATTCAGCTCCTCTAACATCTTGGTGTATTTGTCAGTATGTTTAATTTTTTTATATTTAATGAATGCCCTATTAATTTCTCACTGGCCCGGTTGCTGGTGCACTGCAAATGACGGCACGGAAATGACACATCCTTCAAACCATAGTAAAAATGTTCGAGAATCACATATAAGGGTCATAACATACATTGCCTACGTCATATTGAAGCGACGGCTCTGTTCTTTTGTTGAAATGCAGAATTCGAGCTTAAGGCGGCACCAAAAGTTACATACTATTTCTTTAAGGTGTGCTAACTGGTAATTAAAGAAAAAATAAATAAATAAAAGGAAAAAACTGTCTAAATGTGTGTGTTGTTTTCCATCTTTAGATGGGCAACAGGACGACGAGGCAGTGAAGATTGAAGCTTTACACAAGAGGAGAAACCTCCTGGCTGGCTATTGTAAACTGATCATCTACTGTGTGGTAGAAATGAAAACCGGAGCTGACATTTTTAAACAGTACATGAGGGTTAGTTTGTTTTTTTGTTTTATGACCATGTCACCACAATTTTCTCAACAATGTACATTCTTTGAAGCAGGAGCCCCACAGCCAGAAAACTACTTCTGTTACTATTTAGCATTTTAGAGTCACGTGTAAAGTTTTTTTTTTTTGGTGTGTTTGTTTCCACAGTATTACAATGATTATGGTGACATCATCAAGGAAACAATGAGTAAAACCCGGCAAATTGACAAGATTCAGTGTGCCAAAACCCTCATCCTCAGCCTTCAGCAGGTCAGTGTTCAGAGTTTTGCTCAGTTTCTTAGGCATTCAATTGCTTCCAATTTGTTTGTGCCGAATGCAAATGTCTCCTTTCTGTCTCTGTTAGCTTTTCAATGAAATGCTGTCAGAATTGGGCCATGGGTTTGATCGCTCCTCCTCTGCTTTCTGTGGAATCAAAGAGTTGGCTCGTCGATTTTCTCTAACCTTTGGCCTTGACCAAGTGAAAACCAGAGATGCCATCGCCATGCTACACAAGTACAACTTCACTCGTTTGCTCAACTTACACTTTTCAACTTGAAAACACTGTCTATAGAAGCAGAAAAAAAAGAAAAAAAACTTAATGTACAGTTCCACCAGGAAGTATTCGCACCCCTTCACATTTTCCACATTTTGCTGTTACAGACTTATTCTAAAGCTGATTTGAGTATAGTTTTCTTTAAAAAAAATTCTACATAATATCCCATAATGACAAATTTAAAACATATTTTCAGACATTTGTGTAAATTTATAAAAAATGTAAACATTCAAACATAATAGGTACATAAGTATTCACACTCTTTGCTATGGCACTCCAACTTAAGCTCAGGTGCATCTGATTCGCACTGATCATCCTTGAAATGCTTCTACAACTTGGAGTCCACCTGTGATAAATTTAGTTGATTGAACATCATTTGGAATGGCACACACCTGTCTATATAGGGTCTCATAGTTGGCAGCGCATATCAGAGCACAAACCAAGCAATGAACTCTAAGGAATTGTCTGCAGACCTTAGAGACCGGATTGTGTCAAGGCACAAATCTGGGGAAGGATACAACAGCATTGAATGGTCCCGAAAAGCACTGTGAGCTTGATTATTCGGAAATGGAAGTCTGGAACCACCAGGACCCTTCCTAAATCTGGCCGCCCAACCAAGCCGAGTAACCATGGAAGAAGGGCCTTGGTCAGAGAGGTGAACAAGAACCCTATGGACACTAAGACGGAGCTCCAGTGTTCCCTTACGAAGGTAGAACCATCCAGAAGGTCAACCATTGCTAACGCACTCCACCAAGCAGGCCTTTATGGTTGAGTCGCTGGACGGAAGCCACTTCTCACTAAAAGGCACAACATGGCGGCCCGTTTGGAGTTTGCCAAAGAGCACCTTAAGGATTCTCAGACCTGCAGAATTCTCTGGTTTGATGAAGCCAAAATAGAACTTTTTGGTCTGAATTGCAAGCATCATATCTGGAGAAGAAGAGGCACTGCTCATCACCTGGCTAACACCTTCCCTACTGTGAAGCATGGTGGTGGCAGCATCATGCTGTGGGGCTTTTTTTCTGTTGCAGGAACTGGGCGACGAGTCCACATAGAGGGTAAGATGACAGCTGCTAAATATAGAGAAAATCTTCAAGAGAACCTTCTCCAGAGCGCTCTGGAACTCGGATTAGGGCGTTGATTCACCTTCCAACACGACAATGACCTAAAGCACACAGCCAAGATGACAAAGAAGTGGCTTCAGGAGCAGCCTGTGAATGTCCTTGAGCGGCCCGGCCTGAGCCCGGACTTGAATCCAATCGAACATCTCTGGAAAGACCTAAAAATGGCTGTCCACCGACGCTGCCCATCCAACCTGACTGACCTTGAGAGGATCTGCAGAGAAGAATGGGAGAAAATGCCCCAAAACAGGTGTGCCAAGCTCGTAGACACATACCCAAGAAAACTTGAGGCTGTGATTGCTGCCAAAGGTGCTTCAACAAAATATTAAGTGTGAATACTTACGTACCTATTATGTTTATATTTTCAATATATTTGCGCAACTGTCTGAAAATAAGTTTTTACTTTGTCATTATGGGATATTTTATGTAGATATATTTTTTTTAAAGAAAACTGTACTCAAATCAGCTTTAGAATAAGCCTGTAACGTAGCAAGATGTGAAAAAAGTGAAGAAGAAGAATCACCTTTTATTGTCATGAACATGCATGCATGTACACGAAATTTGTTCTCTGCATTTAACCCATCACAGTGAACACGTTAGTTGAACACACTGGAGCAGGGGGCAGCTGAAGCGCCCGGGGAGCATTTTGGGGTATCAGTGTCTTGCTCAAGGGGACCACAGCCGTGAGTCCGGGGGATGTTGGTGGATGGTCCAGTCGGGGTCTTGAACCTAGGTCCCCCACGGTGGAAGGCGATGATCTTAACCATTGGGCCCAAGGGGTGTGAATACTCTCTGGTGGGACTGTAAGATGTATAATACTGCCACATAGCTGATTGTTGAATGACCAATTCCTCCATTTTGTAGCAACAATCTCCTATTTTTAAGTCAGTGAAACATTCCTTCTTCCCACCTCATGTTTTCATTTTCTTGTCCCTCTCTGCTTGTTTTCTAGGGATGGAATTGAGTTTTCTTTTAAGGAACCAAGTCCCCAGGGAGAAGGAGGCCCTCCCCTCAATCTGGCTTTCTTAGACATACTCAGTGAATTCTCCTCTAAACTGATGAGACAAGACAAGAGGACTGTGTATGTTTGATTTCTGTTGTGCTGTGGGGTGGGAGGGACAGGGCAATAGGTGTTTGAGACAACCTTTTTTTTTTTTAAATTTATTTATTTATTCTTTATTTTTTTTAAATGTGCCTTGTTTTGAATTTTTGGTCTTTTTTGTGTGTTAGTCTAATCTATATCACCTTCCCATTTTTCCACAGCCACATGTACTTGGAGCGTTTCATGACGTTCCAGATGGCACTGCAAAGAGAGGACTGCTGGCTCCCCCTCATTTCATACAGGAATTCCCTACAGGCTGGGGGTGATGATGACACTATGTCGGTGATGAGTGGCTACTCCAGCAGAGGCTCCTCCGTTCGTTCGAAAAAGACCAAGACTCCTGCTACTACAACTGGAACTTCTGCAGCAAAGCGGAAGCTACCAGAAGGTAGCAAACGTTTGGGATTCAGTTTAATCATAAAATTTTAAGAGCTGATTTTGCTGCATTGTTTAACACCAAGAACAAGCTCCACTTTTCTGTTACCTTAAATCTATAAACAATCCAGTTATTCATGAGAGGAGCATGGATTAATACATTGCTACAATAGCACAGTGAAAGCCCAGAAAAGCAAAAATGTCTTCCAACCGTTCTAATGTGTTCCAAGCATCTTGGCTATAGCAGTTGAGTTGGTGGGCAAGGAGATAAAACAGCAGATGGTGGAAGCCTTCTAATTATCTCAATTTCCACATCATTTCATCAACAGCAAGAAAAATTCATTTCAGAGCTGGATCACCCAAGGTGGTGATGGTAGTGAAGTTTGGATCAAGTTGCTGTCGTTACAGGAATGTTGATTGAATTGTCCACAAACACCTAAAGCCATCTGTGCAAAGTCCAGTATATGTAACCGCGATATAACTTCTGTTTGTGTTAAGTGTGTAGTTTGTCTAACAATTTGTCTCTGTCCCTTCCAGAGGAAAGCAGTAGCAGTGATGTGTGGCAGCAGGGTATTCAGACCCCAGTCATGTTGCCATCCCCCCACCTCACCTCCACTGCCATGCGAGACCCTAAACGGGGTCGTGATGACAGCTACATGGGTGTCTATGCCCTCCCTCACGACCAGCCTCAGCCCCACCAACACCCACAACAACACCACCAACAGCCACCTCAGCATCACCAGACCCCCATGGATTACAAGTATGGATATCTGTAGATAGACTTCACTGTCTGCTATAAAATGTCACTGTAGTCATTGAAATAGTTAGCAATTCAGCAAAACATTGACTATTAATTCCTCTTAGAAGTAAGTCAGTCCGTATATCCTTTTTCTTTTTTTTTCTTTTTTTATTTACCAGTTTAGTACAAAAGATATTGACACAAAGGCTACTTTTGGCTTAGGGCAGTCAAGATCTTGTGATGTATTTGTTTGTTTATTTAAGTATATATTTAAATGAATGCAACTTTCGCTATCCTACATTTGACCATTAATATATATATATATATATATATATATATATATATATGTATATATATATATGGATATGGATATGTATATCCTGTACTTTTAATACGCTACGGCTCACAAGCAGGCAACAAAACGTTATGTAGCCTAGCAAGCTAGTGCTAGCATTAACGGTTGAGCGTTAACATGCTGCTGTTCTGTCGAATCATGCTCTAAAGTTTCGGTGTGGGTGAAGTAATTACAATAAAGTAATTTAATTACAGTAAGTTAGCACCCATTATTTCTGTCATGTAATGTTGGTATGACCTGACTGATTAGAATACAGGATCTGACAAGAGCAGTGATTTCCAACCTTTATGGAGCCAAGGAACATATTTTACAATTGAAAAATCTCACGACACACCAACAAACAAAAATTAATTACTGTATGTACTTACTGCCATCTAATAGAAGACCATTCATTTGTTCTGTCTGTCACTATGCCTCACTGGCATAAATAGATGAACAAAGATACATTATTTATTGTAAATAAAATTTTTTTGATATACAATTATATACAGTAAATGAACAGGTCATTTAAATAGACACATTGCTCCATCTAGTGATCGGATCGGTGATCGGTTATCGTCTTTTTACACTCGCTGATCGGTGATCGGCCCCAAAAATCCTGATCATGTAAAGCCTAGTAACTGCTAATTCATGTCATTTATCTAGTTCCCAGGTGACGTGGATGCTGGCCCAGAGACAGCAAGAAGAAGCTCGCCAGCAGCAGGAAAGAGCCATGAACTACGCCAAGCTCAGGACCAATCTGCAGCATGCTATGTAAGATGTCCATCCAGTGGCTTGTCGGGGTGATTTAATGTCTCAAAAAAAAAAAAATTTCCCTAACTACATTTTGGTTCATTTGTGCAGACGTCGCGGTACCGGCCTTATGGAGGAAGATGAGGAGCCGATTGTGGAAGATGTAATGATGTCTTCTGAGGGTCGTATGGATGACCTTAATGAAGGCATGGACTTTGATACAATGGACATTGACCTGGTGAGAACCATTTACCGTTGATTTATTCAAAATTCCTTAGGTAAGAGCAACAAAGATTCCATAGAGATCTGTAATTTTACTTTTAGGTTTAGCTTTTGTCTGGAGTTTAGCAGTAGTGCTACAACTAACGAATGAATCGATTATGTTAATCGATTCATCTGTCGATTATTTTTATTTGATGAATCGGATAAAAAAAAAAGTACATTATTTTACATTTACAGTGTAGATAATGCACAAACATAAATTGATTATAATTCAGTTACTTTCAGTTTGGTCCATAACATGTCAGAAAATCGGCGAAAATGTTGATTATTGTTTTCCAAAGTAAAAACAGATTTTTGAAAATGTCTTCTTCAACACAAAGATAATCAGTCTGCTTTCATGGACGACGAAAGAAATCTGAGAATATTTTCTGTTGAGGGGATTCCGAGGATTTGGGAAAATTCACAGGTCCTGTATTTTGGCTCTTTAGACCTCCATAGAGTGACTCTCTAACATGGACTTAGTATAAAAGTGTCAATTTCATTTAAAAAAAACACCTTGGTTTTGTCATGCGAGTGTCCAGAAAAGGCCCCTCTGGCAGCTACTTCTGTTTGACCCAGTTTTGTATCACTTTGTTCATATTTGGCTAAAACCTGATTGGTTGCCTCTAGAAGACCCACTTGTGAGAGCACACGTGTTCATTATGTTGACAGCGCTGGCTTGGGAGCGAAACGGGAAGGCGGAGATCTTCGCTAGTGACGTAGGCAAATAAGATATATATATATATATATATATATAAAATGTAAAGAAATTTCTTTACATTTAAGCAGAAGTAGCGTTGGGCATCGAGAATGGAGAACTGATTGGAACCGGGACTAACGTTCCGGTTCTCCCGGAATTGTTCAAATTTAAAAATGTCGGTTTCCAGTTTCGATGCCTACAGTCCACCCACCCCGAAGAAGAAGCGGCAAAAACCAACAAAGAAGGGCCCGCATGAAAACGTGCTTGTGCAAAATGGCGGCGGCAAACAAAAGTCTGTCTTAACTTTGTTAAAATGAATGACCAGTCGCCTCAGTGCAACACTTGGAATAAGATTATATTGTGCAAAAGAGGCTTTTACGATGTGTAGCGTCTCACGATCTCCAAGCCTCAGCCTACACCGCGCGGAGCGTCAGTGAAGTCAACTCTGTCAATTGGGTGAGTGAAACAATAAAATACGTCTATGCCAACATTAAGACAGCTAACAAGGTAAACGGTTAGTTGCACTTTTGCACTTTTTAGCTTTTATTTTTGTCTTCAAACCAACGTAAGCACCGATGACAGAAAAAAACAGCTTAACATTGAGCTAAAACTTCACCGTAACAACTTTACATCACAATGAATTGAGACAAAATTCACATAAACGTCTCACAGTATCACAAACACTAGCTTTGTGCCTCATCGTGGGTAGGGAAAGGAATCAGCGTTTTATAGAATTTGGTTCCATCCATTAAAAAAATTAATAAATCACCGGTGCCGTGTGAAGTTACTTTTCATGCCAAAATGCTGAGTTCCGGTGCGTACCCTTCAAAATATAGGGCTACAAGCTTAAATCAGGAAGTCAAGTTAAAACTAGCACATATAAACCATTTGACGTGATGAAACAATCCCAAATAAGTATTTTAACAATGTTATATTTAACTTTTAGCCGAAACATTAATGAATATTAAGTCAATTGGGTTACTTCCACACACATTGCCTTTTAGTTCATAGGTTTGATGTTGATACTGGTTATAAAGAACCCCGTGTCAAATGTTCATTTTAGTCTATGCTGCGGGCTGATAAGAAAATGGATGTTCATAATTTGGACACCCTTTATTTAAACGATGCAAACTTTTTTGTCCCAGAATCGTTCGGAATCGAAATAAGGAACCAGAATCGCTCAAATTCAAACGATGCCCAACCCGAGGCAGAAGGCAGCAAACCTATAAGCTCTAACCATTTACTAATAGTGGTGCACATTATTCTTTTATTTAATCACCTTTGGTCTCATGCAAGGCTCAACTAAAGGCATCTATGCAGAGTAGGGGTGGGCGATATACAGTGGGTACGGAAAGTATTCAGACCCCCTTACATTTTTCACTCTTTGTTATATTGCACCCATTTGATAAAATCCTTTATTTTTTTCCTCGTTAATGTTAATGTTCTGGTCGCCCCAAACGTCTTCCATTTAAGGATTATGGAGACCACTGTGCTCTTAGGAACCTTCAGTGCAGCAGAAATTTTTTTGTAACCTTGGCCAGATCCTGTGCCTTGGCACAATTCTGTCTCTGTGCTCTTCAGGCAGTTCCTTTGACCTCATGATTCTCATTTGTTCTGACATGCACTGTGAGCTGTAAGGTAAACACAGCTGGACGCCAATGAAGGTATAGAACCATTTAAATGATGATCAGAAGAAATGGACAGCACCCGAGTTAAATATGAGTGTCACAGCAAAGAGTCTGAATACTTACTATGGCTGTGTGATATTTCAGTTTTTCTTTTTTAATAAATCTGCAAAAATTTCAACAATTCTTTTTTTCTGTCAATATGGGGTGCTGTGTGTATATTAATGAGGGAAAAAAATAACTTAAATTATTTTAGCAAATGGCTGCAATATAACAAAGAGTGAAGAATTTAAGGGGGTCTGAATACTTTCCGTACTCACTGTATATCAACGACACAATCGTGAACGTTGCCTTTACGATGTGCAATTTTACATATTGAGTATTTATACTGTCTCGAAAAGAAAACAACTGAACAAGTGAATTGACTTCATAGGATTAAGAGAGAAAGGAGGAAGTACATAAAGTCCTCATTTGCCGAATCAGCAGACATGATTCAGTCATGTGACTCAGTGGCAAGCAAAACAAACTCTCTCTCTCAAACTAGTGGGCCAACTCCGAACAACCGTCTCAGGAGTTTAGCAGCTTTTACAAGTGGTGAATGGTAGCTCAATGGAACGCATGTATAGTTTTTTGTTAGCCAATAGGAAAATGACACAGGCTACTCTATGTACGTGCTGGCTTCCCAAACACGGCCAGTTTAAAAGTGAAACGGAACAGTTCACTCCTGACATGAGCCAAATAGTTACAATTGTCGTGGTCTTAAATGTTCTTACATGTGTAGTCTGCATGTTTACGTGCAGCGCCATCACAAAACGGGCCTTTGAGGTCACTGCAGTGGTGGTGAATGGGCAATACAAATACAGTTGTTTTTATTTCCATCTCATTCAATTTATCGTCATGTGGTATTACATTTGAATGTTGCATTTTACACACATAAATCTGAGCATCCCAAGCAACAACTTGCAGTTGCCCATTTTCCTTTGGCAGCTGTTTCCCCAAACATAACCATTTCATCACCACTTGTTTCCAACAGACATCTTTCTTTCACGCAGACGTCACGAGAGGTTTACTGAAATCCTCAAAGCTCTTGGTGACTTTGAGGATCCAGTCAGTCAGAGAAGACTGATTTTTTTTAGGCCTGCAGCACTTATTACAGAGCATCTTTTGTTGATTGTTTTTTCTTTTTCAATGTCGTTTCCAAATGGAAAAGAAAAGAACCGTAATCATCAAAAGTTTTCTTTTGGCAAAGTGTAAAAGGACCTCTGTGTTTTGTTTAATGAAACATTGTGTTGACAGTGCATTGCAACATCATGACCAATTTATTTGACAATTTACACCCGCTCCACAAAACCATGCATGATGAGCGCAAAACCAGAACTAAATGTAACCTCAGACATATGTCGAGACTGCATACCAAATGTCAAGTTGATTTCACTAGAAAAGTACCTACAGTACATTTCTCAAGTCATTCCACCGATTTCCCATATTAAGACACACAAACCCGCCTATCCATGATTTTTTGTTGTTGTTTTTTTCCTCTAAAGTCACTTTTCAACACACTGCTCCTCTCCTCTAGCCCCCGTCTAAAAATCGTCGTGAGAGGTCTGAGCTCAAGCCGGACTACTTTGACCCTGCCTCTATTATGGATGAGTCGGTAAGATTGAGTTACTTCTTACACGCGTGAGACATTTTGCATGTTGACAACCAAGTTTCCACCCACGCGCTAACAAAAACTTGGGCCAGTGTCAGCAATGGTTCATTTGAGTTGCTGAAATGAAGCTCATGAAACGTCTTTGTACAAGTTCAGCTATTCGAGCTGTGTGTGCACTGCAGCCAAATTCCTTTAGCCTCGGCCTTGAAATCCAAATCAGACACCAGACGCTGAGCCCTGAACAATGTTCATGGAGTGCTTTGTGTCAGCTACACATGATTCATTACCAACATTTCTCATAAATGTTTCATTTAATATGTATTGAGCTAACAAACAGTCTGCCACAAATTACGTTTCACACTATAGTTTTTTTTTTCTGGAAAAATTTGTACAAAAATTAGTTTCTTTACTTTACTAAATATATAGAATGTTGAATGAAGATCTCTCTAACAGTGTCCGTTATCTTTGTAAAGGCATTACAGTAAACCGTGAACATTCGTCGCTTGGGATTCACAGATTTTTTTCAGGGAACCTATCCTCCGTCACTCAATGGAAAACTTACCTCTTTGCTGTTTTTGTGCTCAGACCAAAGCAATAACAGTATTTCTTTGGCGCCATCTGGGAGCTTGGTTACAAGGAAGTATGTTGTAGTATGAAGTCTGTTGAAATGAGTTGAGGTGTTGCATTTCGACATAAATAGTTAGGGCTGTCACGATTACAAATTTTCTAAGACGATGTATCTATAATCAGAAATAAGTTTTCACCGTGTATACCGTCATTCAGAATAGAGCTGGGAAGTGCTCTGTCTGTGCATGCTACATCTCGACGTGAATGCGCCGTGACATCATCGCACGCTGGCTCACCACAACAATGACCATTTATTGAGTCCGGAAAAGCTATCGTCCATTTTATTTATTGCACAATAAGTCGACATAGTAATTATGGTGACAGGTCTATAAGTAGTGCTTGGCCGCTATTTTGTGGAATCTATAGGCAATTACGTATCTTTTAGGGAGTGTTAATTATCTGTTGATTTTCACTATTCGTGACAGAGCTTGGTCCCTATCCCTTGCGAGAAGCTGAGTCTGTGTAAGGTTTTGTTAAACTCAAATACATAATATAAAGATGTTAAATTTAAACAATATAAATTATTCTGTCTTTACAAAGATCTGTTATAGGTATTAATTTAACATTATGTTCATTATTGTGGTTGTAGCTTTGCAGGGGTTTAGCACTCTGAGAGCTGTTCCTAATGTTTTTGTCTTGCTCATTTAACAAAATTTGAGGTAACCAAAATATGACACTGCTCCTGCGATCTACCATTCTACTCCACTGCAAACTACAACCACAATGAGCATATTGTTAAATTAACAACTCTCTGACAGTGTCAGTCAACACTGAACATGATGATGAAAAATTGATAGTTATCTAGGCTATCATTAGCACTTTGTGCTGCATTTTTTTATGGTTGCAAAGTTCATTTGAATAATTGTTATGCAAATGCTCCTAATGTTGTGGCTGGTTGGCATATAAGACCGACCTGCTTTTAAATTACGCAATCAAATGATTGCCTCTGTACCATTGGTATGACTATGAAATAATCATAGTTTGCTGAAATATGACCTTGAAAGAGCCATGAACCCTTTTAATGTTATGCAACACCCTGTATTTCTTGCCTTGCTATTCTGATGAATATATATAACTCTCCTAAAATCATTGTTTTTTGCCTGTATCTTAAATTACCTGCATCCATAGTTGGACAGATCGTGCAATTCTACCCATGAAATGAAATTATTAATAAAAAATAATCTGTATTTTCTTTAGTTTCATCAATATTTTTCTTGCATTTTAGATTTCATTTCAGTGCAGCTTTTTTTTTTTCTCTCTCTCTCTTCTAGGTCCTGGGAGTGTCTATGTTTTAAACTAATATCCAAATTATTTTGAAGCTGGGATACGAGAAGAGGAGCTTTGTATTTAAAGAGAATTTTAGATGCGAAAACAAATGTGTTTTCTGTAAGAAAAAGCAAAAATTAAAAAAAAAAAAAAAAGAGGTTTTGGCTTGTACTCCACATGGACCAATGATGACCCACACTCAGTGTTGCTTGCTCAGAGAGGACTTCAAATATATACTTTTATAATCTTGGTTCAGGTCTTCCTGTTCCTAAATAGTCAATCAGGCCACTTGCAAATCTATTAAAGACGATACGTGTCTGAGGAAAAATCCATAATAGCATTTTCCCTGTTTTCTTTTCTTTCCCAGCGGGGATGGATTAGTGTGTTTTAACTTAAGAAACATTGTTTTTTTGTCTAACCCTTTTTACAATTGTAGTAAGTTACCAGGTGTGATGTAGTAATTTATAAACAGACTGTAGTAGCTTGCCTGTACCGTGTTAGCCAACTGGATGGAGGTCTTTCTGTTCTTGTATCCCCCCTCCCCTTTTCTCTCTTTAGTTCATCTCCCCGCTTTGAGATAACCGCTGGTGGTTAAGATTGTGAGATGTCATGTGGAATAGGTCTCAATCCTTGTTTATGCTGTGAAGAGTCCCACAGTCCAGTAATGTCTTGGAGCTTTCCCCGAGCTTTGGACCACTCCTTGAACGCCATCTGTTAAGAGAATTGTTCCCCTGAACAACAAGTAGCCCAGTCCAAGGAAATCATTTTATTCTCTTTCTCAGTCTAGCAGCATCATGTCAAAATGGGTATCTACATTTTAAATAAAAATTATATATGAATTGGTGCTGATTTTTATATGTGCTTTGGTTTTCTTATTTTCAATCTTCAGTCACAAATGAAAGAAATGTGTAAGAAACTGAAAAAATGAAAGCATGTAAATTGATGCAGCGAGAAAGATTTTTAGATTTGTATTTTTACGTTTTGATTTTGTTTTCTTCCTTTTGTCTTGATAATGTCTCCGGGTTTTTACCTTCTTTCCTAATGTGTAAATTAGTTTGGATAAAACGAATGAAATTCAGCTTTAAGAGTTTCTCAGCTTGAGTCATGAAAATACTTAGAGATTTCAAATGTTAATAAACAGGAGGTCATCTTTCAGAAATTATTGAACACAAGTTATTCAGCAGCGCTGTGGCAGCTAGACAAAGCTTAGATTTTGACATATTTGTCACACGAGTTTGAATGAACTGTTTTGTCTACTGAGTTTTATTTTTTTTTTTGTAGTCATTCCATGCTAAAGCCTTAAACATGCTTCTTCTCTCACTCTAATCTTCCATGTCAGCAGATTGGTCATGTTTAAAGGTGGATAATTGGCTTCTTAGAACATGAAGTGGTCAAATGTAATGTGATCATGTAGATGAGCAGTCTTTGTGTTTTGCCTAATTTTATGAAAGTAAAAAGAAAGTTCTTTTAATGAAAAAGTACTGTTTATTGTTTGTTGCTTACCACTACATTGGTATAAATCCTTAATAGATATCGTGTATATATTCAAATTTTAATTTCTTTCCTTTTGGCCATTTTGTGTTCTTCACGCTTGCCTACACCCTGAGTTGTCTATTCACCCACCCTCTTTCAGTCACTTTGTTTTCTGATTTGTACTTGTCTGGAAACAGTAACTTTTGAATAAAAATCAACACACAATTTCAACTGTGGTAAATATTTACTCAATTAACTACTTAGTACCCAAACTATGAATAGATGAAGTGGATTTGTTTTATGGCTATTTTCTGGCTGGAAATAAAAAGATTGAGAAGCCTTTTTTTTTTATTTTTTTTTTTTTTATTTATTTTTTTACTTTTTCACATTCAAATGCCTGACAGTTGAAATGGAGACTACAACAGTCTAATACACTATAAATTTTGAACATTAAATATGCCTGAATTGAGAAATAGTATGTATATCTAAGAAAATAATTTTTTAGCACAATGTCTTGTATGCCCTTTCCACCTTCTCGTTTTGGTTTCCAAGTAATCTATACCCCCCCCCCACACACACACACACATACTACACACACACACAAAAAGAAAGAAACGTGTACTTAAACTCAGAATTATCAGAGTATGAAATATTTTGGACTTTGAAGTCCAGTACAGTTGGTCGATCCAGGCCTCACTCCGACGCCCCATTGAGGTTCACTTTGTAAACGCAAGGGGGCGATGTAAACCAGGCTGTAGTCAAACCACAGTCAATCCTGAAATGCTACTGAAGTGCTTTTTTTTTCCTTTTTTTTAATATACAAATGATGTCATTTGAAATCTTGAATTGTTTTCACTGTCCCTTCCCAGAGATAATAGCCTATTGCTCTGTTATGATAGCTTGTGTGGTATTTATTTGACTCGTGGTTGTCCCGTTGTCTGCACGATACTGAGAAGGGTTATATTTTGGTTATCTTTTGAACTGAGAGTGCAAACAATTACAAACACATTCTGTTGCTTTGCCGTTCTAAACTATGACGGGCTACCACCACAATGAAAAACATCAGTACCACTGACAAATTGTGAACATTATTACATTGGTTACATCTTTTTATTTTATTTTATTTTATTGGGTCTCATTACATTGTGCAGTGTGGATGTTGAAGGGTTCACATAAACTAGATCGCCAAAAGAACAAAGTGCTGCGTTATTGACAATGAGGATGGCCAACAGAGTTTGACTACTATGGCATCACCCCTCACGTTCTGCATGCAAAGGGTGTCTCATCCCTATCTGCTATCAGAATTATGTGCAGAAAAATCCTTATCACCCCCTTGGTCGTTTTTGTAAAAGTGAAACCAGTTCTTCATGTAGCTGAAGCTGGCAAACCAGTTTTCTGATAGCTGAAGGACTACTTTATGTCCACATTGCTGCTGCGGCAAAACAAGTTACACTTTCTCTTATTAGATCCTATACAGCATTTAATATGTTGGGTTGGGTTGAGCTGGAAGGTGGCTGCAGACCTAAATCTGAGCCTCTTGAGTGGCCTCTATTTACTCCTGATAACCTCTAGCCCTCCACAGGCCTATCAGCATAGGCCGTGTTAAGACCTCAAGAGGGTCAAGGAGGACTGGGAACCATACTTCACACATGTAGAGAGTTCACAGAGAAAAGGCATCTTATTGAAACAGCACTTTATGAAAATGTAAAATACACATAGTGTATGTTAAACATTGCCTCTCCTTTCATGTACTGGAAGTAAAATCTCAGGGGCTTCTGAACACAGAGGCTGAGAATTCCAGGCGTCTGCATGAAGATAAACCCTGAAAATGTTGAATTCAATGGATAAATCATTAATGAGAGCGCTGGTGTAATCTGCTTGTAAAGGCAGAGCAGCTGATCCTGGAAAATCATTCACTAGGACCAACTCCAGATTAGACACGCACAGAAACTCAACTGATTGCACTTCAAAAGTGTGTCACTGTGCAATAGGGTATTTCTATTCTCTGTTCAGGTTTCATTTTTGCATGTCTATTCATTTTTTTTTACTATTATTACATGGTTTTTGGAAACCCAAATGTATTTTAAGGGGGGCTGAAGACTATACAACTTCGGCATTAAAACATAATACAAAATATTTTTGGTGGGGCTTGAGAATTTTTGGGCCTAACAACGCAAACGGTTGTTGGAGAGATGCTAGTCTGGTTCTTGACCAGACCTTGGGCAAAGCACAGAACAAAACCTCTTTCCCTAAATTCCGCTCATGGGTGCCCCGCCACTATGCGGCAGTCGGCAGATGTGCTAACCACTACTCAGCCGTGTTGCCTAGATATACGTAACGTGCAATAATTTGTATAGGGTGTCCTCAGTTTATGATGGTCCTGACATATGCACTTTCGAGGTTACAGACTGCTTGTAATGAACAAGTTTGCGCAGAAGAATATGTTGTCACATGCCACATGAACCCAAACTCAGTCACTGCCTTACTGTTTTTTGTTTTATTTTTACAAGCTAGAAATGTTTTTTCATAGAATGTTTACTGCAATTATGACTTCACTGCAGCATTAGCGTAAGTTAGTGACAGACTACAGCACGACTTGTCTATAAATTCGGGTTATGTCACCACCATAGGGAAGGAATTGTCGGGAACTGAGGAACGCCTGTGTTGTTCTTTTGTTGATGCATAAAGGCCAAATTCAATGTAACCAATTTCTTGACAGTTTTTGTTGGGGTAGAGACACGATACAAGAATTAGTTTTCACTTTTCACAGTTACAGTCCACATGAATTGGGACCAAGTGGGGGAAGTAGAGAGAGCTGCACATGTAAGGAGTTAAACAGTACGACCCAATCAAAAAAGTCAGACGGACAGGTTAAAATATTTTGGCCTCGGCGGAGGTTTGCAATCTGCTGCTGCTCTTCAATTGTTTTGTTTTTTTCCTTGTTTGACATGGATCCAATCCAAACTCTTACACTTTAGGGGTTTGGTGCCTTGCTTAAGTGGGGTGCACACATACCGATGATTAGGCCAAATTTAAAGATTTTCCCTGACTTGGGAGCAAAACACGATTGCCCAATTTGCAGATGTTTGAATGATTACTTTGAGCAATTTTTTCTTGTGTGGTGTGTGTGTTAAGAGGAATTTTCCCTCCCCAATCTGCTCGGAAAACAGCCAGAATATTTGTATTTATCTTTCAATATTTACAATAGTAAATCCTTGTGTGTGGTCACAGAGTTTGGCCGAGCCACTAACTTCATGATTGTGATGTGAAACAGAAAAATTGTACAAGAAAAAAAAAAAAAAAAACATATTTTAAAACAAAACAACAATACAACGCTATATGAAGCCCGACACAAATAGAGGTGCAACTGGTTGAGTAGAGTGTTCGTAGGATGTCTCACAACTCAATCACAACAATAAAAATGACAAGAAAAAGAGTTTGCAACTGCAATGTAGTTACCAAATAAGCTAACAGCCTAGCAGCTTTTTGTATTCCTTCAACTACTATTTCTTCAACTTCGCATTTTTGGCAGTCTGGTTCTCACAAGTCAGTCTTGGTATTACAACAGACTTCTGGTTTGGGGGAGGAGGCTTGTGATTGTCAGTGTAGAGATCATTTTGTGCGATGTGATGTCAGTCAACTCTAGTAGGCTACCTCACAGACTGTAAGAACAGTAGGAACACACAAGGCAATATTTTCTTCCTGTGTGGGCTCTCACATTTGAAAGATCAGTTGAGCTGTTAAATCTGCTTGAAGCATACCTCAACAGTGCAACCAGTACGTGTCCTTTCTGCAGCTTCTGGCACAGCTTCTGTGGGCCCTTGACTGCAACAATCCAGTAAAATATGTGTTGAGCAAATAAAGTGAAGGAATGTGCTTTGGATTAGGGGGAGGAAGCACTGTTAATGTGACTGTAAAGTGAGTAAAGGATCAATGCCCTTCAATGACGAGGAGCAGCTTTCATGAGACAGGCCAGAACAGGTTGGAGATAATGAATAAGAGCGCCGTGGGAACTTCCAAACTGCGTCTTGTTGGTTTGCTATGCGCCGACACACAGGCGTCAACGCAGCTAAAGGTGTGCACGAGTGATAGCACTATTGACCTTAGAGCGCACAAGCAGCAGGATTAGTGCTGAGGTCCTAGTGTGTGGAGGGAATCTGTCATCAGCAGAGCTGCAGGTGGTCCAAAGGTCCAAGTGGGCCATTCAGCCCCACCAGGCGAGAAAACAAGAGCACTTTTTAGCCGGGACTACACGGATATTTACCCTGGAATCGGATTCTCTACAGCTTCTCACCTCACATTACATTATTGTTTTCGGGCCACCATCCCTCGTCCCAGTGGGTCTGAACTCGAGCAGCGAGGATTATAATGGCTTTTCATACAGAAAGAAGAACGACTACAGTCATTTTACAGTGGAAATCTTGCATGCGTGCGCACCTTCACTTGTACGCTTCCCTCTTCCCCAATCCCTCAAAGCTCATTCAAAGGTGACCCGCAGATGACTGAATGCATTGCTGGGCCAAGCTGCTCGGCTAAATCATGAGTCTCGCTAAGTTTGGATGAGTGTCTTATAAGGAGCGATGAGACGGGTTCCATAAAGATGACGAAGCGCTCACAGTGTCACTAAGCCCCTGCCAGGAAACCCCAGTGATTAACGAGAGCCGGGACACCTCCACTAATAAGACTCGTCTCTTTAATTGGCTCTATGGATGGTGTATGTGTGTAATGATGCAGATGTGTGTTAATGCAATGTCTCTGTGTGTGTGTGTGTGTGTGTGTGTATGGGGGCAGGGTGTGAGCTGCCCATGCACGTGCCAGTGATTAGCTTTTCACTTGTGTGTGACTATGAGCCAGCGACGAGGTAGGCTCGCCTCATTAGATCGAGAAGCTTTCGATGGCTGGCCGAGATTTAACACCCCTCCCAATATGAATTCATTCAATCTATTCTTAAGTATTGCATGGACTAGCAGACAGGGGGTAGATGATGCAATAGTCCAACTGTACTTGACTGTGATATGATGATGATTATAAATCCCTGGGAGAGGACAGTTGGTGAGGTACTTTAAAGGTTCGAGCAGGTATAACGACTCTGCAGCCGGACCCTGGAGATGAGGAGGGAGGGGCGGGGTCGAATTAGCCGGAGCCAAAGACAAGACGAGAGAGTGCAGGCACAGTAAAGGGAGAGCTGGTCCTTGTTAGCACACAATTCATCAGTCCCGTGAGGTCAGGGTTCACGCAGCCCTGAGGGGGCAGTGTGTGACCCCTCACTTTTCACCCATGACCCCAAGCCCAGCACCTGGAGCTGAGGTATTTCTTCATAACATTTACTTGTAACATTTTGTCTGCAAAAACACATTTGTGACCCAGGGGGCATTTTTGGGGCTGGTGTTCGCTTTGAACTGGGAAGTAACATTCTACAGTCTCATACTACGACATCATAGTGGGTACTGGTTTCCACTCGGGCACTGTGTGGCGGGGAGAGGAGGGAGGTAGTAAGAGTGGGGGCGTGATAAAGAGGTCACAATGAAAGACGCTGCTCGAGTGTGAGCAAAATAAACATCCCCCCAAAATAGTTTGGAGACTTGCTCATCTGTCACCTGGGTCGTTTCTGTCACGTGTGAGAAATGCGGCGCTTGATCACAGAGCAGGAAACAGCAAACATTGACCATCCAGCAAACTGGGTTAACAATGTAAAAAACGGTCCAGGGGCACTGATGGCAGTTGGTTGACACGTCATCAAGTCAAAATAAGTATTTTCGTTTGACTTATTTGTAAAGTGCAGCATTGTGAGCAAAGCTGAATGAGTCTGTTAGAGAAAGAGCTACTTTGTTGTTGCAGTGTCGTGGTGAGGATGTAAGTGATAATCCAACCTGGAGAGTAGTTTGCTGAGTGATCTCTGGTCCCTCACTGATTCCAATATTTCCATCTTCAGTCCCGTGATGTCATCAGCCTTAATGAGTTTATTCATTCTGTTTGCATCTCTGGCACTAATCTGAGCCTCCTGAGGAAATACGCTCTGCTCATTCCCTTCTTATAAACATCTTCCACGTTGGTGCTCCAATCCAGTCCATTGTTTAAGTGTACTCCCAAGTGCTTAACAGTATAGCACAATCTCAATTTCCTGCCCCCTGATGGTGATAGGCTGAGTGGTACTGGTCCTGGTCATCTTAAAATCCACAACTAGCTTCTTATTCTTAGTATTGCTCGTGTTGAGGACCAGATGATTCCGGATGCAGCAGTCCACAAAGTTGTCCACCAGCTCTCTGTACTCTATTTCTGCTCTTTCCCTAATACACCTCACCATCGAGCAGTCATCGGAGAACTTCTGCAGATGGCAAGATCCAGAGTTGTATTGGAATTCTGAGGTGTACAAGGTGAACAGAAATGGAGACAAAACAGTTCCTTGTGGTGCGCCAACATCACTGATCACCACATCCGACAGGGTGCTCCCCAAACGCACAAACTCGCACCTGTTTACAGGTAATCACTGATCCAGTAGACGCTGGATGATGAGACACTCACCTGAAGCAGCTTCTTACCCAGCAGAAAAGGTTGGATTCTACCGAAGACGCTGGAGAAATCAAAGAACAAGACTCTCCCAGTACCTCTGCTATCGTCCAGGTGTGAGTGACCAGATAGGTGACAGCATCATATCATATCCACGGCAACATGGGTCTGGTTGGCAAACTGCAGGGGGTCTAGGGCATGTTTCACCTGAGCGGTTGTCCTTATTAAATACATTGAGCTGGTGATAAACAAACGTGACTTAAAAATGTCCGGCAAGCTCGGTATCTGTCTGCCTGTGTCCCAATCACATTCACCATAATCAAGTTAAACCAGCGGTCAACCCTGCGCCAGGACTTGAGATGTGGTCTGAGCTTGCACAAGTTCAGAATGACTTTTCTGCCACCAAATTGTGACTCCGCCAGGCACATCTCCAAGGACACTCCTTCTGCTGTGCCAGAATGCCCAGCTTAGTGCAGACCGGTCTGCCAAATTGGCAAACAATAATCAGGATCCGCCAGCATTTTACCCCGGCCGCCGATGTGCTGTCATCAAAAATAGAGCCCTTGTTGTTGACATGGAAACAATGCCTGTGTTGTTGTCCAAAACTTTCAATCTTAGGCACCCTTTCAAATGTTTTAAGGCTTTGAAACTCTATTGTTGTATAAACAAATGGTCAAACATGACTTTTGTTTTCCATTTTCAGTAAAAGCGTTGTGTAAGCAGTTGCTTGGAAAGCAACTTCTCAGTTCAGCTCACAGATCGTCTTAGAGACAACCATTAGCTCAACCCCTCTAAAAAATTTGACACTGTGGCCTTCGCTTGCATATCTTCTTCCCCCATCCACTAACTGTTCAACTCTGACCTTTTACCTCAACCAAGTTTGTTGACCTTTTCCTTCATACTCATCCTTATTTCCTGTGAAGACTTTATTCACCTTTGCTGGCTGAGTCACAGATAACAGTTTGCGAAAAGCAGCTTTTAAAGTATTCTTTCTTGCTGATTGACAGATTGCAAAATCAACGAGTCAAAATGCTCCGGGCAAATAAGACAAGCAGGGGCACACCCTTGCGCCTCCCTCTGCCTATCTTTCTTTCACTGCTCCTTCTTATGCTGCCTTCTCTTCTTTCCGGTGCCCCTCCCTCCTTTATTTATGCCTGCAGAGCCACTTTGTTGTGCTTTTAGAGGCTGGGTTTGTAGTTTGCGCAGATGCTGAGGCTGATATTCCCAGATCCTGCAGCAAGCGGAGATAAGAGCAGATTTATGCCAGAATGAATGAGCATGGGAGTAATTGCTAATGCTTTGATGAGGAGGCCGAGTGTGCTTGTGTCGCCTCAGCTGCTTGCTAACAAGGACACCTTTAGATTTTAGGAGTTTAAAGCTTATTTTGGTCTCTATCTCTTCATCCCAAAGATGTGTTCATAGCCCAAATCTTCTTCTAAAGCAACACATTGCTCCTTTTTCCATATAAAATACAATGAATTGTATTTTTTTTAAACAAATAAACATGAGGGCCGTTAATCAGTGAACTAGCTCATTAATTAGTTGATCAAGGGCTGGGAGACACCCAATATCTTGTGGAAAGTCCACACAGAAAAGTGGAAGTTGATGTACAGTAGCTGCAATGGGAGGAAAATCCATACAGTGGTGCCTGGTCTGTAAAAATAATAAGTTAACACCAGTAAACTGTAATACTTAAAACCGTTAAGCTTTAACAACAAACAACCAGTGGTGGACCATGCTTTTGGTACCTGGGCCTTCACTGGGGACTTCATAGAACATTTGCTCTGGGAAAGTTATTTTTTCTGTGATATGTTGCCTTTAATTTAAAATTCATGATCATATTACTGCTTTGAATGTGATTCCACTTTGTTCACTTAACCTCTCTGTACAGTTTTTCGTCTGCGTTTCTCATACGTTTCTTCTCCTAACACCTCTTTAATCTTCTCCTTTTTGGAATAGATTACCTTGCTGCACTTACAACATAATTTGATATTTGACAATAACTAATAATTAGTGATTTGTCTCTTTCAGGTTCTACTCAAGGAAGTTTGGACATTAGCTGTGTTTCCCCCTCATGTTTAGCCATTTGCAGCGTGTGGGCATTGCTTTCAGGAATGTTTATGTCCATTGTATTTATAGCTGCACTAAAAACACATGACATCATCAGAGTGACGGATAACATATCTTACGATAAGGTTATCTCGGTGGGTATTTTCTATGGCTCAAGTACATGTGTATTTTCCCAGAAGCAGCTGACGGCTGCTGGAAAGATTCGAAAGAAAGGCACAATGGTAGGATTTTCTTTTTAAAGGAACATATATTCACGCACAGCCCTCATATTGCAGGTTGGTGGATAAATAATATGATCAAAGCTGCTGTGGGCCTCAACGCTGCACCTGCCAGGGTAAAATAGAACTCTGATAAGGCTACTTTATTCAGTCCTCAGATTAGAGGTGGACTATAATGGCTCTTGAATTGAGTTAAGAAGTGAAGTGAGACGAATCATGTGCTCCTGAGTGATGATGTCAGCGAGGACGTGTCGGTGACACCAGGCAGCAACAATGACATCCTAATCCCATGAGCGTTGGATCCTGACCTGACTCTTGACTGGTGCAAGTGGACTGGAGCTGGACAGATACACACACGCACGGTCTTGCATTTGCACGAACACACACACAACTCACACAAATCTTATCTTCCCTCTTTTGGCTTGCCCCTCACCCTCTGGTCTTCCTGTTTATTACCGCAGCCACTGGCAGAGCAGTGGGAGGAAACATTTTGAAGAGGAGAAGGTGGAGATACAGTAAGTGGATGTTCATCAGAAGCCCACGCTAGATGGAATAATTAGATGACTCACACCACAAGATCTTAAAACACAAGCCAAAATCAGTGAGGCGACCAAGATCAAATTAGATGCTAAATCCCTCTGTAACATTTAGCAGCAATCATGTCTTCAGCACGTTAGCTCTGTGGGCTGCTTTTTCTTCTGGTCCTGCCAAAGAGAGCCAAGCGCTCAGTTCAGAGGGAGGGATGTGGGGGGGCTGGGGGCAATGAGTCAGATCCTCCGCTCCAATTATTTCTGCATCCTGCAACACGCTCTTAAAAGCATAACAGCTTCATGAGTAAGAAAAATACAAATCCACAAAATAAGCGACACATTAAAATGCATGTTTCCCCCCCCCCCCCCCCCCCAGTAAATGCACGCGTAGCTAGAAAAAAGAAAAAAAACATGAGGATCTCACATACACGTGCGCACGCACGCACACAACACTTGATCAGGAACTTGTTGCCCATCACACTGCCGAGGGACCATGATGATGAAGAGGGGGGGCTCCGAGAGGTCGCTTTGAAGTTTCTATTCGGGTCTTTGTCCCATTCAGGCTGCTGGCAGTAGACATCTCTACTAGAGATCGACCCCTCCCGTCGTCACACCCTTCCTCCACACACACACTCGAAAAGAATAGCAGACATGTCTGCAGGTCCTGTCCATCACGTAGGGCGTAATTAGAGTGGATTCAAATGCACCCCTTTTGTACCCTTCTCACTCTCTCCTCTTTCTTTCACCCCGAACTCCATTCACTTCACTCTCCTTCACCAGCTCCCACCCTCTCTCTTTCTCTCTCAATCCTCCCTCACCCCCTTTTCTCACTTTTGTTGCCTTCTTTTCTTGGCAGGGAGCGAGGCACCTCTCCAGACATTTTCTTCTCAGTGCCTTCCATCCCCCTCTTCTGCGGGCGCCCTCCCACCCGTCTTGGCGTTTGAGTGTGACCTAATGTTTGACAGACAAGTAGCCCTGGAGAAAAGACGCATCTATCAGAAGCTTGTAATTCTATTAGAATGGACAGAACATCCCCCGGGCAAGCATTTGGCATATACTCTCCGTCAATTTAGCTCTTCCCTGTAAGCCCTCCAGGCCACAGACCTGCGAAATGCAGTTTACGTTAACAAATAATCAGCAAGTTAATAAAATGTGTTGGTTTGCCTGTGCGGGAGTGCATGCCATAACTGCCGCTTTTGCTTCATCGGATTTGTGATATTCAGCTTCAAAGGACTATTTCTCTTTTTGAAATCTCATCTGAGCCCTTTTAAGGTGTAACGGCGAGGAGCTGTGGTGAGCTAAGATTAAAGGATCACACCTATCTACTAATTAGGATTGCTATCAAGAGCACCCGTACGTTTATATGTAGACAAAAATGGTTACACAGAAAACATGTATTGTCTGGGCTTGCTATCAGATCTGACTCGTGATATGACGGGAGGAAAAGAGGAAACGGGTGCTCCCATCGCCTGCTGGGATGTTCCAACGAGCACATGTTTATCAGAGGTGATTATTTGTCTGTAATCAGCACTTCACCGTCACTCCTGAGATGATTGATGGGAAAGATGGAGAAGGAAGTGAGCGACGGAGCGAGGAGGAAGATGTCTGGACTGCAATCAGGCGCTGCACAAACAGGAAATGTACGTCTGCGGATGGCCCGGCTGTTTTGTTTGGCCTTGCTGCTGTTCCAGTTGAATCAAAGCGGAATGAAACAACTCATACAACAGTACCCGAAATAGCCCGTTTACATCAACAGAGTTTTTTTTTTTTTTCCCACCGTTTCAATGCCTTAGTGTTTGGAGAGAATCCATGTTGTTTATGGGCATGCGTATCCGCCGCTATAATAGAGAACACTTAACTCTGCATGAGACAGATGGCAAATGTGTGTTTAAGCGTGTGTTTTTGAGGATGTGTTGTCTCAGTGGTTAATGGCTGTTCGATATTGATTACAGCTGGAACGTTGGAGTCACATGTTCCTTGTCCTCTCCCAGATAACGAGGGTTAACCACTTGACCCCGTGCATGCCGAGGGGCTCGGCTCATACCTGCGTCCACACAGTCTGATAAAAGCCCGGCTCGCTCCGAGCCTGGCCCGTAGATCACGGCGGTGTCACGGAGCCACACCAGGGGGAAATGTGCCAGACTTCATTAAGAGCAGATTAAAAGCAAGAGAAGGCTACTTAAACTGTGATTTATTTTCACTTTGAGGTTGCTAGCCTGACTGTGGGCTCCCTTCTGCAGAAATGATGTCATGGTTTCTGTGTTTGTTTAGTGCATTGTATCAGATTGGACGGGACTTTGTCCTTGGTAGCAGAGTTCATCTTGAGTGAAACAAAAGACTCAAGAAAATTGCTCTGCTTTCATTTGATTTATGTTGTTTTAGTCACCATTATTGAAGTCATGGAAACACATTTTCAACACATTAACACCCGATTAAAATCATGTCGAGTTGTTGCTGCAGCTTCTAAGTTAATTCTGGCTATTAATAGAAGCACTAATCACCACCAACTACACATTAACATGATGACCTCATTACGGGGAAACGCCACCAATTTGTAGGTGACTCTTGCGTGTGTGTGTGTGTGTGTGTGTGTGTGTGTGCCACAGTGAGCAGCCTGAAAGCATTATTCAACACATTTCTTTTTCCTTATAAGCACAACATTCTCCGTTAAGATGTGTTTTTCTGTAGATCTTTCACATTCTTTCCATAATCCCCAAGAAATGGATACAACGACTTGTTGTTCTTGCCCCAGTGCCACACGTCATGGTAAACGCCGCTGCTTCGACATTCATTTTGATTGCTTCCCACAGCAAATCTGTGTAATATTGCGCTTGGCGAATAAAGTGCTTCTGATCCCTAGCTACGGCTTGATCATAGTAGTGTAAGATGTCGACTATTAACGCCTTTGAGTCGTATTCCTATTGGACTGTTAGCACTGGCTGTGGTAGACCTCAAGCTCTTCTACACAGGCTGCTTTCTGGAAGATCAGGTGTCAATCTGAGGCTCTGTGCTGCAGACGTATCAGGTTAAGCCCAAATGTCTAAGTCTTTGGCGGCAGATATAATTAGTTCCTGAGGTATTTGGATAATGTCATTTTTTTATTTTTACTTTGTTAAGAAACAAACAATATTCCATTAATTAGCCTTCAGAAAGTCTTGTTTTGCTATGACAGTATGTTTAGGGCCGTTACCCAACTACGCTGCTCTGTTGCATTTGGCAGCATTTGAGCCAAGCCCAAAACACCTCCCGATTGATCTTGTCACTTCTGTCACTAGTCACACCACTAATGAGCACAAGCCATTAGTTGCCATACATAGATGGCATGCCTCTACCATGATGCCGTATGCTTTGGATCATGAGCTGTTCCTATCCTCCTCGTTTTTTAATTTAAAAAAAAAAATGTTTTTTAGTAGAACAACTACATGTTACTAGTGAGGCAAACCTGTGCACTAGTTGATATCTGTTTGCAACTAGTCCTACTACTGAAATGCTAGATGTTAACTTGTAGAATTGTATAATTCGCTAGTTATACTAGTAGCACCCAGTTGTCAAATAGTGCAGTTTTGCCTCATTAGTAACAATTAGTTACTAGTGTGCAGAAATGTCATTCCGTAGTGGAAGACATATTTTTGTTACTAGTACACTGGCTGAATTGTCTTACCAGTGAGGACAAAGAGCATACTTCTATTACAATAGTAGCTACATGGACAATTCAGCAGACAAGGAGGATGTTGAATAAATGCTCAGACGGCTTTCCAGCGAGACAAGTTTAACAAACTCTGTCTTAACACAACCAGTAAGGGTTTCCGATCAGAAATACAGAACACGTTCACGTCGTGAAGGAAAAATGGGAATAATGAATCAGGATAATCTTTTAGAGCCCTTTTATAATCAGTCATTTGCTGACTTTCATCTGAAAGGGGGAAATTTGTTTCTAAATTCAGATTGATTATCTGTATGTGTCTGCTCCGCTTAAGACCGATGCTTAATTCATTTAGAAGAAAAAGAAAATCTAAAAAAATGACTTATCTTGCTATGTTTACAAAAAAAACAAACTAATTTCTTGAATCTGGATTCCTCCCAAAATGTAATTGGGTCTTTCTTGGCCCATCACTAGTTGTTCAACTGAAAGTGTATCAAAGAAAACAAACAAAGATGAAAACCCACTCGCCTTGATGAAGGTAAATTATGAAATGTGTATTACCTGAAAGCACGTGTGAGCTAAACGTGTTTACATTACTGTGCTCTGAGAGATCAACAGGTGTGCCTATGGAAATTCAAAAATCGAAAATTTCAAATCATGATTTATTTGTATCGTTGTTCTATGCCAACGGCGTATGGTGACAGGTAGAAGAATAACACGCTCTTCCATTAGAAGGCAGAGGGCCATCATTTTTTAATTTTTTTTTTTGGTGACAGTTTTGTTAGGTGGTGTGCCGTGAGATTTTTCTCATGCAAAATATGTGCCTTGGCTCGGTCAAGGTTCGGAAACGCTCCTTAACAGCTGCACGCTCTCCTCGCATTCTTTCCAACGGTCGCAGCCGTTAGGGGGCAGCATTGCTTGAGCTGACCACTTCAAAACGAAAATGAGTCGAAACTTTCTCCGAACTAAACGCACTCACAAAGGGGGCACAGACACGGACATGATCAATTATGTGTCGAGCATTTCTTCCTCAGTGAATGAATGGCCTGCAGTGACTGTGGGCTACCGGCCCGCTATTGTCTTGGAACACTGGAGTATAAGTTCTCATGCAGTTCATTATCCCAAAAGGGGACAACTCGAAAGAGATCCAAAGAGGCCATTAATCACCATTCCTTTCAAAGAGGAGAGAGACAGGACCAGAATAACTACCGCACTGTAATACTATACTGTCACTTCGAAACATTTGAAACACTCCCGACTGATACAAATTTAGACGTTTTGTTGACATAGAAATGATCGTAGTCAGGTAGATTGATTTCAACGTCAACACTGGGGATATGTTTATGGGCGAATGTTAAAGGGCTATTCCAGCGAGTTTTAATTTATAGGGGCCATAGTTGAAAGTCCACCAGGCTGTCGCATGACGAAAACACACAGCAAAGTCCATTTTGAAACACCCCCCCACCAATGCCGTGGCTTCCTGCCTGCGAGTGGGGACGGAGCGATGCGATTGGCCGGTACGTGCGCGGTGGGCGGTCCCCAAAGCGCATCTCCGGTTGCAGTCGCGCTGGAGCCGCCGGAGCGAGTGCGAATCGGACACGGCGAAAGAAACACACCGGCATGGAAGGAAGCGGCTGATGTGTGAGTCACTGGACGAGCTGACCTTACCTTGCTTTTGTATTCTGTCCACCCGCACAGGCACATACGCAAAGTCTTTTTTATTTTTTTTTGACCAAGCAGCGTGTCCGAGTTGCAGCACATAATACCCGGCGGGAACGCACGCCGAGCAGCCCCTGGAGACCGGAGGGATATTTACAATAGAAACTCAATTCATCCCCAATAAGAAAAGCGGGGAGTGAAAGGGAACCCAGGAATGAGATTTTGGATCCCCAACCGGACTTGTGACTGATGGACGGATGTGGAGGCAGCGACAGGTACCAGTAGAACCTCCCCCCCCCCACCCCCCAACCCCCAAAGATTTAACAAAGCTGTCTGACTGAGCGCCCCGTCCCTTTCACGTCTGCCATTTATTGCCGTTGAATTCTATTGACCAGAAGGTCGCTGGTTGTGCGTCAGCCACAGGTCAACCGGGACACTTGACATCATCCACCGAAAGCGAGGGTTCAGTCAAGGGCGAGTGGGCCACAAGGACATGTATGTGATAGCGAGCTCACATGCTCCCGACTGACCGACGCTCGCCTTCCCACCGGCCCGTAGTCTCCTAAAGGCTGTCCAGCTCCCCGCGGCCGTGCTGGGCTTTCTGTCCCGACCTTCTCGGCTCCCACTTTGTGTGCGTGTACATTTGGCAGCATGGCGGGTCTGGCTTGTTGGAAGTATTACCTCTGGATCTTTATCTTGACCTGTCGAACGGTGCGACTTTCAGCCAAATCCTTGGAGACCATCACTTGGAGCTCGCAAAATTCCAAGTAAGTCTCTTATTTCATTTATTTTTTGACTCGTTGGGTACGTGCGTAATGGGGGAAAGAAAACTAGCCAGTGTGCAGTTTGGGTTTTAATGTTCTGTGAAATGTGGCAATTATTCACAGCTCAACTGAAATATAGTTTTTTTTTAGTGTTGATTAATTTCACCCAGGCGCCATGATACACGGATCATTATAACTAATTGTAACATGCACATTCATACGCTACATTAAGAACATTTTTGCTTTAATAAAGACTATGTGGGAGTTCGAAGAATTTTTCGCTCATTTCCTACCATTTATCCTAATTGTTGTAATCAACAGGATCTAGATTAAAAGTAATGCCAACCATACAAGTCGAGCTAAATGGATCAAGTCTGGTCCAGGTGTTCTGAACACTGGCTCCTGGGAGGGCAACTTTGCACCCTTCCAACACTGACCCACAGAAATGTGTGAAGCCACGGTTTCAGATAACAGGGGAATAAGTGTTTTAAACGCTTGGGAGCTGAATTGCGCTTGGATCCAGGCTGACGTTCTGGTCATCAAATCAGGGAAATCAGGGGTTAGGTTCTCAAATGCACACTGCTGGGAAAAGATCCTATTATTCTCATCAATGCACAGTGTGAACCCAGACTGCTTATAATAAAATACATTCTGGTTGCAATTATCACTCTCTCAGTCTCGACTCCCGTGTTTGCGTGGTGTTGAATCGCATACGCTATGTGGGGAAATGTAGTTAAAAGAAACAAAAAAACAAAAATGGCGTTCTGTATTTGTGGGGGCTTAGAGCCAGAGACTGACCTTCAGCGGCAAGTGAGGCCAAAATTGATTTATCCCCCAACTATCACGTCATATAGGATCTTGTTGTACAGCTAGTGGGTAGGAATATTACAGTTGTGTTCAATGTGTATTGACTGTATGTATATGTGTACTAAATGTGTGTGAAGTCAGAGTCAAACACTAATGGCCACACGACGGCCAGTCGGCTTTTAGTCGCCCACGCCATCAGAAGCACTACAATCGTCGTCAGATATGGATACTGAAGTGAAACACATTAAAACAGCCTCAGCTGGTTCTAGACAAATAAAAAACAGTCTGACATTTATTACATTTATTGATTTATTGTCGATGTCACCTGAAGGGAATATCTTCAAAAGTTGCCACGGCGCTTTAGGGAGTCAAAGATTATTCCTCCATCTGTTTCTCCACTCTGCTCCGCATCAATTCCCCATGCTGACCGAATATTTCATAAAGTTCACAGTGGAACAATAAGGCGCTCGGCAAAGTGTTCTCCTCCAATCTAATTATCCCGCTGCTGTGTGCTTTGAAAACAATAGACAATTATCTTGCCGTTTGCAGGCTCGGGAGTAACAACAGACAAACCTGTTTTTCTTCTGAAACATATCCGTCAGCAGTGCTGTCTGATGACCAATAAAAAAGGAATACTTGTACTGCAATCAGAATTGTTTTTTTCATTTTTATTTTTTTATAAATCCGTCTGTGTCAGTGCCTATGGCGCTCCGCTGTGATAACACAGCAATGTACAATGCAGTACACTATCAGGTGACGTATCTCGATTTATGATGTCTTACTTTCTGTTCCCAGTTTGGGAAGAACTGCTGTCTCGGCTATTAAATTAATACAGCCCTCTGCTTGCACACTGTACCACACAGACACCAAATATAACAATACCAGTACCTCCCTGCAGGCCATGAGTTATGAGCCTAAGTATAGGAAACCAGCAGGGCTGGCCCTGTTATTTTTATTTAGGAGTGTGTCTGCATTTGTGTTCATGTTGCTTATGGGGCGCCATTAGTTATGGATTTTAATGTGGTAGAACACAGGCGCCAGTCTTATCAATAACTGAAGTCCACTTAATTGATTTCTTTCCAGAGTGTTTGAACAGCCAAGATACATCATGACAAAAGTGCATTGTGGGAAAGGGTCAAACAAACTTTTACTTCAGGATAAAGTCAGTAATCAATTAACTGATCATTAAAAATTCTGTTGACTCTATGGAATCGTTTCTGAATTAATCACGACGGCAACCGAGACAAAACAAAGTGCACTGGGTGGCCCAAACCAGCAGGGGTGCTGTTGATACAGTGTCAACTAGATTGTGGTCTAAAGACGAACAACCTGACGTCAGCTATAGGAAAAAATGAGTTAAATCCATGCTATGGCATGACTCCGTTGAGCAGAATTATTATGCTCCACACAACACTGACATTGAAGCAGGCGTTCACAACTTTCTTCCATCCCATTAAAAGTAAAGAACTGTATACAAAAAACTATTGAGGGTTAATTGATCATTGATTTCACTCACATTTAATGAAGGAAATTAAAAAAAAAATGGCCATCCCTACTTCAGGATGGATAGTTGATGTTTAATTTGGGCCAAAATGGAGGAGAGGCTATACAGAAGGAGGTTGGCTGCTTCAACGTCTTGGCTGGTTAAAAAAAAAAAAAAAAAAAAAAGAAAAGAAAAAAAACCTGTAACATTTGATCAGTGCAAATCGGATTAACTCTCATTTAGCTGAGTGGGATTACTCCAGAAAATGTCACTTTGTTATGACTGATCACGTCCTGTCGGTATGGCTAAAATCCACACAGCAAAACGCACGCACACACACACACACACACACGCGAATGCTTTACTGATGCCACTTTAATGATAATCTGACAATGTTGCTACGAGTGGCTCCTGCACGTCCTCTCGTCCAACCCTCCCGAGCTAATATTTACCTCATGACCCGCAGGCATCGCGGCCTGTTTGCCACAGCTCAGGAGGCAAACAGCATGATGGGAGAGGCATTCTTGCACACCTCTGAAATAATAAAGCAAAACAATGGCTGCAGGCTGGCCAACAGTCTGGTGCGCTGATGTTAAACTTGCATTTTGCTGATGTTTGGAAACATGTTTTTTTGGCCTTCGACTTGCATTTAAAGGCCACAAAATTAAAAAGTAGCATAAGAGATTTTTCTTTAGCGAGCCTCCCTTGCTATGACTCTCTTCCTGCGTAATGTTGCTGTCTATTGACCTTAGCTGGCTGACTCACTTTAACAGTTGACTGCCTTGGTTTAGAGCATGCTTTAATGCTTCACTAAATTTCATGACTGATGTGGATTTGATTAGCACTGGTGTTCAACAACTTATAAAAAGTAGCATTTTGATAACAGTTGTTGAAAGTCAAAAGAGAAAAGGGTGATCATTTTGTGGTTCGCTTTCTTTTCAGATAGGAATTCTATTTAAAGTTCAAGTTTTGCTTCCCTAATTAGCTTGATAAGGTAAATGGGGAAATGTTTTTTTACAATGTGGCAATTAGTTTTAAAGAACCTCTCTGTCTTATCTTTGGTTTTTGTCAAGCTCTCTTATTAAAGCACAATGTTTCAAGCCTTAACTTGAGCGAATCAATGTTCAAAACGCTCCTGTGTGCTGGCAACTTCGGGAGGAGCTTTCAAACAAAAAAACCCAACTTGTTCGCTAAACCCAAAACTGCCATAACCTGCTGAACAAGAAGCAGAAAGAGCACAAGCCCGGCAACAGGATTTGGTTCGTTGCATGGAGCGCTCCCCTCTGCTGCTCGCTGCGGTGTGGGTCACTGCTGAGAGGGTCAGAGGCCTGCTTGCCCCCTTTATCCCAGCGATATGCACCTTAGTGCCCCCACCTCACTCTTTAGACTCTGATTGTGTTTCCCTCTGATAGAGATCTTATTACATGCAGAGAGGACTTTAGAGCTTGAGCCCCATTCCGAGAGCTGGAGAGTGGCTCCAACCAATAAGAAATACTTTTGCAAAGCAACTGGTACACACTTCTGTAAAAGCACCCTGTGTCTCGGTAGGACGACAGCTGCATTTGCTTTTATGTGCGTGCACTTCTGTGTGGACACGTCTGTTGTTTCAGGGCCGCGTAACGACAGGGACACCTGGGCCTAGAAAAGGAGTAGCAGCTCCTCGGGATATTTCGGGAAATAATGTTTTCTTTTCCTTCATAGTTTCAATCCAGATGGAGTCACTTTATCCGCTGGCGGTTTGGCTGCAGCGTCACTGAAAACTGATCATACTGATTTTCTGTGCTATTGATGAATCATTTCTGTTTATTCAAGCAGTTGCACATTCCCAACTCAGCTCAGCTCAGTTCTGTTCTGTTCTGTTCTGTTAAATGAGTTGCATTTGCAACTCATTTAACTTTGTTTCCCCCTTATCCTCTGTACATACTCCATGTGTTCCCGCCTGGCCAACGTGACATGGTTTTCTTTGAAGACATATTAGAAGACTGATTCACAACTGGAACAACGGCTGAATAATGACTCAGAAAGGCAGACCTCTGCTGGCATGATTCATTGCACATGAATTACTTGATGGACAGAACATTAATTGAAATGATCAAGGGCCAATACTGAAGTCATTCATGATTTTGAGACTTGTTTTTTCCCTCAAAACACAGCAAATGGTTATGCAGTTGTTTAGGAACCAGAACGGGTTGCAGTGTTTGTCATTTAGCTTATTCTGTGATCATATGACGTCTGCAGGAAGCAACAATCCGGTTTACACGAACTGAATCCTTAGAAAGTTGCTACAGTGGCCAAGTTTAAAAAAATGTTTTATAATTTAGTCACACCTACATCTGGAATTTATACTATTACAAAAAAGTGTTTCCAGATTTTATGAAATCATTTTTAAAAGTTTAATGCAACAAATATATTTTTTATTTTTATATCAGAGAAGATTTAGATTGATTCAAAAGACTATAAATGGGTATGATTCATTCCATTTCTTTAATAAAATGATACACGATCTTGTAAGGTAATCACACCAAAGAAGATTCTGATATATTCACTGTCAGTTTGGTGATCGTGGTGCGATAAAATTTTAATCAACATGTTTTAATATTAGGAAGCCCTGAATGACATTGATAATGTTATGACAATTTCCAGTCCTTCAAATGGCCTTTATAGAGACTCCAAGCACTGATACTGGAGCACTTATGGGTTGGCTGTTGAATTTAACACATAAAACTACACCTCAACTCTTTACAATGCAGCACATTATTGAGAAGGTATAATTACCACCCAAAAATGGCAGTTTGATTTAATTGCACTTGGAGGACCACTTGGAACGACTGAAGTCAGTACAATTTCTGCTACTGTGCAAGTTCACACTCTTGCTAAAAACACGAAGGCTGCATCTGAAAGGGGCAAGTGTAAGCTTATGGCAGGCAGCAAACGAGTGCTTGAGAATGTCACCGTGCTATTGTTCTTTGTTCAGCCACAGTGGAACATTAAGGAAGTGTGAGGAGTGTGCCAGTGTGCCCCTGTGAAAGTGTTAAGGAAGAGTGTGGAGTGGCTCAACAGTGGCTGCCTTACAGGCTGTTAGCAAGCGGCCTTCATTAGACAGCAGCCCAGCTGGCAGCGAGTGGGAGAAAGTTCCCGTCAGCCTCGGCCGTGCCAAGCACCGGCACGGCCCCGGGAAAATCTTCCTTGAAGACTTTTACTTGTCTCCTTGTCTGCACTTGGGCTGAATTAATTGAAAATGTTGGTATGCAGAGTTACAGGAAGTAGGGAGAAAGTTGAATGCGCAAAGTCGGTCTTTGTTTGCCATTTTAGTTCTTTTTTTATAAGAGCAGATGAAAATGAAGGGGATTAAGTAGCAGAGGAAAGGAAGCTAATATAGAGCGTTGAAACACAGCCCTGGGCTCAACCACACATCCTTTCAGACCAGCATACAGCTCCCAGATTACTTCCATGTGTCAGTGCGAGGTGGAAGGCGAGGGAATAAAGAAGCAGGGGGACACGGCGAGAGAAGTTGAGCGATTGAAAAGCGAGCAGCTTTGGATTGCTGGAGATCAGTGCTGGTGTTGGACAGTGGAACGGATCTGTGTGACAGCCATCTCTAAAACCATTACCCCTCCGGCTCCGACTGGAGAACTCGTAACCTCCTCATTCGGACTGACTTCATCGACTTTCTCAGCGAGCCCCTCTGTGCGGCCGAGGCAGACCTCATCAGAAGCGGGGCAGGGCCGGCAACCTTCACAGGCAGCCGCACTGCACGTCCTTTAAGACGTCATGACTTGTCATGGGCATGCAGGCGGGGACAGATGTGTTTTCCTCAAGTTTGTGGCACCGCAAAGACTTTTGTGGGGACGCTGGTATTCGCTGTGCTTGGACTTGGGAGAAGGGGAAGTACAGCGCCCAGCAAGGAAGTATTGGAAGGACAATTTGTTTTCCAAAATGTTAACTTATATGGCCCTTCTCAGAAAAATACCACTGTCGTGGGAAAGCACATTCTTAACCTTTGGAAACATTGCAGTTCTTTTTCAAGGTCAGAAAGTTGATGTTGGAAAGGACTCTACATGCCTTACTTTAAGGCTTTTAAGGGAGATTTCTCCCAGGCGCACAATCAGACATGAAATAATGCAAAATTTCTATTGAAAGTAAATTATACAGAATTATGCTAGTAAGTTATTTGAACGAAATGCACATTTTGAAAAACTTACCAAAGTACAGATGAAAAGAGATGAAACGTTCATATAAAGACTATAGTGGACAAAATGACCACGGTTATCAGTATTATCAAGTACAGTACATAATTGTAAAAAAAAAAAAAATTATCATTTGTATCAGAATGCTTTAGTTAAAAATCTTTATGTCACACTGTCATGATATGGAATTTATTTTGTTTTGTCATATGAGAATAGATAAAATATTTTGTTAATATAGTCAGCCAGAGCTGCGAGGAATGCAAAGTTATCAATGTCCTTTCACCATCGTTCCTGTCATACTGTGTTGCGTGTTTTTGTTTGCACATTAAGGACAAAAGTCCTCTTTTTAAATTTGTTTTATTCTTAATTCCTCATTTTAAATAATAAACAATTCAAGCAACACGTTTTTGACATTGTAGGGTGAAAGCTGCAGCTCGCTACTAGTGTGGAACGAATGGGTGGCAACAATGGGAAAATGAAATGCCAGTATTTTAAGGGGAATAGCCCGTCAGCAACATTAAGAAAAAAAAAACAAAAAAACTATGAAGAAGTTCATTTTTGGAATGGTGAACTTAATTCAAAATCGGAATTATGACCTATGAACTGAACTCGTTCATTTTTGGAATGGTGAACTGAACTTTGAAGTACGCATAGAAAATGAACTTTCCCAACGCTGGTTATAGTACATTTTTGTGAGTTGACAAATTCAAATGTTTTTGTTTATCTATGTTTCAAACCAATACAAATATGTGCATTGTTTTTTTGTCTTGCAGCATAGTCTTATTACTCTATTTGTGTAGTGGCCTCTCCTTTCCTCTATTAAAAAAAAAAATACAAAAATGTGTTATTGTATTTATGCTATTGAGTACAAAATAACACAATGTACACTCATTGGGAAAACATACTATGAGGCGTCGCTAACATTTTAATAAGTAAGCTAAATGCATGCATACAGTACGTATATGTCGCAATCTGGTTCTATACCACTGCAACTTCCACACTACTAACCACACTAATGAATATATGGTTCAATGAATAGCTCAAAATAAAAAGACAGGATATTCAATACAGCTGTATTGGATGTCATTAGTTGTGCAAGTGATCATTTTGTTCAGAAAATATAATATAATGTAATATATGGAGCTTTTCTTGGTGCTTGTGCAGTGTTGAAGAGAAAGAGAAAGTAATTAGCACCAAAGCACTTCTACTTCAGATATGACTGTAAGTATTGGAAGACTGGATGAATCATGGCCGCACCAAACGAGCTCTGAACATCTCATCAATGATCATCATGGAGCTCTTTGTTCACTGTTATGAGTACACTAATGGAGTGACAGTGTAATTGAATGGAGTGGTAAGATAATAGAATGATAGAAGGATAATGTAATGGAATAGCATGGTATAGAAGCCCGCCTTTCCGGAGGGATCCCCCAGAAAAGTGTGTCAGCATGGCAGATGGGTGGTCTGTGATAGCCCCCCTCTCTCCCGCAACACACACCCACCCGTGTTAATTATAAAGCATCATAATCCATCTACGCCATACAGAGGCTGGAGACTATTAGGGGGAGCGTGGAAATGGTACAGTATATAATCGTCAGGACTTTACCACCATTAGGCTTCCCGGGCCCCCAGCAAAAAAACAGCCATTCCTTCAGTAATTTAGTGCCCTCTCGTTCGCCCTCTCTCCCTCTAAGCTCATTCGCTCTCACGGGCATGTGGCTAGAAAGGTTTCCCAAATCTTTAGATGAGATTTGTCCTTCTCCTCCACCATGCTCACAGGCGACAGCCCCAAAAGCTTTTGAGTGTGTGTGTGTGTGTGTGTGTTGTGTATATGTGAGCGTATGTATGCATGCCTCCGTTAACCCATTCTGCCAGGTCTTGGCTCAGCCTTTTCTAAGCAAACTCCCAGCATGAGGCCGCTCCCCCTTGTGTTGGCGAGGAGCTGGAAGAAAAGGCCTCTGGGTCTCCTGCCGCTCCCAGGCCCGGGGCCGGCCCATCTACCCGCGTGGGCCGGTCCTGGGATTTGCTGTGCGTCGGGGCCCCGTGTGGCAGCTGTGACTGACGCTTCAATCGGGGCTCCCCGGGACACCACAGCGCAAGGCCGCATTCCCTTTCACACCTCGGAAACGGCACAGAAAGACAATTACACACATATTCGGCAACCTCCTCCTCTCTGTCTCCCTGCAAGCATGCATCTGTGATATATGCCAATTTAGCAGACCTATGAGAAACATCTCTCAAGTTTCTTACGTTTTGCAAATAAGTCTTCTTCCAAAGAACTTCCAAAGAAAGTAGTTTAACTGTCCTGGCTGCCTTTCTGCAATTTCATTAAAGTTGTTCTTGTTTACTTTATCCCTTGAATTGTCCCCTCTCTGAGTAAACAGTATAACTCAACTATTTCCTTTGTATGTCCCTGGATATTTAGAAAATGTAAGTAATGGAAAAACATTTGAGCCTTAAAGTCGAGTTAATGCTATCATGTATGGATTGTCCGTAAATTGAGTTTGTCTCTGGCCTGTTGGAGCAGGGACTCGCAAGCCAGCAGGATTTAAGTCTCTTAATTGAATTATTTTGATTGCTGACTTGATTGATGGAGTCAGATGTGGAACGTTTTCCTTGAGTTTTTGTCCCACTAATTCTTCTTCCAATACAGCCATACCAGACAGATACAATAGGAACCTGCTATCAATCACAACGACAACCCGGAACGTTTTGTTTATAGAGAAATGGGCCTGCCATGAGGTCCGAGTTCCACAAGCCTTCCAGACAACGTAAAACCAACAATGACATCAGATAGCAGAGCACTCTAAAGTCTAATCTTCCCATAATGCCATGCTAAATCCCACAGAGACCTACGGCAGGGAAAATGTTTTTTTTTTTTTTTTTTTTTTTTAATGCCCCAGTGTTGTGCTTCCTCTCATGGCCTTTAGCGCCGTGTGTGTGTGTGTGTGTGTGTGTGTCCTCGCTTGTTGAGAGGCGCGACGAAGAATTCAAGAGTGAATGGAGATGTCACTGTCAGACACCGGCCTCCTCGTGAATCCGCTTCAGAATGCCCATATTGGCAGCTGTGTGTGTTGAGTGAGAGAGCATGTCGGGGGTCTGATGCTGACCCACCCCCCCCGCCCCCCTCTCCCATACCACCCTCCACCCCCTCACCTCCCACGCCAAGGCGCTTATGGCGGTGATTGCTGCGCAGTGGGGCACACGTCTATATTTCATCCTATTCATATGAGGGGAGGCTGCTTCATCTCTTGGACATGTGCTTCCCATTAGATGGGTGTTTATTCTCCCCCATGATGTGCACAGCCATGGAAGCCTCGCATCGCTCCTATATTGGAAATAGCAGAGAAGGCTTGCTAAAGCAAAAACAATATCTGCAATCCTTGCACCCGCCAAATCAAATATGCAGAGGTTTTACATCCAAAGTTGTTGCCTTGACTTGACTGACTCAACTGTGATAGTAATATACACACTTTGATTTCAAATAGGTATCCTATTATGTGGTGCTCTCTCCCTGCAGTCTCATCTTCTCCTGCACTGAAAACGTTGACTGCTTTTAACTGTTCTGCTCATCTGTTTCCCACTGTGAAACATGACAAGCCGCACCGCCACATCACTCCACTCCTCTCCTCTGCTCCTCTGTCTGCGAGATGAAAGCATTTCTCTGCAGATGGTCACTTCGTGCACGCTGGCCCTGGACCGTGTTGCTGCTTTTTGAAATGCCCCTTTGCTGCATTTTCTCATTTATGTACGCCGGATTTTTGCAGCTCCCGCATGTCAAGACTTAGTGTGTGCTTGAAGATCTGTTTTGAAATACAACCCCAATTCCAATGAAGTTGGGACGTTGTGTTAAACAAATAAAAACACAATACAATGATTTGAAAATCATGTTCAACCTATATTTAATTGAATACACTACAAAGACAAGATATTTAATGTTCAAACTGGTTCAAATTGTGTTTTTTAGCAAATAATCATTAACTTAGAATTTTATGGCTGCAACACGTTCCAGAAAAGCTGGGACATGGTCATGTTTACCACTGTGTTACATCACCTCTTCTTTTAGCAACATTCAATAAACGTTTGGGAACTGAGGACACTAATTCTTGAAGGTTTGTAGGTGGAATTCTTTCCCATTCTTGCTTGATGTACAGCTTCAGCTGTTCAACAGTCCAGGGTCTCCGTTGTCGTATTTTACGCTTCATAATGTGGCGCACATTTTCGATGGGAGACAGCTCTGGACTGCAGGCAGGCTAGTCTAGTACCCGCACTCTTTTACTACCAAGCCACGCTGTTGTAACACGTGCAGAATGTGGTTTGGCATTGTCTTGCTGAAATAAGCAGCATTAAAAAGACGCAGCATATGTTTCTCCAAAACCTGTATGTACCTTTCAGCATTAATGGTGCCTTCACAGATGTGTAAGTTACTCATGCCATTGGCACTAACACAGCCCCATACCATCACAGATGCTGGCTTTTGAACTTTGCGTCCATAACAGTCCGGATGGTTTTTTTCCTCTTTGGCCCGGAGGACACGACGTCCACAATTTCCAAAAACAATTTGAAATGTGGACTCGTCGGACCACAGAACACTTCTCCACTTTGCATCAGTCCATCTTAGATGAGCTCGGGCCCAGAGAAGCCGGCGGCGTTTCTGGGTGTTGTTGATAAATGGCTTTTGCTTTGCATAGTAAAATTTCAAATTGCACTTACGGGTTGCACTTCCGGCTGTAGTGCCGAATTGTATTTACTGACATTGGTTTTCTGAAGTGTTCCTGAGCCCACGTGGTGATATCCTTTACACATTGATGTCGGTTTTTGATGCAGGGCCGCCTGAGGGATCGAAGGTCACGGGCATTCAATTTTGGTTTTCGGCCTTGCCGCTTACATGCAGGGAATTCTCCACATTCTCTGAACCTTTTGATGATATTATGGACCGTAGATGATGAAATCCCTAAATTCCTTGCAATTGTACGTTCAGGAACATTGTCCTTAAACTGTTTGACTATTTTCTCACGCACTTGTTCACAAAGAGGTGAACCTCGCCCCATCTTTGCTTGTGAATGACTGAGCAATTCGCGGAAGCTCCTTTGAAACCCAATCATGGCCCCCACCTGTTCCAAATTAGCCTGTTCACCTGTGGGATGTTCCAAACAGGTGTTTGATGAGCATTCCTCAACTTTCTCAGTCTTTTTTGCCACCTGTCCCAGCTTTTTTGGAACGTGTTGCAGCCATAAAATTCTAAGTTAATGATTATTTGCTAAAAATAGCTAAAACGTTTATCAGTTTGAACATTAAATATCTTGTCTTTGTGGTGTATTCAATTAAATATAGGTTGAGCATGATTTGCAAATCATTGTATTCTGTTTTTATTTATATTTAACACAACGTCCCAACTTCAATTGGGGTTGTATAAATAACTATGTATTGTGGAGGAGCCCCAGTGTTTCCGGGCGAGTCTCATATCCTGCTGCTGCCCTTCTCTGGAATGGAGTGTCGTGATTCTTGGAGACGGCCCACATGTGGCCACCAAATAGAGCTGACTGCTGCGCCCTTTACACAAAGAAATTGCAGCGGGAAGGGAAATGATTTCTCTCCTATTGGAGCGAGTGCAGCAGTCGCTTCAAAGCAGCGTATCTGGCCGAGGCTTTAAGCGGCCTTCCCTCTGCATTAGATGTGCGTCCTGTGATGAGCCTTTGAAGGAAGTGAGGATTCCTGGCGCTGAGATTGTGCTGCACGGGTGTCGAGGTTCAAGATTGCACCCTTCGCTCCACTAAGAGTAAACGTGTTGACCCGAAAGCTGCAATGTGACAACCGAACAGTTCCCCTGTCACGTTTTGGATGTACACGCGGACTCGTATCATAGCGGAAGGTGGTGTGGATGCGAGCGCTCGCTCAGGAGTCAGCTATGGTTGGCTTGCGGAGATTAACATTTGAGTGTGCGCTACAGATGGTGGTAATAACGATCAGATAGCCCTTGTAATGGAGACGGCCCAGTTTGTAATGGCTTCCTAAAACAACACATGGAGCGTCTTTACGAGGCCACAATCCGCCCGACTATCGCAGCGCAAACGAATGGTGTGAAAGTGAATAGCGTCGTGTCAAACAAGCTATTTATTAACACATACACACTTTTCATTTTCATACCGACAGCCTGCTGAGTGTTATCAGACTACAGCAGTCAGGCCACCCGCCCCCTTTTGCATTCACTGTTAATGAGCCTAATGATGTGTGTCTGCGTGATTGCATCAGTCAATATGGTGTTCAATAAGGCTTGTAGAAACCCACTGACATCTTATGTGTCTGCTGGGATAAGATCTCTCAAGAAAAGATCAACTATAATTTGTATTGCATTGGGTAGGACATGTGTTAACTGTCTTTTACTATCACGAGTTGAAAGTAAACAGAAAATAGACCTGTCACTCAAATTTTCTGATAAGAGATTTCTTTTAAGACACACAAGGCGGCTGTGTATTAAAACAGTGTCCTAGTTAGAACACAGCCTGGCTATCTCTCATCTGCAGATTGAGTTGTTTGTTTCATGTAGTTTGTGGAAATAATCCTTTTTTATTTAAAATTGGCCTTTTATTTGTAATCATGTCAAGAAGTTTGCTTGAAAGTATGAACCTTTAGTTTAAGTTCTTTGTTGTGCTTTATGAGTCTCACAATTAAAGATTTTAACACACGCTTCCTTTATTTGTATAGTTTGCTCTCTCGACCAAAATAGGTCCCTTCCCACAATAAAAAATAGCGAGCAAATACCCCTGTGAGTGTGATAAAAGCCACTTCTATTATAAAGCACACAGCATTTGATTGATCTGTCCCATGGTCTTGATCCCTGGGCTCGCCTGATTAAACCTATCCATCAGCTTCTCTTATCAGCGTACTCACAGATCGACCGCAGGACACTGAACTAAACCCCCTCGTATTGTTGTTACACAGAAAAAGTCAAAGGCTAAGGACGGGGAAGGGAGAGGTTTACCAGAACTCTTCTCTTCAAGGCCAGAACAAAGCAAAAAAAAGTCATTACGTTGTTTTAAAGAAATGGCCTCTGTTAAAAGGGGTTTTAGATAAGTATCTGTCATGAGTGGCACACTCACATGCACACAGACGCACTTAGCTGCTGCACATATTGGAATAACCTTTCAAAAAGAGGTTGAACAGCAGCACTGCACATTGTGACAAGAGTGTTTCCCCTCTAGAGGGAAATCAGAAAGTAATGTTTCCTGTCCACAGTGTCAGCTCACCACGAGTGATGTGACCCTGCACCTGCTCGCCACTCACACACACATCACACAGATAATAACGTCTCTTTCACTGACAGGCTGTCATTCACACGACTGTGCGCGCACGGACACACTCGCACACACGCAGGTATTTGCTTGAAAATGAGGGCAGACAGTCGGTGTTATGAATCATCAGAATGATTTGCAAGTCAAATGCCAGTTTCATAAGACGTGCCAGTTATTTACTGAAATAAATTTGAATTTCCCATCTTCTGAGTGACTGTTAAAGCAAACACATCCAGGCTACTAAAATTGGGATGATTGCATGTCGCTTTGCTCTCATTTACGTGTGAAAATCTATTCCCATCATGTTGTCAAGTAAATGAAAACATGCTTTAAAAGCCTGCAGATGGTCTTTTATGATTTGTAAGGGTTGTTTTGGAAAAGATAAAACCAGTGGCATTGAATTCCAATCTGAAAAGCCAACAATTTCACAAGGGTCAAATCAGAACTTTATGGCAGATAACAATCATGTTGCATCGTGCATTAAATCAGATAGTAGTGGCACTAGTTGACAGGTTGCTTCCTCACAATCTAAACACTTAGTTGGAATCTGATGTTGACAGGAAATGGTTTATTGAAATGAAGTTGCAGCATGCCTCGCACAGGCAGGTGGGGACCTGCCCGTGAATTTGTGGGAAGGGGGGCAGTGTGTGAACTTTCCCCAAATGCAAGTCTAGAGAACTTGCCTGCATGGCACATTCATTAACCTGGGAGCCTAGCTAATCTCTTAGCCAATTCATTTAGTCCTCAGAGAACTCCTGTGTATTAATATCCTCTCTGTGTGGCTGCTCGTGAGATGCAAAAGAAGCGTAACCATGGCGATGATTGTGTCATTATTTTGCAGTCAGATGAGTGATATCCCAGAGGGTTGAAGCTGGGTTGTCCAGGCCGGTTGAGTGGGACTGATTAGAATTGCAAATGTCCGCCAAGTGTTGTGTTTATTGTGTGTCTCAATATTGGAGACAATCAGGCGAATCAAAGCCCTCAGCTGGAGAGATGGGACTGAGGCACGGTGGGCCTCTCTGGTTGGCACCGTGTCCTCACTGCTTCCTCCCCTTCCCCTCCCTCCCCTCCTCTCTTCACTGCTCCATCATCAGGGTCGTGTGTGATGGTTCTGAAGTATGTGGACACAGCTGGAGAAAGACAAGGAGACGCAGAATGAGCCGCTAAATCTTGCGTGCTCAATCACTCGTGGCGTGGCCGCCCTCTCACACGGCTCGGAAATATTAAATGCGTTTTATGATAATGAAAGCGCCAGCAATAGACATAAATATTCCCAGCAAAGTGCTAAAGAAATTTAATGTCTTGTACATTTGCTCAGAACACAAATTCGTCATTGATTTCATCGCTTTCTGAATCATTACAGGCGTAATTATCAGCTTTTCATCAGTGCAATTCCTTTTCCACCCCTCATAGGCCTGCTTGCATTCAGGAAAATGGAGTGAGTAGACATACAGACAGTATTAGGGGCTCAGGACACCTGTATGCAGTTCTGGAAATGAATCCTATTGGCAGGGTGCCCTTGTTAGGCTGGGTGACAGGCGGTGGTGCAAAGTGTCCCAAGCAAATCACTTGTGAATGGTTCTTCCTCAAGGATCGGCCATTACCTCATTATTGACTCAATGTTTGTAGACGATTCGACCAAATCCATCTGAAAGCTATCCAGCAGTGTTGTGTGAGTCAGGAAGCCCACTGTTTGGCTCCAGCTGTAATTGCCTCTGTCAGTTCCACATTTAGAGGCCCATCCTCTCTTGTGTTGCTACTGTTGGATTTTAATAAGAATGGAACTGTAAAGTCAATGCTTGTGCAAGAACACGTGTGAGGGTATAGGTGCACATACATGACTGTAGCCGTGCAACAGGATAGGTCCTCAGGTTATACACGCTCCTCTTAAAGCACTGCATGACCAGTCCCAACCGGCAAAGAAAGGTCCAGGTACGGGCATGTACAGTGTGCAGGTATGGCTACAGGGAAGTGACTGTTCAAAATATGTTTCATTGCACTTGTTCTGCTTAACGCAAAGTTAATGGAAATGTGTTTGTATTGCATAGAAATCATACGACCTTGAAGCGATATGATCAAGAGTCAGCAGTCGTGAAACACAGCAGCAACTGTAGCTTTTGGAGCTTGTGGCCTGTTTTGTGCCTTTGAGCTTGACAAGCAAAGAGTGAGTCTTATAATTTGCTCTGTGTGGGTGTTAGTGTGTGTGTGTGTGAGAGAGAGAGAGGAGAAAAAAAGAGAATGAGAGGGAGAATTGTGTTGGATCGCAGACGTGGCGGGTTTGCAAGTGTGTGAAACCGAGGAGAGAGTTCATGAGGTGACATCTCGTCAGCTGTTTGACTTTTCCCAGTTTCCCAGGGAGGCACTTTTAAGAACAATGCTGACGGGGGGGAAAAAACACCAACAAGCGACAAATCAAATGCCACAAAATGCCAGTTTGTCGTTCGGCTGAATTATTGGCATCCCTTAGGATTACCGGCAGGGGAAATGGGTGAGCGACTAGCCTGTATGTGTAGCAGTTACATATCACAGGGCAGACTCATCCAGCCATCTATCTCCTAGTGCTCCTCACAATAGCCGGAATACATTAAAAATAGTGTTTGTCTGTAGAGAAAGGCATACAAGATAAATATTGTCTTTTCCACCCTTATGCTGCTGTCCCTCACACTGACAGAAGAACAATGAAAGCATTTTGAACTTTGCTCTGTGCTGTTTTACATCTATCTTCAGTACAATGAAACTGATTGAGTCTGTGCACCTTGTCTTCCCTTTGGTATTAAAAGTAAACTTTGTTTCTCTTTAGTATTCCAGACATATTGACTGAATAGCAAAGTAACATGTCCCACAGTTCCCTGACACATTTTCACATTTGTTTTGAAGATTTTTTGGGGGATTTGATGAAACCAAAGTTGAACTTTTTGGCCATAATTCTAAAAGGTATCAAAAACAAAACACTGCTCATCACCAAAGAAGACCATAACTACAGCGAAGCACGGTGGCGGCAGCATCATGCTTTGGGCTGGCTGGTGCTCTAGACAATGTGAAGGGAATTAAGAACAGTTCAAAATAGGAGTCCGTGTTAGCGCAAAACCTTCAGGCAGGAAACACCTACAAGAACAACTGAATTTGTTTGGGATTAATCAGAGGCACTTTACATGATGGTATGGTGTACTGGCTCCCATGTAACATGAGTTTGAATGTGATTGGTTAATTCTGAACACAGCCACATTCCAGTTATATGAAGCTATGGAACATTATTTCATTTTTTTTTTTTTTTACTTCACCTCTGGAAAATATTAAAAAGACTTGAGGTGCACAGTTTATAGGTCACATTCCTTCGTGGAAAAAAAGTCATCAACATTGTGTGGGTTTATTACATGTAATGTATGTATACACACTAGTGCTCTGACAGTGACGAATGACTAACGAATCACAATCAAATTGTTACTCCTTGCACTATTCCAAAATAATAGTCCAACGAATGAAAAGTCCAACTGATTAATTGAAAACTAGACTTGACTGACGCATTTTAGCTGCCGTGTCTCCGTACAGAAAAGTTTTTCTTTTTAGTTTAAAATGGCTTACTTTAACGAGGGAACCTCGGCATACCTTGGCCACAGGTAGAATGACAGGTAGACAGGTGCGGTCTGTTTTGCGCTAATCAGGGCCATAAATCTTCACTGACCGGACCGAGCTGACACTTTTCCAGCTTGCCTGGTGCTACTAAAACCTTCTGACTACCTAGCAGCTCTAGCTGCGCCGAAAAGGAGCCATCGCTGGCTCTTTTTCAGCTTCCGTTGTTACACTTTCATGGTGTCCGTGCAGCTCATTGAAGAGCCAGGCTAAACGCAAGCCTCCTTCAGCGGCGTGCTTGTTTTTTTTAAATTTTATTTATTTGTTTTACACAAACTTTATGGAGAGTTTGGTGAAGCTACAATGCGTAAATGCGCAGAAGTCGTAATGCTAGCGGGGGTAAACAAAAGCATTGCAGCTCTTCTAGAATAAAATACGTACTTTGATTTGTTTTCACTGGAATGCGAAAATTATGATTTGGAATTTTTTTTTCCATTTTGATTTGCAATTCAATCCGAATTCCCACTGATTCGTTTGTAGCACTAAGACACACTACTGTAAATGAACTGTATGCATCTTTATGCTGTACAGCACAGGTGTCAAACTGGTGGCGAAAGCAAATCAAAATTGCTCATTGTGTTCTGGTGTAATACCATTGAGATATTTGCAAGCATTTTTTTGTTACCAATCCCACTTTGAAAAGAAATGTAATAGTCAAAAAACATGTTTTTATAGGCTTCTGATTTCAAAACTGGTTATTCATCAATGTATACTGTATGTAATTACAGTATATGAGGTAATCTTTCATTTATATGGGTTCACAGTTGTAGCGGCCCTCATAACTACGATGTGGCCCGTGACAAAAATGAGTTTGACACCCCTGCTGTAGAGTATCACATGCCATTCTATGGTGGAGAACTGACACATTCCAACAAATTACAGAACGTTAACTTCAAACTGTAGCTTTCTATCATTTTGCCCAAACATTACCTCATTATTCACTGTAAAACTGTGATCCCATGTGTTTGAATGAGCCATGCTGAAATAGCAGGGCAATTGTCAAAAATTGAATTAAACCGTGACTGGCCCTATTGAAGCCTAAAACAATTAAAATAGCTAGCACAAACGTGTGTGTGTGTGTGTGTGTGTGGCGGTGTGTCTGTACATGAGCGTGGGTGCTTTTAATAGTACAGTGATGTGCTGATTAGGTTGCATCATTTAATGGCTGGTTGCTGAGAGGTGGTTTGGTTATAATGGAGATACTGAGAAGAAAATGGCTGCTGGTTAACGGCCTATGCTGTCTGCTTGGCTTTGATGATGGTTATGATTGTTCCCCCCCAGGTTTCTTCCCTCAAGTGCGAGTGAAATTCAATCTTTTCGTACTGTGAGGTGCTATTGTTCATCTGGGAGGTCTTCTTGCCTGCTTCCCTCGTGCTGTGTTCAGTGCTGATTACAAGCTCACATGCACATCCAGCTCTTGACTTGGGCTCTGCGGCTCTTGGTCCTTGGGGGTCTATCGCTGTGTGACTGTCAAGAAAAGCAAACCTTCTCCAACCCCCCCCCCCCCCTCTCTTTCTCTCTCTCTCTCTCTCTCTCTCTCTCTCTCTCTCTCTCTCTATCGCTCTCTTTCAAACACATCTCACACGGGTGTGGGGCAGGCTAGCACAGAGCTGCTCAGACATGTTCGGGCACACGTATATCTACAAAGACAGTCACACATTCAGTGGGTTTGAGCCAGGCGGGTATTGGCACCCACTGTAGACTGGGCCTGTGGAGAGATCTTTACGGAGCAAGCAGAGCCCATCTGTGGCTGCTCCTCAGGGATGGAAGGCAGCTGGCTGTATGTGTGTGTGTGAGAGAGAGAAAATGTGTGATGACCAAGCTTATGTGTGTGGGGGTCACAGAGGAAGCTCAGAATGAGGCTAAACTTTCAGAGGAGGCTTTTGCATTGAAAGACAAAGAATACAGTGAACCCCCTTTTATCGTTGCGGAAATGTTACTGACCCACCTGCAAAAGGTAAAAATCTGTAATACAAAGGGACTATATAAAAAACATTTTTTACCGAGGGCTGCACAATTCAATGAATTTTTATCGTGATTGTGATTTTGGCTAGTAAGTCAAGATTTTTTTCCTAACATGAGGAATGATCGTGATTACAGTATTGAGCAAAATAATCATATTATTTTGGTCATAATCGTGCACCCCTACCCCCTGACATGCTTTGTGGGCAGCTTGGCAAAGAAAATAAGTGTACACTCTACAACCAGATCTCTGGCTGAGCGCATGTTGCCATAACTCTAAATCGTACTTGCATGTACAGTGTATAAACCCATTAAAAAGATCACTCACAAATCTGCGAGAGGCACGAACAACAAACTGCCATATAGTTGGGGTTCATTGTAGTTGGATAAATAATTACATTTTTAAATGCAATTATGTATCCAACATTTATATCCATTTTTGGGGATCTACAAGAAGCATCCATTCGCAACTTCTGTTGTATTACATGTTTTTGGAACGCGGGTACTCTGAGAATACCCAAACAAGTGAACATACAAATGCCACACAGGAAGGCGAGAGCCCAGAGTTGAACCTCAAACCTCAGAATTGTGAGGAGAATGTGCTAACCACTCAACCTCCATGCCGCCACATTGTAATGTATTCAATTTAAATGCAAAGAAAGAGGATAAAATCTGTTGTGTCATCTAACTTATGTTCAGGAATTGGTAACAGCATGTTTGAAAAAGTGTTTGCATCATTCAAAACAATGCCAACAAATGCTCAAGCTTTTCTTTCCCAATGGACTGAGGAACTTTGATGTTTGTTAACTGTAGAATCTTTTTTTTTTTTTTTTTTTTTTTTTATCTTATAAAGACGAGTTGAAAAATGTTGTATTTGCGTGACTGCACGATTGTTTCTTCATTTACGGAAGTATTCAGGGTCAAAGGTCTCACGGGACCGATGGATGCTAAGTGGAGACGCAGCGAGCGAGCGTCTGGGCCTCCTCCTGCTGTCACCGATACTGACGATGACGTTCAATCATGACCGCACCCGGCCCGTGTTTAACTGGCATGCTCTTAGAGAGGGATGGGCTCGGCTGGGAGGAAAACCACAGAGGCCATGAGAAGAACCAGATTATGATCCTTGGACTCTGTAATGACTCCTGACACTCGTCTCGCTCAGCAGTCCTCTTCAGCCTGTTGGTGTACAACCCGGTCCACTTGTTTCCTCCTTGTGCCAAGGCCATCTGGGTGTCATCTTGTTAGCTCATTACGACGCCATGCTAGCCCCTCCGTGTGACAGTGATCGAGCGCGAGCATGTACTGAGCTTGTTTGGTGAACATGGGAGGTGTGTGTCAACCCAGGCCTGTGTGTGTGTGTGTGTGTGTGTGTGTTGCTTGTCTGTGTGCAACTGTTATGAGTCACACCGAATGTGATTTGCTCTGCGTGCCAGCCTGTTGAATAACTCAAGTGTGTGTGTGTGCGTGTGTGTGTGTGTGTTTTTGTGTCTATGTGAGAGAAAGAGGGAGGGTGTCTGCCTTCACACGTACAAAAGCATCTCTCTGCAGGGTGGAAAGCGATTCAGCTCCTTGAATTCATTTATGCTTTTCAGTCGCTGTGGTCACAGCTTACCCATAATGCAGTTTTGGATAGATGATCCAATTCCGCTGCTGAGTTGAGTCTACAATAGGGATCTAGACGTTCCTGCTATGCTAAACAATTCCGGAGCCACATGGGGTTTTGTTTTCTTTAATTTGAGGATGCTTGTCTTTGTGGCCTGCTTCTGCACTCCCATGGAGGTGACTTGTTTACTGTGTTTAACGTGAGGAAATCTGTCTGTGTACGCTGAAGGCTGCGTGTTTATATATGTGTATGTGTGTGTTTGTAGTCCATGGGAACATCTGCCCCTGCGCCAGTGTGACACAATCCAGTTATGTATACAAGCTTATACAAGGTTGAATTTCTGGTTCTGAGATTGATGACCGGCATGCTTTCTTAAGTCTGTAAACACTAGAGGGAGACACCTTTGAGACTGGCAGCTCTCAGGACTCTTTAGCATCCACTCAAGCTTCCTGACACCGTTTGTATGCATGTCTTTCTCCCTAATATGAATTGATCACACCAAGTCAACAACTGTCAATGCATCTTAACCTCACATGAAGAGTGTAGACAGTACAGAACACTACCGCTTCAATGTTTCTTTTGTGTGAGCATCACTCTATCTTTATCTGGATCTCATGACAGTTTTTGGCTGAAACGGCCCCAACGAGGAGATAATTATTTCACATTGATCATGAACGAGAAGAGGCTGAACCCTGTGTACCTCATTAGAGCTCCCATGCCATCAAATCAATTTTTTTTCTCCTGTTTGATGCGTAACATAGGTCCAAATTAGTCTGTGACATGGTTTAAGTTTGATATTGATGTGGTTTGTCGATTGAATGCAAATGGCAATAAATGGCATAAGGCTTTCAAAACAGGTGGATTTGAAATCGCCGTCATTGTGACGTAGTTTTGTCAATTAATATTCAAGTACCTACCCACTTCATGGTTGGTACCCACCCACTCAACTCAGCTGAACGGCAACACGGCATTTCCGGGTGAGTCTCAGCCATATAAATGCTATACTATACATATGTTGTGTTTTACAACAACACTTAACTATATTTGTAAGTTTTAATGGAACTGTGGATGAAATAGTGAAGCTTGCATTCAATTGTTGCCACCGATGATTGTCGCGGCAGTTTCAATTCAAATGAATGGGAGCGGATGACGAACATAACCTCAATATCTCCCTCTCTTTTAATTTTCACCCACCTCTCCTTTCAGATCACGTTCCCTCTTAGTTGGCCAACATTCCAAGGCTTGTTGAATTGTGCTTCACAATGATAGTAGAACACCGAAGGGTCCAAACGCGACGTCGCTCTGATCGCTTGGCTGCCACTAGACACCGTGATATCTCCAATGACCAATCAGAGCAAAGCTGTTTTCCATATTTGGATGAAGAATAAGAGTGATCCAATCAGAGCAAAGCTGTTTTCCATATCGCAATTGCCAGGCGCAAAAGACCAACTAGAATAGCTTGAAAAAGGGCATCCTGGGCATTACCAACGCAAATTATCTTGCAAACCCAATAAAAAGGCAACAAACATTATGATTTATTTATTCTTTTGATGGTATGGGACCTTTAAGAAAACCCCTGGCTGCCATAAGCATCGTTTTACAACACTCAAGATGTGCACTGCAATGCACAACAGGGGTTGATGTGCTCTAAATACTGAATTTCATGATCTGCCGTAAAATAAATCCATACTCTGAATCTATGGAATATTGATTGAAATTATATGGTTGCCCTATCTGAGGGGTCTTCAGTGATAATGTGCAGGGCAGGAGTCAGAAGCCACACTGATTGTGTATGTATAATGTGAAAGAAAAATGGTAATTGGGTAGGGAAGACTTTTCCTGGCGCGATAATTACCACACTGATAGGGAGGGGAATGGAGTACCTGGTGTGGCGTTGATTGCGTTTGTGTGTGTGTGTGTGAGTGTGTTTTCACACTCTCGGGTTCATTTTAAAGGTCATGCAGTAATCCTGAAGCCATGTTGGAGAAAGTGTGATGCTTTTTTTTTTATTTACTGTACCTGCATCTGAGCTGTTTGTTTATAACCCTCTGGATGTGTTGTTGTGGATAATGGATTTTTATCGATATGTGTGACATATTCATGCTGCTGCTCAGGAGGAGCAAATCAATTAGATGCCATTTTGTTGATATGGAGTGTCTCTGGCTCTTCCTCTCCCAGTAGTTCCTGTCCATCTATTCAAGCAGCGAAGGCTGCCTGCCAGCGTGGCACTGGGGGCACAGGCTTGAGTTGACTGGACAGGGGCGGGGACTGGTTTGAGGCTCTGTGAGGGGTTCTGAGTGGGTCTTGCGTGTAGGCGCTGTTTTATATGAAAGTCGGCGAGGGCAGAGTGAATGAATAGGGGTGGCTGGGAAGGTCCAGGATGCACCCCACAGTGCTTTTGTGTGCTCTCCCATCCATGTGTGTGTATGGGAAAGTGGGAGGGTGAAGCATATGTGAGCTCATGTGCTCATATTCTCCAGTGGAATGTAAAAAAATATGTTTTTTGGGGGGGTTTAGAGGCAGGGGTCAGCTCTTTTCCTTTGCTTCGTTGTTTTCTGTTCTCTGTTCTGTGCTGTTTGTATAAGCTCTTTACAGGATTGAGCTCACATTCGAGCCATCCAGATGAAACAAAACCAGCTTTGTTGGGTTTTTATGAAAATAATTCTTTCTGTTTTGTTTGGTCCAGGAAGATCCACCTAATTTGACATTAGGGGATTAGGCTTGTCTCACATTGAGGGATCCCCCCCCCCATGAACTTTAGTTTGTATCTGGTCGTTGTTCCGCTCTGCACCAAAGCTCTTTTCATCAACATCTCTTATAAAGTCGGTCGACATCATGAATGAAAGATGCAATTCAACCTCCCTTTTTGAACCACTTTCCCTTTTGACCTCTTCAAAAGTACAATAATCTTCAGTCTCACAGCCCCTCCTCTCCACTGGGTGGTTGTTTGTAGCAATGGAGTGCTGCTGATTAAGCCAGCTGAGAGACAAACAGGAGACAAAGTCGCAGCCCCACCAGTTTAGTTTCACATCCTGGACACGAGATGGCTTGCAGTTTGCCAAGTGGAGGGCTTTTAAACTGGGCTAAATACTAATTGCTGCCCTATTTCTTTTATGTTGCTTCTTTCCCATCTGCAATGGTGCTTCCAGACCTCCACAGCAGCCAGAGCCTCATTACAGCAGACAGTTGACAAAGGCTGGGAAACAGAAGCAGGATAGCAATCTAACCGCCAACTAGAAGACTTGCTCGGAAAATTGAATCAATGACATGGGCCGGCTTGTGATTAAATCCTTCGGGGATATTAAGACATCCACATTTTGGAAATCTTAATTATTCATCTAAATGGGTTGTGGCTATCTTTGGTATGGGAACAAATGGTATGTAAAACTGCGTATTGGTGGCCTTTTGAATGAGGACACTTTCAAAAGGAATATCTTACACAAATGATTAGAAAGGACCTACTTGTTGAGGGAAACAATTCAAGGTATAATTGTGATAGTCTTTCTTTTCTTCCCTCTGGTTTCACACGTGTTTGCTTTTTTTGTGTCTGTACAAAAAGGGCAAGTGGGGGGGGGGGGGGGGGGGGGTAATGAGAGAAATGTTGAGAAGGTGAATGGGTGAAAGGATAAAGCAAGAGAGGATGGGATTGGGGAAAGAAATAAAGAAGAGAAAGCGTGAGGAATAGAGGGAAGGCAGGGAGTAGATGGGATGGTCAGCAACAAAGCCCAATGTTGCCATGGAAACATGTTTAGGCCTCACTGATGCATTTTGTAGATCCAGTTAGAGACTGATTGTGTCCATGTCTGTATAGACTCAGGCACGTGAACCTAGGTATGGTGTGAGCACGCACACACACACAAACACACACACACACACACACACACACACATGCGCTTAAAGGCCGGGTGTTGCTTCAGAAATGCAGAAAATTCTTAAAAGACGTTGGACAAAGGATTCCCTGTATTCTCACTCTTATAGGCCCTTGAATTAGCACAACCCCTCCCCTCACCCTCATGAGCACCGGACAATAGTGTCTCACCCTTCCAAGTTTGTGCCCTTATATCAGCCAAAAAAACAAAAAAAAAAGAACAAAAACGTAAGGTTGCATGCCCCTGTGTTGAACCATTTTGTCAATTCCATTTTGCATTCATCCTTTTATGTGATTGAAGGCATTTATTTGGTAATGTCCATCGAAGAGGGATCCTTATGAATGGTGAAAGGCTTTAATCCGATCATGTTCATTTTCATGGGGCGTTATTCTGTGAAGATGTGACTTTTTAAATGATTGGTTTTTTTTATGGTGGATCCTCTGCCAGTGTTAAACACAAGAGGAGGTATAATCCCATCAAATAGTGCTCACAGGCTCCTCTGTCTTTCCCATATTAAAAATACTATCCCCAAACCATCTGAATTGTCAGTTATTTAGTGGTACATGATGAAATATGGGATGTACAGTGGGTACGGAAAGTATTCAGACCCCCTTAAATTTTTCACTCTTTGTTCAGCCATTTGCTAAAATCATTTAAGTTACATTTTTCCCTCATTAATGTACACACAGCACCCCATATTGACAGAAAAAATGCAATTGTTGTAAGTTTTGCAGATTTATTAAAAAAGAAAAACTGAAATATCACACAATTTCAACAATTCCGTTTTTTTCTGTCAATATGGGGTGCTGTGCGTACATTAATGAGGAAAAAATGAACTTAAATGATTGTAGCAAATGGCTGCAATATAACAAAGAGTGAAAAATTTAAGGGGGTCTGAATACTTTCCGTACCCGCTGTAGATAAGGTAAGATTATGATCTCAGAAATAGACAGTGAGGGGCCCAGCCCCTGATGTCTTGTTAAAATGTGAGGGCTCAGAAATAACAACAAATGCATTGCACACAACTAAATCCTGCTTAAATCCGCTGGCATGGGCAGATCTTGCAGATAGGCTCGCTGCTGCGCTCACTGTCTGCGACCACAACACACACACACACACACACACACACACACGCACACACACACCCGTGGTCAGTCCGGCTGTCTGGGTTAATGCTTGGCTAACTGGGACAGCAGAGTTGAACCGTGTTGACATTTTAAGCCTCAAACAAGTTCAGAACAATGATTCAGCCCAGTCTGTCCCACCCCCCCTTCCCATCAGACCGCAACCTCAGCTGAAAAATTATCTCACACACACACACACACACACACACACACACACACACACACATGCACACACGCTGACCTGCATAAACATACACACCACTGCCCAAACACACTGAAATTCCTCGGTGTACCCCTGCCCCCACTCGTCACACACACTTACACACATACCCGTCTCCTGCTCACAACCTTTTGTGAATAAATGAGAATTGAAGCTGATCTGATTGAGTTGGCAGAAGTGAGCGAGGTGGAGTGGTACAGTAAGGCCAAATGGATTAATTTAATCCCCTAGCAGATGATCAGCCAGTGGGAAGATGAACCAGGAAGCCTGACCCCGCACACTGTTTGCTATCTCATAGTCGGACCTTTGTTGTCAAATAGATATCATGTTCACCGGCCTTATACTGTATGCAAAGGTGTTTACAGTATATTTTATACATACACACATATATATATGCCACTCATCCTCTAATCCTTTTTATGGCCGCCATTTCGTGTGTGGCCATGTTGTTTCTGTCCTTAAAACATTCGGTATGCTTTATTTCAGACCTGTGTATGAGGAGGAACCTCTGAGGATTTGTGTGCCTGAACACTGTCAAGCCGTAATGTGTCATGTGTTTGTAGGCCCAAATTAACGGCTCTGCCTAAAAGCCAAACCCAGAGAACATAAAAAAACATTAAAGCCCAAAGTATTAGGACTATATAAACTGTTTGGAAATTATTTGGCTCCTTTTCCAGACTTCCTTTATGATGTGTTACTTACAGTCTCTTTTTTTTTTGCCTCACAGATTTCTTGCTGGCAAAGGCCTGATTATATACCCAGACATCGGTGACAAGCTGGATATCATCTGTCCCAGAGGGGACCAAGGCCGAGAGTATGAGTACTACAAGCTGTACTTGGTGAAGAGGGAGCAGGCGGAGAGCTGCAGCACGGTCCTTGATCCGAATGTACTTGTTAATTGCAACAAGCCGGAGAAGGACATCAAGTTTACCATCAAATTCCAGGAGTTCAGCCCCAACTACATGGGCCTGGAATTCAAGAGGAACGTCAACTACTACATCACCTGTAAGTTTCCTATGAAATATGATGTATTGTTGTCACGGTTTAACATTTACTTAACCAGAGAAGCTTGACGGAACTAAACTCCGCTTCACCTTCTGTTGAACGCCGACATGTGTGGCCGAGGGCTCCTTAGTTAAACTGTCCTATAATAGTGACTGCAGCATCACCGTGGCAACAGTCTAAAGTGATGTACTTGGCTAATGTTTAAGGTAAAAGTGGAAGTGGACTTTCAGTTAGTTTTCCTGACATCATGGGAATGGGAAGATGAGTTTAAAAAATATTTTATAATGCTTGCAGGTATACTTAAATATACTGAGGTACTTGTAGCATTTAGGACTTTGCAGGAGGAAATATTGCAGTGTTTTTACAGCACATAAAGAAAACATGCATTCCACCACTGCCAGCGCCAGCATTTTATTACTGCTTACATTATAACCCACTCGTAATAAAAGCAATGAAATCTTACACAATGTTTTACTGAAAATGTCATGAAACTCTTGATTTATCAGCATTTAAGTTTAATGAAATCTTTAACGACTTGTTGTAAAAATGGCAACTAGTTGTTGGAGAAATGCCTTTCTGACCATTATCAGAAATCCCCCCCCCCACTTCCTCCCCCACTAACCACCCCCCACCCCCACACACACACCCTGCCACAAAACACACACACACATACACACAGACACATCTCAAGTGCAGCACTGTTTGCGTGCCCCTATACTCTGATATCTCTCCTTGCATGGATACATATGTGTGTGATCTGGTTCTCTGTAATATGTATAACACAAATATAGAGCAGTGGGTAAGTTGAATTTCCCCTTGAGTAATTATTATCACTAAAATAAAATTTAAATTAATAAGAGACTTGATAAAGATAATTGTTGATTAGTGAGACATTGTGCAATGGTACATACAGTATGACATTGGGGAGAAGGCGTGGGATGCTATGGCTTTATAGACTCATCGACAGATATTGTCAAATTCTCTCACACTCCCAATCAAAACTTAGCATTATTATCTTGATACATGCAGGCAAGTTGCTTCATGTCTGCATTTAATAATACTAAGAGCGGCTGAAGGATCTCTCCCCCATGGTGCATATATGTAGGATTTTATCACTGTTGAGTTGTAGAAAGTTGGATGAGAACAAATGTTTGAATTCTGAGAAGCAGTCAGTCAAGGCGGAAGGAGGAAGAGTGGCGGTGGGTTTTGAGGAGAGGTAGAACTGGGTGTCATTCGTCTAACAGTAAAACTTTAAGTTGAATTTACAGAAAGTATTGCCAAGAGATAAGATGTATGTGATAAAGAGGAGTGGGCCCAAGACAGAGCCTTGGGGCACACCAGAAGAAATAGGGGAAGGATGGCATTTGGTCGAGTTGAGTGGAGGACTTGGAGCGACGGATGATAACAAATGTAACAAAAATAAAAGTAACAAAACTTGAGGAAGGCGGTTCATAGTGGAAAAGTGATTTTTTAGTTTTAATACTATGTTCATTTCAATGTTATACCAATGATAGGACAAAATAGAGACTAAGAGGTGCATTTTTCTTTTTTATAGAGAATGTCAGTAATTAGGGCAGTACGGTGGACGACTGGTTAGCACATCTGCCTCACAGTTCTGAGGACCCGGGTTCAGATCCGGCCTCCCCTGTGTGGAGTTTGCATGTTCTCCCTGTGCCTGCATGGGTTTTCTCCGGGCACTCCCCCCACATCCCAAAAACATGCATGGTAGGTTAATTGAAGACTCAAAATTGAGGTGTGAATGTGAGTGTGAATGATTGTCTATGTGCCCTGCGATTGGCTGGCAACCAGTTCAGGGTGTACCCTGCCTTTCGCCCACATTTAGCCGGGAATCGGCTCCAACATACCCACGACCCTAGTGAGGATCGTGGGTATGTTGGATGGATGGATGATTTATATTTATCAATAATGAATAAATAATAATTAAATGTAATAATAGTTGATACAAATATAGATTATGTAGTATAATATTGTAATATATGTTCCTGATTTACCCATACTTTTGTTTAAGTAACATTGCAATAATGGACATTTACTCTGCAGGGCAGTAGAAGAGCTTTCAGACAGGTGAAGGATAAGAAGAAATAATTTATATTTTGTGGACTTGATTTGACAGTAACAACTTTATTGGAGATCTCTAATGTCTCTGCTGTGCAATAGTGTATTGATGTTAGCAACTAGGTGTACTTGTCTGCAGTGTTTCAGCAGACATGCAGGCTCCATTCAAGTGATGGTGCATCATTATTAGCCTCATATACTCTACATCTCTCGTGTCAGCAATAATCAGATGCTGTATTTGTCTTTGTTGTATGTTAATGCTGTTGTCCTTTGCAACAGGACTAGCTTGCTATATTTATTACACTGCAGCCTGTGCATACACCGTGGCTCACTTCATCTATCATGTATACTGTATAATGGCTGTCAGCCATATGTACAATATACATTTAAAGCCCTAGAGGCAGACGGTGAGAAGTGAGCACGTCTGCAGCTTTTCCTGTAGAGTAGAGCCCACTGTATGTTTATGAAAATGTGGTCCACACGCTCTGCAGTAGGATGTAAATCCAAATCTAAAGAGCCTGATTAATGATCAAACATGGCAGACACTGTGCGACAAAAAGATGCAATGGGAGAGCACATTCCGAAAGTCCACCTGGACTTTGACCCGGTGGCTCTGTATGTCTTTTCCTTGATCAACTCCACTACCTCCTTCACTTTATGCTCCATGACGAGGGCTGAACAAGCAACAAAAGGTTTGAGGTAAAGTAGGCACCAAATGGTGCCTGTTTATGTGGCTCTCTGGTGCCCTTCTGTCACTGCAGGGGATGTCCACCACTGGGTTCCGTGCATCCCAGGCAAGCTCTGACAGATGTGTGTGTGTGTGTGTGTGTGTGTGTGTGTGTGTGAGAGAGTGGGTGTGAATGTGCATGTGCAGGAGCTAGGGGATGGTGGCGGGGCTAAATGTCAGAACCCACTGACAAAGGGTCACAGAGGCACAACAGGGGTTAGTAATGATAACCCTGCGCTGATTTAAACTCCAGACCAGCTCCAGCCTGTGCTGTCCATCAGCAGACGAACACACACGCACACAGACACACACACACAGACACACACACACACACACACACATAACCAAACAAACTGGGTGCATTTCATTGTGTTGTCTAAACATGGGATTTGGAATGAGATGTTTGTGTGGAAAAGAGCTGTGCTGGGTTTAGAGGCTCAGAGGTTAGTGACTTAAGAATACATAGGCTTTCAAACTAAATTAATTAGGGTGGGGAAGAGGGGAGGACGTACAGTATATGCACGCATACACACCAGAGAAGCATCGCAGAAATCTGTATTTACATTACAGATATAATCCAGGTCACACGCGACACGACTGAGGATAAGCAGTATAGAAATAAGATGGATGGTCTACAAAAAATAACTGCCATGTCATGCACCATCTGCCTAAAAATGTCAGCATTTCAGCCAACAAGAGAAACATGCAAGAGGCTGTCTCCATCTGGGTTTGTAAAATGTAATCCTCTGTGGAAGAAAACCAGCAGGTCAACGACATCGCGTGAATGTAAATTGTAGCTCCTCTGACACAATCAGACCCGATGAAGTTCTCTGTTCCTCGCTGTTGAGAGGGTTGAGCTGATAAAATTGCAATCCGCAATGTACTATATGCACAGCCCAGAAGACAAAAATCGCATGTTATTTTTAAATAATTAAACAGATTTGAGCATTGCTGGTCACTGTGGGTTCCAGCTGCAGTTCAATATAATCAAATTATATATAGTAATTGTATGAATGTAATCGCAGCCTGGTGAGCCTATTGTGGTCTTTCATTTGTGAAGAAAAAAAAATGTTAAGGCAATTTCTTGTGGTGGAATTTGTTCTATAAAAACATTTTTTTAGTAAGATTAGTGGGCAATTTCTGAACTTTCCCACAAATGTAACCACCACATGTTTTGTTGTCTTCTTTATAATCTAGCCCGAAATCTCTTTTTACACATATTTAATGATATTACCCAATTGCTGTACAGCAGGTCTCTATAAAAAGTCAGCATTGGTCTGGTCTCAAACTATGTTTGTGTTTCTAGGAAGACATTCACTTTTTAAAACCATGACTGTTCTCATAAATCTTTTTTTCTTGGAAAAATAAAACTTGATAGGAATTAATTCTCTTGTGACATTGCAATTTATTCCCCCGCCACTGGAATTTTTTTCCCCTCATAGAGCCACACTCAAACCTCGAGGGAACTCACGTAGACTCCTTTATAGTATTGTGGATCATTATGAACGTATGGATCTTTGAATTTCATTACTATTGCTACGAAAATAGTATTCTCGTTTTCTTTAATATTTAATTGAATACTATGTCAATCTTGCCATGCCAGAATAATTTACACTATTAGATTGTATACAGCGGCACAGTGGACGACTGGTTAGAGCGTCTGCCTCACAGTTCTGAGGACCGGGGTTCAATCCCCGGCCCCGCCTGTGTGGAGTTTGCATGTTCTCCCCGTGCCTGCGTGGGTTTTCTCCGGGCACTCCGGTTTCCTCCCACATCCCAAAAACATATGTGGTAGGTTGATTGAAGACTCTAAAATTGTCCGTAGGTGTGAATGTGAGTGCGAATGGTTGTTTGTTTATGTGTGCCCTGCGATTGGCTGGCAACCAGTTCAGGGTGTGCCCTGCCTCCTGCCCAAAGATAGCTGGGATAAACTCCAGCACTCCCGCGACCCTAGTGAGGATAAGCAGTTCAGAAAATGGATGGATGGATGGATAGATTGTATACATGTGAGGTCACTTTGTTCATGTACTCTTTCATTGAGTTCTCTTGTAATAATAAAGTAGCATGAGTGCTGGCTATGACTGTGTGTTCTGAGGCAGTAAACAGGAGCAACCAGTCCTCTCCTTAGATTCCTTGTGTTGCCGGCAGGGTAAGCCTGATGGTTCCTGACAGCTGTCACTCCCCATCTCAGTGTGCCGTCGTGGACTCAGACATCCACAGACTCCCACACCGGAAAACTGCTGCAGCGGGGCACATGCTCCTTCACCCTCAGAAGACTCCCGCCCTCGTAATGACTTGCAGCAAAGACCAGAGATGTTTGTGCTCTTGTCACTCAGTGGGTTTGACGCTAAATCCCGGCAAACTACGAGCAGCGAGGGAGAGATAATGTGTGTCCAAGAACAAACCCGTTGCGTAAATATTTAGATTTACCTTTTTGTTTTTTCTGTAACCTACGCATGGTTTCTCAAGCCGTCTTTACACACAAGAAGACATTTGACAGCTGTATATGACACTGTGGGATGATCTCAGCGGTGCTCACACCTGACAGGATTAAGGTTACAAGTCATGTTGTTCATCACCAAACGTTATTTTCTTTAGTGTAGTTCCCCCCCCCCCTGTATTTATTTATGCTTAACAACCTACACAAACACTCTTGCCATTATTTCTCTTTCCTTGTCATTGGATTGTAGACATCCTACACAATCTTTTTTTATTTTATTATTTTTTTTTTTTTTTACAAGCGGGCTTGCCTTTGGGTTGAGGTTAAAGGTCAAGTTTGAAATCCCTGGCCAGGGTTACGGCAGATCACCAGATCACCTTTTACCCTACATTTACCAGGACGCGCAGTATATGCATGCGCTCACACTTACATGCTTACATGCACTTTCCACGCTCACATTCTGTTTCATACAAACTATGTCAGGCTTTTACTCCGATTCTGTAATAAAAGTTATTTCTACAAAAAAAATGTGAGCTGTCATCTTTTAGAGTTAACATGAAATTACCATAATCGAATCACAGCTCCCTATTCAAAAGACGTGCGTTTGTCAGCTGCGCTCTTGAAAAGACAAAGGCATTTAGAATGTCAGATTATAGAGATGCAAATGACTCACACATTTTCCAACTTGCAATTAAATGGGTTTTTAACATCTGGTAACCTCTCAGTAAAATCACGCAAAGATTTGAATTACAGCAAAGAGATGTTGCTGAAGTATTTTCTTTTTGTCTAAATGGTTGAGCGTCATGCATGCTTTTTAACAATGTAGAACAAAGGTCAGACTCTATTATTGAACATGTATCAGACTGTAGACATTTAAAATCCTTTACAGAGCCATCAGCATGATCAGAAGTTCTTACTTTTCACATAAACGCTTAGTAAATGGATGAAAAACGTTGTACTATACCTCCTATAAAAATGATTAAATGCTGTTTTATAGTCATCATCTTAGCGGCTTGTGTTTGGATATGAGGTTCAAAACGTTTAATTATCCTTCAATGCAAACATCACCTGAAGAAACTCCAAGTTGCTCATTGACTTGGGGTAACTGTCATTGATGTTACCGATTAGAGTTTTAAGCAGCTAATCAGTAATACTTAACGGATTTCCTTTTCAAAGTAAACCCCGCTAACAGCTCAGGTTAGCCACGGCGGAGCAGCACGGCCCGGGATAAGGAGATTTAACCCCCCCTGTCTGCGTGTTTATGGCGCACCAGTGTAATATGTGACTTTCTGCTTGCTTTGCAAATCTATCCAGGCTGCCTCTGCTACTTCTCCTTTGGATATTTCATCCGGAGGGGGTGAGCAGGCACAGCATTATTGCCTTTCGTTTATTACAGTGGAGTTTGTTTAGAGTGGGGTATGGTGGGGGCTGGGGGGAGGTAAAGAGGGGGTGGCTGTCCACGAGGACTTTGTTGCAAAGGCTCACGTGGCCAGACAAGTGAATGGTCGTCAATGGTTACGACTGAACCCTTCTCTCCTAGCTGATATATTCATGTATTCGTCTCAATTAGCTGGTTTTGAACATCTCCTAACACAGACACTCAGCCAAGCTCCACACTTTACCTTATTAAAATACCCCCCCTTCCCCCCCCACCCAAACTGAGGTCCGCCTTCTCCGTCGTGATTCAGCCGTTAAGATCTCTAAATGTGTTTGTGTGCCTTGCTAAGATTGTGTTTGTCACTCTTTTTAACTGATAGCTTGGATCTCCTTTCAGCGCAAAAGCACACAGACAGTACTCATATTCATTTTTTGTTTTGTATTTCTTCTCAACCACATTTGCCAACCTCTTACACAGTGTTCCTTTTCTCCGTGAGCACTTCTCAAAAGTTGAAAGTAAGCTTCCTTGTTTCATTAATTTCCATCTGCAATGTCAAATCCATCTTAGTGCTTTTAAAAACTCAAAATAGCTCCAGGCAAATAGAAGAGGAGACATTTCAAGACTGCTGGAAAGATTAATGTTTGGGGTGGTGATTGCGAAGAGTAAATGTAAGAGATGAGAATCGTGTTCCTGGATAACAAAATATAAGCACGATGAAACAATGGCAGCTTCCTTTCTTTTTAACAAATGCAAATAGATGTTTCCCTTTCCAGTTCAGATGTCTGAGGTTGTTTGCGCTGTGCTTTGCCAACAACATATATTCTTTCTTCGTGGGCCAATGGCTAAGCTGAAATCATAGCCCTCTGTCAGATGGGCCTCGCTTCCCCCCCTTCGAGCAGCCATAGAACAGCGGTTTCTGTTTTCCAAGGCGTACTCTGAAATGACTTTGTTTTCCAACAGCCACTCTGTTGCACTCTCAGACGGCTCCTGCCAAGAAGTGCTCCTCCTCGAGCTGGAACCTGAGCTTCTTTGCACAATCTCATCGGAGAAATATGGATTTATAATTTTGGTGACTATTAGTTTTAATGTCTTATCCTTTCTGAGGAAAACCACTGCGTGCTCCATATACCCGCAAATGAGGGGTGGTGTGAACATTTCTGCAGAAAGACAATTTTGGGGGGGGCGAGAGAAAAGACTCTCAGTGATGAAATTGAATCTGCTCTGAGCAAAGCAAACAAACATGAATCACAAGGCGGTGATAGAGATTGCTGTGGTTCTCCGACGGATAAATAGGGAGTATAAATACTGTCCTGCCGGCCAGGACCAAGCCTGTTTCTCTGAATTCAGCTCAGTGGCAAAATGTCCGTGCTCCATTCCAGAATGACCGCAGGCACACAAACGCAGCAACAGGAACAGACAAACGTGTGCGTGCAAACATAGGAATACATATCCTCAAAGCCACGATAGCGAATTCAAATCTATATAAAGTCATAACCTCACACTCACGTGCAAATAGAGATCTGGAAAAGAAAACAACAAACACCAAGTGCGCATGCTCTTGCCTATCTTCACCTGAGACTGCTGTATACATGTTGATTCAAAGCAAGTGTGGCTAAGAAAAGCTATTTTCAGTCTGATTTTGGGTGTGAATGCTGGTGACCACAATGTTTTCATGTTGATGGATGGATACTGTAAGTGTCATCAAATAAGTATGTGCGATATATCTCAGCCTCTCACATGATGATTTGATTAGAATCCAAACCCGCTAGTCCAATTTCTTTTCCTCCTTCTCTTCCTTTTCATTTTTTCCTGCAACATAATCTTGCTCAACTCTCCCCAGCCGCTCCACTCTTTAGATCCTACCCACCTCTCCTCTTCTCCTGCACATTGACAGATCCTTCAGGAAATTGTTTCCAATCTGCCAGACATTTTTGTGTTGTAGCTGTTTATTTGCATTGGGGGGGCTCAGTGGATCGGGGCCCCCGAGCCTCCTTCGCTCCCTCCTGTATTGGAAGCAAGGTTAAACTCCCAAACTCTTTAACCTCCCTGCGCTAAAAACACTGATCCTCGATCAGCATGGGTTTACTGTGTAACCGATACCGGGGATGAGGAGAGAAGAGCATCGGGCAGGACGTAATCAGTGTGTGTTTGTGCACCAGCTACTGGCTTTGTGTGTATTAGGATGTAATCAGCAGCATTTTCTCTGTGGTCAACTGCACTCTATGATTGAGCTTTTGTCAAATACCAAGCGAAGGGAAGAAAAATATTTTTCTTTTCACCCTTGTGTCACTGCATGGCCTTAGAGCCTCACGGATGTTCGGGTGCTGTGGTCCTACTACATCCCAACTTCATCATTGAATTGCCCCTCTGCTTTGGCTCTCATGTTGGCTGCAGTCAGCTTTGTTCAGTTTGTGCATGTTAGCAGGTACATGAGCATCACCTGGGTTTCGGCACTACGGTCGCATGCACATGCACGGTGACAGGGACCGTTACACGCACGGCCACACACATCTCTTTTACTCTGTCTTTGTTCTACCTCTCTGGCTATTCAAAAAAGTCTTTCTTATAATTCACACATTTTTTCCCCAAGTGCTGTCACTTCCAGTTGATCCCATTGGATTTTTAGTCACGCTCGCAATTATCTCTGGTCATACAGAGCAGGATTAGGTGCACCTTATATAATTAAAGAGACCTCTTGAGTGTGCATTTGGCGATGATGGTGAAGGAGAAACTCCCCCCTCCCAACACAAAAACATCTTACAGAACAAGACTGAGAGTGGAGTTAATGAAGCAAATATTTACTTATAATTTCAGCCTCCCAAATAGCTTTTTCTTATTTCATATGTTGGTCCCACTTTTGAAAATACCGTTCATTGAAGGCGTCAAACAACCAAGCATTGATATTGCCTATCTGTGGCAATCATACTCACAAGTATAGACAGTATTAGCTTGAAATACACTCTGTGGGACACACTTCCTAATCAATCAATGAATGAATCAATCATAGGTTCGACTGGACATCTCAGCTCTCCTTGAATTTGAATTCTTTATTTTACCACGACATTTTAGACAAATGTATGCTTCCAACATGGTCATACACGCTCCAATATCTTGGAGAAAGGAAAGTGAAAACATTTGCTGCAAAGAGGAGAAAAAGTTTGGATTTTCTTCTAGGGTTAGGAATTGCACAATTCGATTATGCATTCCACATTTTTTTGCTCTTCTGGTCGCCATACGTTATTTTATAACTGATTATTGAAAGGAATAAATTAATGGTGCACCAAGATGAAAATTCTTGACCGAAACCGAAAACCAGAAATGAGGAACCCAATGCCGAAAATCCAAAGCTGAAAGAAATTACTATGCCAATTATTATTAAAATTGCATTTATGGCTATGACTGCTGAGCTGCAAACCTATAGAAATTCCCCTCCAGAACAATTTGTGTGAATTTCCATAGTTTTAAAATTATGTCAAGAACATTACCACGGGACAGTTATTGTAGTATTGTGTAATAGGATAAAAATAATTCTGCATACTGTTCAAATGCACATTATCATTACTCTTTAATTGTAATCATGAATAGGTTATGGCTTCAATATTTGTTATTTTAACGTATTTATTGCATCAACCTTGTAATGGTGGATGAGTTGCAGCCAAATGTCTTCTCTTGCATGCTACTTTTGTATTTCTATGTCCACTACAGTTGCTGAAATGATGTAAAGTTCCCCATTGTGGGACTAATAAATGTTATCTTATATACTTATTATATTAATGTACTTTTAACCTTATAGGCCCATATTCTCATGTGATGTAGCGGACTGGCGGTTACGTCCTAATTCATTCCCTTCTTGATGACCATACTTATTAATAGTGTAGCTGATTAGTAGTTATGCTGCGTTGACAACGGACGCGAAGTGAACGTAGGCCCCCACGGCTCGGCATCACATTTTGCCACGTTAGCTGTAGCTCGCAGGTAGTTGGCGCGGCACATAATTGCGTGCAACAAGCATTCCCCTTATTACCTGAACACGGAAAGCAGCGAGGTTGGGCGACTGTTCAATGTGGAGGCGCCGTTTTTTTAATTCACTTATTATTATTATTTTTACAATATAGTGTACACGACTACTCGTTGGCCGCAGTTTTGGTTTGCATTATAACAGCATCCTCTTTCGATTGTCTTTTTTTCCCTTTTTTTTTTTTTTCGGCGACAAAGTCTTTCGGCCTGAATCCGAAAATGCATTTTTGGGCCATTTTCGGACGAATTTTGGTGACCGAAATTTTGGTGCATCACAAGTATATTTGATTACAAATTATTTAAGAATAAAATAATCTAAGAATGAATTATTCATCCCACCCCTATTTGCTTCCATTCCATATCAATGTGTGTTGTTGTTTACTTGTTTGTTTGTGTCCCATCCTTGGTGTGTGTTATTGCGGCGAGGATGTCCCGACTCGGTTGTCATAATTCAGGCTGAAAAGGTCAGTGACGATGAAGCACCCTTCTCCTCCGTGCATGAACAGACACAGTCTTGGAGCAGTGCACACAGATGAGTCATACACATACACTGACATCCAAGCACATTTGCATAAATGCACACACCACTGCATTCTTTTTTCATGCATAAGCACTTGTGGCGAGTGCGGATATTTTGTCTTTGTCTCTTTGTTAATGTCTTCCAGTCCCTCAGCTCAAGTTGCATTCAGGGGACGGGGTGTGGGGGGTCTTACTGCTGTGCTATTGCTCACAGATGAGCTCTTTAGTGCGATACATTTTTGGAGCCTTGTGGCCTTTAACATGTCAGTACTATCTCCCATCACATTCCGATCCATCCCACAGCTCCTTTTATCAGCAGCATTGGCTGATTTGTGGCTCATGGACCTTCAGATTAGAGGAGGGTGACTTCTTTTTGGAGTCCAGAATCCTAAACCACCTTTTATTTTGATGACAACAAAGGCAAGACAAAAGACCACGAGGATCAGTTTTATCATCTGGTGGGATTTACTGAGTGAACCAGCATTCATTTCACGGCATTATCAGTGCAAATGAGGCCCAAAGAGCAAAACTTCAGTTAGCCTCCTGCTGAGAACAAGCTCACCAGGAGACCCATTGTCTGCATGGAACTGCTGATTACATAACCAGACACAAGAAAGAAGGTTCACAAATCTGTAGTTTTGTTGTTGCAGAAAACAACATTTAGGGCCTTCAAAAGGAGCTTAATAAAATATCCATCCATCCATCCATTTTCTGAGCCGCTTCTCCTCACTAGGGTCGCGGGCGTGCTGGAGCCTATCCCAGCTGTCATCGGGCAGGAGGCGGGGTACACCCTGAACTGGTTGCCAGCCAATCGCAGGGCACATCGAAACAAACAACCATTCGCACTCACAGTCATGCCTACGGGCAATTTAGAGTCTCCAATTAATGCATGTTTTTGGGATGTGGGAGGAAACCGGAGTGCCCGGAGAAAACCCACGCAGGCATGGGGAGAACATGCAAACTCCACACAGGCGGGGACGGGGATTGAACCCCGCACCTCAGAACTGTGAGGCTGACGCTCTAACCAGTCGTCCACCGTGCCGCCCCTTAATAAAATAATCTGTGGCCAAATGAATTGGATAACCTAAAAATGTGTCGTGCATACAGATAGATAGATATGGATAGCGAGACATAGATTTATTTAATCGGGTGGTCTAATTGAGATGTAATTGCAAGATAGATCTGGCCAACATAGTAGCATGACATTTGAGACAATAACAATATTAAAGGAACATAAAGGTAACCAGTTAAAAATGAGCAAATAAAGGTTTTAAATCAACATTTCCACCCCTAATAGTTTTTCATACATCATGTGCCACGATTGGACACAGTAGAGATGTCAGCCTCTTGCCATAAGCGCCTGTAATGGAAGGTTGTCATAAGGAAAATAAGGATTTTCCATTCGACAGGAAGGCATCGTAAAAGATGAAGGCCTGGATTTATTCATGCTGCAATAAGAACCTGTCGCCTGCAGCCTGTCATCTCATCCTACGCTCACTGATATGCGCGCTAAAAAAAACGATAAACATCTGCATCGCCATATAAATCAGTGATTACTTTGTCCGAAGCATCTCCTGTGTCTGAAAGGGAATGTTTAAAATCCATGACACCTTTTTCTTACTTTTTTTTTATTCTTCTTAGAAAATGAGCTGCATACCTTTGTCTTCTTAACATGAAATAATCTTGGGGGGTGGGGGCATTCTTCAGTGAAACTGCAGACTCATAATACGTGGCAAAGGGTCATTTTGGATTTATTTTACGAGGTGTGCTAGTATCACCATGTAAAAAGGAGCACTTCACTTTACTGTAGCGGCTTTGTAATAAAAGAAGTGCATATGCTCGCTTGAAGAGCAGCACTTGAAAACCAAAATGTTCCTTTGACACAAAAAAGTGCTCCAGCTGAAAAGTGTGACATAGTAGTGTCAAGAGACTGCTTTCCCTTTCTCTTTAATAATCCCCCTGCTAAATTTGTTATATCAAGGCATTCTGTTTTGATTGGTTTTGGAAATATTTACTGCAGCCGCTACGAGTGGTTTAATTTCTTGAGATGACTCGCTCAGTTTTCCCTCAGTGATACTTTCTTTGGCCATCAATTTTCTCCCCACGAGCGTGTTTTTATGTTTAATAGAGAATGAAAATATAATTATACGCTCAATTTAACCGTGTTCGCCTTTTTATTTGAAGTGAGAGGGGGAAGATTTTAGGAATTTATTAGAATGTCCAGAAATGGTGCCAATGGCGATGACAAGCCAGTGAAGCTGCTGGAAGTAGAGTGCAGACAGGAGTAGCTGTCAGATAAACTCTTGATAGACTAACGTCTCCCTTTTGTTTGTTGTAAGGGATACACTGGCCATGCGATTGGATTATTAGGAACCCTATTTTGGACCCCCCTCCTCATCTTAAGCAGGGTGAAACAGTGTGTATTTACAGTTTGCTACACGTTCTCAGAAACAAGCCCTGTGCACACACGAGTTGAGACCGAGATAAACAGTAACTCAGCAACACCCAAATGAACAATATTAACCTTTTGCTCTTGAGTGTGTGTATACGTGTGCATGTGTGGGAGTGTGTGCCTCAACATGCCTCTTACTGTTTGCTCCAACCAATTGGAAGGTAAAATGAGTTTTTTTTTCCCGTGACCCAGTTTCTCCTCTGCTTATTTCTCTGAACACGCAACATTTCTATTGCCATTAGTTAAACCTTGTCACTCTCTGAGAAGGGAGTTTGCAGTCAAGTGTGGGCATTGGCTGTATTTTTGTCTTTTAGTGTTTGTTTGTGTGTGTGTGCTGCAGTCAGGGTGCGTTTGTTCACCTGAAAGTTTTATTTATTCAGGGGTACTAAAGAGGTGTGTTCTCACTAGGGCTGCGCCATTTAAAGAAAAACGAAATGCTGGCCATGTTGTTAGCAAGCAAAGAAAAAAAAAGGAAGATCAGAGGATATGCGAGGCCTTCTATTTTGAGGGTGTCCCGATCTTTCGGACAATTTGGGGGTAGCGTCATTCCAATTTGATATTGACAAACATGCAAGTTACATTAAATTTTGATGATATATACTCGTGATTCCTCACATCAGTCGCTAATGTATCATTTAACGATTTATGTGGGTGGCAGGTATGTAGATTATTGTCAGACATTTGCATAACATGGTCGCATGTTACCTGGTGGCGTAACCTCTCCACAACTGTCTGAAATGTTGTTTTTTTCCCTGACAAGAGACACCTTTTAGCTGCAAATAGATAATAAAATGGTGTTATTTTGGCTGTTCATTTACTTGACAAAGTCCATACACACGACGTTGTAGTATTTGCACTTCTGAAACTTCTCCAGTAAAATGTTTACTACACTGCTACTAGCAACGTGACGAAAGATTTCCCAAAAATCACAGCCTGTCAAAATGCTGAAACTGGTTGGAATGGCCACTTCAACCTAATTAGTACAGCCTAATAAGAATTTTGAAACACAGATGATGTGTTGGTTTGTGTTGGAAAATTAGCCCTTTTGGGGAATGTTTACGTGTGCCATCGTCTATAAAAAATGTGGTTAAAAAAAACTCTTTCAAATTAGAATAAAACAGTTTAACTTGATTATTTCTCAATCTGTCTCCTCGACCCTTTCATATGATCTGCTGTTGTGGGAACCCCTTGTACGATTGGCTCACATATTTTGGCTAAAAATATCCACCAATAAGCTTGAACAGGTTGAAATTCCGAGGGGTTCTCCAAGTTGATGCATCAAAATTACTGTCACATTTCAAAACACGTCACTTGTCTTAAAAGCCTGACTTAAATAGCGCAAATTGAACACAATTGGTGAGAAGAGCAGTGTGGGCAGTGGAATAGGTCATGTAGAGTACATAAGTAAGCAATAGTTTATTTCTGAATTTATTTGTTATGGAGGACTTTAGAGGCATTTGAAGTGCTCAGTCCATGTTTTTTTCCCCTTTTCCCTTCAAAGACGGGGGCCACATGTCATGTGGCTACTACTGGTGTATCCCTTATATACTGCACATCAAACTCTAAACTTTCTTGACTTTCTAAACCGACAAAGGTTTCGTCAAGCATTTTGTCAATTACTGTAATGGCCCGGCGTGCACATTACAGTGTTGAAGTGTTGTCAGTCATTTTCGCAGGTCCAGTTGAATTGAGATCATTTTGCCAAAGTCATCTGTATGTGAAACCTGACAATGCGTCGAAAATCCCTTTTTATTAGGTCATTGTCAAGTAAACGTACCCTTAAATTGCAAAGCACATTAGTGCATGTGAATCAAAATATCACTGCAAGCCTGAAAGCCTAGTTTTAGGCTGCACATGATGTGGATAAAAATGCTAAGGTTTTCTGCAGCTGGAGCTCAATAGTACTCAAATGTGCCATTATAGACAATTAGCTTCTCTGTCATTAGGGAGGCTTGCGTGGGCTACTGCCAATAAATTATATTATTGCTGAAAAAGCTAGTAAAGGTGAATTGTGAAATGTTCCGTGCAACACGGCCATGATGGACTTACATTTCACATTAAGGGTGATTATAATATTAATAGTGAATATTTCAGCAGCTGTCATTCTATTACTTAAATATTATGCACAAGCATTAAAGGATCCACACAGCCTCCTACACGATTTTCTGTATTATTGTGCCAATCGAGCATAATCAGAATTCCACTATCTTAACTCCCCTTGGTGCATTCCTGTCAAATTATGTGGGTATCAGGTCAGAGGCATGCATGCCCATTTTGAGCAGGTCTCATTTTGTGTGCTCGTGTGTGTGTGTGTGCGTGTGTGTTTGTGTGTGTCTAGGGGGCAGGCACGCAGGGGAAAGCTTGAGGATGTGATGTGCTCTAAGATGAGTGCGTCCACATCTGTCATATTGGAGTGGGCTCAGTCTGCTCCTATTTGAGACAGACGACTTATTCTACTCCCTGTGGTCCTCCCGGTATTCTGCATCCTTTATCCCCTACTGATCCGACAGGCGACCTGTGCCGTGTGCACATATTTTGTTTCCTTGTAGGCGTGCATGTGGAAACTCCAAATATGATATTTCCTGTGCCCCGTGCCCGTACATGCAGGACAACGCTTTCTTCAGGTGTTTGTGTCACGGATGCTTTGTGCGATGAATGAGAGCGAGCAGGCTTTTGCAGCATGCTGAGTTGGGTAATGGAGAGTGGAGTGTGCAATGGTGTTAAAGCCTCTTCCCTGCTGGATTCAGCACAAGGTGACACAAAGACACCCGCGGCTAAATGATGCAGAGTCGCTCTGTCTGCTGGCTGATTCCTGTAGTCACAGGCACACACACGCACACGCGCACAGATACACTCTCAGGCACGTTGGGAGGTGCTGACAGGTCCTCTGCAGCGGTTAAAAAGCTTTTATAGGCAGTCTTGAAGCACCAACCTGATGGGACTGACCCTGGAAGTCCTTACCTGCAATGCAGACACTCATGTAACCACTAAGATGAAACCATTACCAAAAAATATATATATAGAATACGCGCATATACACAGACGTGTCTATGCATAACTTGAAGTGCGTGCACACGCACTTGAACATACCGATGGATAATACACACTAGCACAACTGAATATAGCAACGTGTAAGTACACACACTTGTACACAGCCCAGAGTGGAGCCTAAGAAAATTGGTTAGTGTGAGAAAATCAAGTTGGCAGACACTTGTTTTGCACGCGCACATGCATGCGCAGACACGCACACGCACGTATGCTACCTCCGCCTCACAGAGAGATCACCTCCCTCTTCGTTTTCATTCCAAACTGAGCTCGCCTCCTCTCAACTCCTCACTTCGTCACCTCCTTTCAAATTTCCCTCACTGCCATATGCATGCACACACACAACACACACACACACACACACACACACACACACGCAAATGCTCGCACAAGCACACTTGACAGACAGATCAAGTCTCACTCCTCCCTGACTTGCACACTCTCTCATGCTAAAAAAAAAGAAGAAAAACAATTGCCAGCTTCCTCTCCTCTGCTGACGATTCTCACCCAGCTCTCCTCTTTTCAATCCATCTCCTCTTTTAACACCCCCAGCCATCACCACAGACTCACCCTCCCTCACCCTTCCACAGCACCTCCTCTCATCCCATAGTGCTCTGCTGGGAGGATTTCGAGGTACCCTGTAATTTTGGTGCCAGAGGGGCTCTAAATCCTTCCTGATCTTCTGGCTACACAGACAGCCAAGCCTTTGGTTGTGTGCATGCGTGGGTATATTTTACCCAGTTTACATTTTTGTTGCTGTTGACATTTCAAGTTAAGTTATGTCTGTGTGAGATGTTCATGCCATTTAAGTTGTGTGTTCATGCATGTGAGAGCGAGAGTCTTAATTAGGAGACCTCAAGAGTGGTGGGCACCGTCTGGCTGTATATTGAAGCAGTTTGCAAGCAACAGTTGCATACTTGTTGTTGATGTAGTGCTTTGTATGTCCCAGTATTGAGTATATGTGTGTGTGTGTGTGTGTGTGTGTGTTTTTTTAAGCCACTGCCAGGATTCATTATGGAGAAGAAACACAATAATGAAGTATTGGTTAGGCAGCGCATTCCTAATTTGTCTGAGCTGATATGAAAAGTCGAATGCATTTTCTTTTCGGGTGCAAAACCTGTGGAGAAGGCGATGGTAGAAGAGGCTGTAGGTTGATTGGATATCTCCATTTCTGTTTCTAGGACAAAGAAATGGAAGGCTGATAGGCTGGGACATCTATTTAGATCCATTTCATTCAGGCGTAATCAGGCTTCGGCCCCGCCCTAATACTCGGGATTATAAAAGGTTCAAAGTGCAAACATCTAGATCCTTTGTATTATTCCAGTCTGCCTACCCCACTCTCGACATGTCATGTGTGTATGTGTGTGCGTACATGCTTGTATGCATGTCAGGGCTGCAGAGGGGAGGGTTATCTTTGGAATCATGCCCATAAACCTAATCTAACCCTCTCTGTGCTCATTCATGAGTGAAATATTTGTGCAAATAGCTTCTATTTCCCTCCTCACCCGCTCCTCTTTTGCTTTGTGAGCGTAAATAAGAATGAGATGGAAATATTGCAGGTATGAGAAGTGGCCATTTCTGTTGTGATGCCGTGTTTAATGCACACTCCACACACCTGAGAGCGCCGCCTGCTATGCCTGAAATGTTCGATGTTTTGCTTTTATGCTAAGTGTGAGTGATCAGATTGGGGTTTTGCCTACCCCACTTGCAAATATAGACATTATAACTGGCAGTGGCTATAGCCTGTGACTATGGGGTGCCTGCATGGCTGGTCTAAGTGGAAGTCTGAATGCTGGGCAGGGTAGCACTGGTGGTGATGGGAGGGAACGGGGGCACTGTGTGAAAGGTAGCCAATGAATGTCACCTCTCATCCGCTTTCTCATTAAACAACCTGTTCTATGTCTGTCACATGGGCTGTCTCTGTCCTCTTATTCTGTGCTTTGGGCAGATGCTACACACACAGGCTCACAAGAGTAGATGTACACACCACACACAAGCACCCACACAGACACAGCCGACTACGCTGTATGGAAGTGAGCCCCTTGGGCTGGACAGGAATAATAAGCAGCAGATGATTCATGATGGAGATAGGGAATGTATTCAGCAGGACCACCTGAGTGACCTCATTTAGCAGACCTGAGAATAAATATAGAGAAGTGCGTCGCACTCTGGCCTTAGCTGGTGTGGTTTGGGTCAGTCGGCACAGCATTTCTTGCACGTCGCCCACTCTTCTGCTTGGAGCGCCCCAGGGAGCAGTCCCCCAACACCCAGCCTAAATATCTATGTGGAACATATACAGTACTACTGTGCCTTAAGCTATCATCCCATGTGATGTTTTAGCATCGGCAAAACTAAAATGACAACAAATTGCAGTACTATGTCATGTTGTAGTAAACTCAAATTAATAAAATTGGTAGCATTTGTATATTTCCTGCCGTTTTACGATAATGTCAAATTTACTGCTGCGAAAACATTTTTAAATATTTTTTTATCGAATTTATCATGTTGCTCCGATGTATACTTTGTGTTGCACCCCTCACAGAGAACCAGCTTACACACATGCTGGCATGTAAGGAGAGATTCAGAGTAAAAGAGCTGCGTGAAGAATGCTGCACTTAAACTGGGCTGGTGAGGATGATGCCTGGCTCAAGGGCACCTCGACAGTAGCCAACAAGCACACTAGCATCTCTCTGACTGCTAGTTGCCATTTTGGCATTTTTAGTGGGACTTGAACATGTGTCCTCCGACTCCAAAGCTCAAGTCATTTGACTGAGCTACAGTACTAGAGTTTAACTTTATGGTTCAAAACTAGCCATTGCGAAAGGCTAACTGCTTTGACGTTCTGGAAATGTACATATACCTTCTGATGCATATTCATCTTTTCTTTCTTCCTCTCAACCTTGGATGTGTAAAGGTCCTTGTTTTGGAATATATAAAAGCCACTAAAACAAATCAAAAGCAAAGTAGGCACAAAGCTAATCCTTTGATCCTCGCTGATCTGAGATCTCGCTCGATATGCTGACAAATGCCAAATGTACGACCTCAGGGGCGTTTGCCTTTACAAGTTCCACTGCACATTATATGTATGCATGTCAATCCAAAGTTATGTGTGTATGTGTAGTGTTGGAACAGAAAGCTTTGTTCAAAGCCAGCTTCCCCCCCTGTAAGGCTGTCTCTTGGCTCCAACGTGACTTTAGATATTTCCCATCATCGACATTTGGCACCTGGTTTCTCTTATGACTACAGCAGCTGTAGATCTTTTGTTCTCCCACCAGTCACTTTGTGGCTAGCCGTCCACACCCACAAAGAAGGCCTTAAATCATACTTGCATAAACAGCTTTGGAGCCCACTGCTTTATTTTAAAAAGCAATATTTCTTCACTTCTTTCACTATTCCGGGCTGTTGATGTTAATCCGTTTTTCCCTGTCATTAAATCATTAGCAGAAAGCTGGGACTTTCTTTGTTCTTCTCTTTATCCCCTTGTGTTTTTATCTCCGTGGAGACTCAAGAAGACCCAATTCCCCACTTTCCACTTTCCAATGACCAACGAACTGCTAATATCTGGAAATCCCGATTTGGATTAACATCAGTGTGCACGGATGAAATGAAAGAGCGAGAGAGGGTTAGACGGAGAAGAAAAAATGGAGTGAGAGGAAGAGGAGATGGAGTGACTGAGAGGCTTTCAGATTAAATGAAAAGCTGACAGCGTGTCCTTGTTTTGTAGTCGGGTTGGTGTATCTGAGAGCTGTGGCTGGCAATCATCTTTTCCTGCGCAAACTTTTGACATGATCGATGTAAATAGTCTTATATCTGACAGGTTATAATGACAAACACTGTTTTAACAGTCAGTGAGTTTTTGTTTTTGTTTTTTTCATGTAAGCTTGTGAAGGGTGAGCATGCACTGTTTCTGCCTCCTACCATCTTGAATAATACTCAAAAGGGGCTTCACATGGAATAACGCACAAGGAAATGTGGTTAAATTTGGACACAGTTAATCAGATTATTATTTCCAGCGGCACGACTAAAGCCTGGAATTATTTGACGTTTGAAATGGTCTGAACACCAACAACATATAAAGTGATCATCTCTTCATAAATCTGCCCTGCCTCCAGCTGTTGGCCCAAAAAGAGGCCTCAAAGGGCAAAGCTATCATCATGCCATATCAGTAATGATGGAACCTGTTCAGCCAGCCTGAAGGAATAGTTAATTTAGATGACAGACGCAAGTTAACACTGCAAAGATTTGCTCTCCCTGAGTGGATATAAAATTCAGAGCATGACGCTCAACTCTTAGTTTGATTATTCAAGTGCCTTTGAGCTCATTCTTCAAAGAGCTATTTTTTTTTGGACTAACTTGGCTCGTGAAATGCAAAAATTTGAAAAAGCCGAAATGGGTTGGAAAATGGATGACTAAGGTCATGGATGACTAACCTGTCGAACCGTCTAAGACATTAAGACTGTGTAGGAACCTCACTGTCTTTATCTGTTGTCCTGACAGGCTCTCTACATGGCCTTGAAACAAATCATAAAAATTCCACACACAAAACAAACAAAAAAACAACTTTAAGGGAACAATGGCTTATCACTCCTGTAGTAATCTTGACTTTTTCTACAGCAAGGAAAATTACATGTATCTTTTTAGCCCTGGAAAAGCTATGAACAGTTAACTTTTTTTTTTCTACCAAGAAGTGCAGTTATGGTTTGTTTCAACATTGTACAGGTTGGATACGTAAATCCCATTTAGGTACATTTTTCAGACAGCGTTTAACTCAACACTTACATTTGATGCGGTAGTCACGAATAAAGCACTAACTTAGATGTGTATCTTATATTCGGTCGTGGTTCAATTAGCGTTCATACTGGCATTTTTTAATCATTGCACCAAAGGCAGCAGCAAAAGCAACCCCACTGGACTGGGTTTGAGACAAAATGTAGAACTTTCCAGCCAATAATGCCATCTGCTGTGTTGCAAACTCTTTTTATATGGTGTTACTTTAGAAACTGAGTTGTCAAGAAGCATTACTAAAGCGTAATCTCACTAACCTGAAAGAGGTTGTCTCTATTTCCTTATTTGGTCTACACCAGAGTTCAGATAATAGAAAAATAACAGCTAAAGGGTAAATCAAATGCAATATCAGTTTGTTTGAACCGAACCCAAATTCACAAGTGTGAATTTTTTTCATGCCACTTATTTTCTTCCCATTTTATCTTACAATCCATTATATGTTTCTGATTCTTTGTTGTCTCCCTGCTGTCTTCAAGAGAGAATTTGCTCGTGATGTGGTGTTAATGCATTTAGTTGCACACATTATCACACACTTTGGCCACACTAATAACTAAATGTTGTGGCTCTCTTCATAATTTAGTGGCTGAGTTAAGATCTGATAATGTAACACAATAGTCCTCCATTTTGCTGGAGCCCAAAACAGAAACTCATTGGAGGAACAAAAAGTCTACACGAATTGTACTTAAGAACGATGAGGCATGAATTAACTGGATATGTTTTTTTGTAAAGCAGCAGAGGCCCATTTGAACCCTATTTCATACAACTCTCGTTAAACTGCCTGTAGATGCAATGACGCGTGTGGGAGTCGAGTGTATTGACCAAGCCTACAGCCCTTCTGTAGCTTAGGCTATGTTTACGCTACGTTCCCGGCCGTTTGCCCAAAACGTAGTGTGCCGTGTGATATTTGGCCATTTTTTTCTCCATATTGAGGTCTCGCTATGTTTTTTCCAGGTCTATCTTGGTATTTGTGATGGGCCGAGGGAAATGGGGCTCGTTGAGTTCTGGAGGCTCAAAAGCGCATTATGATCTACCACGAATGCCAGTATGTTTTCTCCTGGTGCGTCACGTTCTGATGAGGTCCCCTCACATTTCTCACATTCTGTCACGGATGAAACGTGGGCACCACGCAGCTTTTGTGCACATTTGTGGGCAGGGCAGAGTTGAAGGAAGCTCCTCTGTGGGGCCCAGCTCCAGAGTCGGCGTTAGCGCATGGGACACATATACTGCCGCTCAATAAATGTTTAATAATACAGCGGAACCTCGATTTAACAGATTAACAGGTGGGAGTGGTTGTACCTTAAATCTGATTGTCCGTTAAATTTAAGGACTTTTTTTTGTGGCCTAAAAATACCAATACAGTACTAAATTATTGTTTTGTCCTTTTGTCATGGGCTAGTAGAACCCAGTACAGTAGAGAATTAAATAAATATTTAAATAAGCTTGAATTTTTTGGGGTTTTTGAATTAATTGAGGTTCCATTCTATTAGTTTTCTGACTAATACACTAATCTATCTCTCTCTCGTGATCTCCTTAGTCTTTGTCTGCTCAATTTCCTGTTCCTGTCTGCCGTCTGTCCAGAATCCAGAGGCAGGGTACAGTCATGCTTTCGTTTCAGCCCTATGAGCCCAGCCAAGCAACAGCTGTCCACACAAGCACCCAGAAAAAAAATGATCTAAACTACATATTCTAGATAGCTAAGATTTTTATTTTAGTTGTGAGATTTTATAATGAATGACACTTTTTGTCGTATGATTTTTTTTAACACACTTTTGGTAAAGAAATTAGTATTACCCACCTCAGACAGTAGGTAAGAGTACTTAATTTTTCTGTTGTGTGTGCCATTAATTAGGTGTACCCCACTTTTTACGTACTGTATATCTTTGCTTAACTTTGGAAATCAACAGAAGTGTGTGCAAATTTTTCCTGTGAACATTTTTTCAATATTTTGTACTGAAATGAACCAAACTACGCTGCTGGATGGCAACATCACCCTCTGCTTGTAACAATGCGGTCATCTAAAGTCCCTCAGGGAGATGACAGTGAGGGAGGGATATTAAAAAAACAACAAAAGAAATAATTAAGTGGACAAAAGGGAAGAAGAAAAAAATCCAGAGATGTTGAGGTGGAAGAGGAAGAGAAACAAAATCATTTCAAGGGAAGGGAGTATGTTTAAACAGCAGACTAAATGGAGATGGAGATAATTTGGGGAATTCCAGACTGAGAGCTTCCATGGCATATCACACACACACACACACACGCTATGCCTTGGGCATAGCCGCTCAGTGTTAAGGTCAGCGCTGCACTCCGTCTCCCATGTCATTATCATGGGTCCTAAAATAGACAGCCAATTGTGTCACAGTCTGCGAAGTCAGCGTGACATTGAATAAACAGCCCTCAACCCTGAGCCCCTCGCTCATGTCAGCGCAGAACACACACTTGAAAAACAAACGGCAAAGCTGATACTCACGATCGGCACAACTGGACACACATGTCCACAGACAAATATTATTGCACGCATTTAGTGCTCAGCGCTACCAGCCGGTCGTAGCACATGTGGCTCCGAACGGGGACGCTGGAGGAGCTGGAACTCTGGCTGGCGTGTCTCACGGCTACAAATAGACAACCCCGTCCGCCAACACCACTACACGCACACACACTATAGTCTGACCACGGCCTCCTCTTCTAGCTCCCATCCACTGTCTCTAATGTTGTTCCATTCATTTAACTTCACTTTATTGTGTTAATGAGAGATACGGGATAGACGAGCTGGCACTTGATTGAGAGTGAGAACGGCTAATCACTGAAACAGCTAATCAGTGCTTGTTGTAAATATTGATCAGTGCTGTGCGTTATGGACGTACTCATTAACCAGTGTGTCATCTTCTCTCCCCTTTGTCAATCTTCTTTAATCCCCCCCCCCAACAACTATCCCTTCGTCCCCGCCCTTGCCCTTCTCCTTATCTCCTTCTCCCCCGTCAGCAACTTCCAACGGCACAGTGGAGGGCCTGGAGAACCGCGAGGGAGGCGTGTGCAAGAGCCGGGCCATGAAAGTCATCATGAAAGTCGGACAAGGTAAACGTGTGCTCACCTCCAACGTGGAACACAATGCAGCGCTGACGCCTTACAGCCATGTTTCACTTTGCTGTGACATTTTCATTTATTGCCACGTGTGTGTCAAGCGTGACCGCCTGCCGGTGGCCTCCAACAAGACCTCTCCTATTTTATTTATTTTTTTGTTTATATGTCAGTGTGCACACTTCGCCTGTTGTGACACATACTCAATAGCTGATCTATCAAGCACAACCAGGTAAAGATCATAAAATATAATACTCAACAATAAATAAATAAATCTAATCTTCCATAAATAATGCATAAAATGTATAACATTTAAAATACAAAGAGCATAATTTATAATACACATGTACTGTTTTATTTTACAGTATACTGTATATATAACCTTCTATATTGCTTGTATTTATTTTTCCATTTTAGTTGGTATGGGTTCTTTTTTAATTGGACAGACACGACACTGCATTATTTTTAAACTAGTTTTAACTAATTAAATAATTTGAAGGACTTATATGAAAACAGACAGAATTACAAGAAGTATTTTCAGAAAAATGCCATTAACAAGTAAATGTCAAGATATTGTTGTTACAAAACAATGACTCCTTCATTGTTTCACAGACTTATTCCAAAGTGATTACACTGTCCTCTTCTTAATTCAAGTATATGCTGCAGCTTGTAAAATTAAGTATTTTTGTCCCACTTATATTATATAATCATAATATTTCAGTTTCATTATTAAAATTTACCTATCTCATGCAAGACCTTTTTAATAAAGAAAAAGCTATTTAATATTTGTGTCATTTCAAATAGTTTGTTTGATCAAAATGTACACTAAATGCAACATGTCAGAAGACGGTGTACATTGTTATGCTATAATACCGGCACAAACATAGTATGTATACTCAGTAAATTTGTACACATTCCATTCTGTGCAGCAATGAAATGTAAAATCACGATTTATTAGCATTTAAACCCAAACAACGCTTTGTTGCCTTCAAATTTAATCACACATCATTAGACAAATGAACACTTACTTGTTGGGACAAAGTAGGATTCATGATTGCATGCAAGTCACCCAAAATAACACAATTTATATTAAAATGTGCATGAATATGATGAATAACTCCAATTACACAACAATTTTCTGTAAAACACAACATATATATATATATATTATATATATATATATATAATATATATATATATATATATATATATATATATATATATATATACACAGGGATCTTGTTTGATGGGCATCCTGAGTCTGAGACTCGCAAAAATTAGCAGGGACGCATAAACTAATTTTAATCTGTGTCTGTAGACATATGGCTTAAAACCCCATGTTACGTATGTGTGTGTGTGTGTGCGTGTGTGTGTGTGTGTGTGTGTTAGTGAAGAGCTTCCACACACAGCGAATCAAAGGAGGAATACACTAAAAGTACATGTCCAGTGTTGGTGCTCGCCAATCAGAGGCAGAGTAGGGGCGGTTATCGTTCGATAAATACAATAGACAGAAGATTTTCTGGACTCGATACATTTTTATTGTTGTGGTAACACCCATCGTGCCGCTCACGACGCAGCAAGCCGCTGGCAGAACCAAGTTTGCCCCGCAAATGCACACAACTTGGAAACTTTAGGGAAAGTTAACTTTTAAAGTCACTAGCTTGCAAGATAACAAGCGAGCAAGCTAAGGAGCTAAACAGCTCACTCGACTGGAGCGACATCGTTTAAAATGTCAGCGATTGGACTTGGGTGTGTATTCCCCACATAATACACACACACACGTATGCGCACACACACACACCGATTGGAAAGTTAACTGTTTATTTCCCATTAGCGGCACACATTATTAATATTCAGGCAGTAGTTGACTTCAGCGAGCTCATTTTTAATGTCATTTGATTTCCACGTAAAGGTCTCACAGTCCCGCAGCTCAAGGGGGCGGGGGGAGGCCTTATTTTGCATTTTATTGAGATATAAAAGGCCGCAGAAAGTATACATGTAGCAGAAATTACAGAGTACATAACACAACAACATTCATAGAATAAGTAAAAATAACAGTGATATTAAAATGTATGACATCTGATTTAAAAGAGATGACAAAGCCCGACTGCTTTCGAGTACATACATTGTTTTTTGTTTGTTTTTTTTTAATTCTAAGAGTTTTTTGGGGCCTCTTTGGTCGGTTAATGACTCTGTACTTCTGTGTCAAATATTTAATATTTATTTAATTGCAATTTTGGTGAACAGAGCCTGGGTCTGTTTTATGTATATCTTTTATTCATCTAAGATATTTTATTTATTGTTCTACATTATTGCGAATGTTCAATATTCTTTAGAATTCAAAGTTAGTTGTTCTTAAAAAGGATGTACTTGAATTATTATGCTCTAATATCATTATATCAGTGGCATAAAAAAAACCATCCATACTATCGTTTATCGTGATAGTTTTTGTGAAAATGTAACTTCCTAAAAAATGTGCTGTCATGGCAGACCGAGACACATAATATAGACCGGAGACAAATTCCTTGTGTGTTTTGGACATACTTGGCAAATAAAGATGATTCTGATTCTGATTCTGATTCTGAGGTAATCAGGCTTGGGTGTGGTCATTGAACCAAAAAATGTGATTAGCCACTGTGAATTCATGATTTAACAAGGGGGAATTCCTTTTTCACACAGGGCCAGGTATATTTGAAAAGTTTTATATCCCTTAAGAAATAAAATCACCTTTTCAACCAGCATTTTATGTTTACTTGGGTGAAATTTGTCTGATATTTACATTTGTTTGATAATCTTCAACATTAAAGTGGGGAAAATGAGAATTTTAAAGGAGGCAAATACTTTATATATATACATGAATAATTATTGTATTGACTAATTATTAAAAATGACTTAAAGGAATATCTTTGTCCCAAATCTAATAAACCAAATGCAGATGCAACTGAACTTGATTTTTATAAAGTGATCTCAAAGCTAAGATGTGTTTGTGTGCAAGTGGCCAGGTGAAGCCAAGTAAAAATACTGGACGTAAATAACTGAGTTTTGTTTGGCTATGTTTGGACACATTTGCTTCGCACAATATTTTACTTACTCAGCACATTCACATATCCTGAATTTGACAGGGTGCTGTACTCAGATGTGTAACATGAACAGTCTTCATAACACACACACACACACACACAAGCACACACAGTCACACTAATGTCTATCTCAGGGCAAGATCTGCTGGCAATGATGATTTGGGAAAAAAACAAAAACTGAATAGAAGTTTGAGTGTGCGTGTGAGTGTGTGTTTGAAAATTGATATTTGAATGCTGGATAGCAGGATGAGAGCAGCATATCCTGGCAGTCGATTGGAAAATAGAACCTAACGAGCTGCTGATGTTAGCAAGGTTGGAGTCGGAGCAAATTCAGCCAATACAGTGAAAAAAGGCCCACAATCATTTCACAAACAAGCAAGGCGTTGCATTATTCTTCCATATAGGTCACTTCAAGCATCCTGGAGGCTGCGCTCTCACCACCAAAAGACAACACAGCTGCATGAGTGCAGGCGAGTGTCAACTTTAGGGCTTTAGCAAGGGGAAAACAAATTTGTGAACTTAATGGGAGTCGAAAGCAAACATCTGACTCAAGGAAAGTTTTAAGAAACTTTTTCACAGTTCAAGTGTGTTCATGTTGCTCCCGGCTGTTCCTCATCTTCGGTAGAGTATGCGCTTATTTCACAAAAAAGAGTCTGAAGCGATCTGTCACTCACAATCACTGTGCCCTGAAAACCTGGTTAAAAAAGATGCAGTCTTATTTAATTTAAAAAAAAAGTTTTTTTTTTTTATATACAGTCGATAACGTGCCTATCCAACCCAGAAACAATTTGACAATGGCCTGTAATTTCAGCCCTTTTACTTGGTTTAGTTTAACTTTCAGTGAACCAATATGTGGAAAGTAAGTAGAAAAATACGATACCATACATTTGTTAATTTCCCCTCCTTTTATTAGGCAAGGAACCATATACTTACTTACTAGATATATGAATGAATGTTGTAATATATATATATGAAATTGTATTTACTTTTGATAGTAACTAAACAAAAATCTGAATGTGAGGCTGCATTAGTTAGTGCTTACTGCTTCACTGGGCACTACTTTTCTTCTATATGTGTGAACAAATATGAAATACGTTCTTTATTTGTAAGTTTTCACATTTCTAAAAAATATTTTGATAATCAAACTGAAGTTTACTTCATTTCATTCATTTGGTTTAAAATTATTTTAAAAAATAAATGCAAAACACAATTGCCTGCTCTCTGAAGGGATAATATAAGAATTTGCCTGAGTTAGTGTTTGGGTGCACTGTACTTGACTCTTTTCCATATGTAAAAACTAATTTAAAAAAAAAAAAGAAGAGAGAGAGACATTCACTATTAGATCATTTCATTAGTTGTGTAATGTTTAATTGTCAAATGTACAAGGCAAGGTAGACAAACAGCTCCTCCCCATTGCTTCAAGAAACTCGGTTGCCCTGCGGCCAATTCCTGCTATGTGGTCTGACGTGCTCATTAAACACTGAGATAATGTAGTTTTTGAGTCAGGGTCGTCTTCACTGGAGATGTCAGACTGTAAAGTCTAACCCACTTCCTCAGCCATGCATCTCGTTGGTGTGACATTGAACATTCATAAATACAGGTAGTTAAAGGCAATTGCACAGTTTGGAATATGTCATTAATCATTCACTGCATTTTTAAGAAAATTAGTAGTCGACCTGTCGTTGCTTTATATCCAAACCTTAATTGAGCAGCATTATTAATGTGTGAGGCAGCACACAATTGTTTAGATGCCACAACTAATGTGGATGTTTGTTCCAATTTTTCCACTACAATAAAATCTGTTGTCAAAGACAACAAAGAAAACAAGACTTCAGTAGTAAATCCTAAAAAAATTGTGCATTGGCATGTTGTAAACGGGAAAAAAAAAATCTAATACGCACATGACATGGCTTTTTGACAGATTTTTGTCACGTTCCTTGATAAAAAAAAAAAAAAAAAAAAAAAGAGGAAACCAAATATAAAGCATTTTCTTCTAATTACAAAGTGTTACTTGAAGTACAAAATCCATCTTAATTCTCCTAGGATCGGGCTCCACCAAATCATAGCAGCTATCTCAAAGCACGTTTGATTTGGGCCATGGTCTGAACCACACTTCTATTTTTGAAGCAGGCCGACTAAAAGTAAGTAAGAAAAAAAAGACAAACAACAACTCCTTTTTATCAGGAAGGAAGAAGCAGACGAACCCGGGGTGGGGCAGCCTTCTGCCTCCACCGGTTGGTGGACAATTTATGAGCTTTGTGTCATCTGTGTTTTCTATTTTGTTATATGATGGAATATAAATCAAACTCCAAAATGGTGGGCCCTGCTTGGCTCTGACCCCAGATGTCATTGTGTTTAATCCACATTCCCTCTGTCTCTGCAGCCTGATGCCAACACTTCCTTTTGCCAAATCTCCGAGATCTCCCATATGTCCGCTCCTCTGCCTTTTGCACTTTGCTCTCGGCTTGCAGTTTGGTGACCCGTCACAGCGTACAATATGTGCATTGTTTTATCATGGGCCATATGACGGTGAATCATCCATGATTAAATGAGTCATCCTCTCGAGTCATTTTACCTCCAAACACTTTGTTTTTTCCGTCTGTTGTGTTGTTTGGAAGAGGAGGTGCCCAAATTGTGGACTTCCATTGTAGTTCAATTCGCTTTTGTCTGCCACCATCACGCCGCCGCATTCGTTCGAAATGTTGACTCACCTCCTTGCATGCAACTCATTGCCTATCGCTTCCTTCCTCCCTCCTTCCTAGCCTCTGCAGCTTTATCATTGTCTCCCTCAACCCTCCGCTCCCCTCCCCTCCCCGCTGTCTCCCTCCTTCTGGCGGCTTGGCACTTCTGAGGTAGTTGCTGTCTTTATAGCTAAGGGAAATGTCAGCGGTACACACGGAAAAGTGGGTCAGAACATGCACCGACGCAGGCTGCATATGCTCAGTGGGTAACAAACAGTATTGGGCCGAGTGAATCGGATCACTGTGTCGCCTCATGTCGACGGTGATGTGCGAATGTTTCGAGCCCTTACCGCTGTCTTTTCTCATAAATTATTGACAGTCCTCCACGGCTCACGGCAACGCTCACGAGTGCTGCTCTCACGGTGAAGTGGTGGCCAGAGCATTAGGAAGACAAATGTGTTTAATAGTGTGATTGGGCGTGTGTGCTCAAGAAAACGGAATATATGCTGCAGCAAGCCAACGTAACTGTTTTTCCTCCTTTCTTGCTTTCCACACTATTCATTACAGGTCGCACTGGGTCGGAGACAGAAAATACACGCATCCTCGCTACACACATGCAAAATCTGCCTCGAGGGAGTTGCCTGCTCACAAACACTAGTCCTCACACATATCCCCTGAGCAGGCCCGGAGGGGGCACATGCAGATAAAAGGCCACATAAACGCGAAGCATCAGATATTGTAGCGTGGAACCCGTGCGAGCGGCCCGGCTAATAGTTTACAAGCGTCTGCCGCCCGTGCCCTCGTAAAAGCCACACTGCCGACCCGCCAGTGCTCACCGCACAAAGACTTCAAAGTGCGTGTGTTGAAATCACTACAGACAGACTGATAAACTATCTGTTTCCCTCACGTTCCCCTCGGAGCGACCCCTCCTCTTCCTCATCTCCCTCTCGTCTTCCTGCCCTCCTCCTCAAAAGTGTGCCTCTTTTCAGGCAGACTTAAAGCCAGTGCAATAAATAAGACATATTATGGCCTTTTAACGTGATGAATAATGTAAAGCAATAAAAAGTTAATATATAACTACTTCACCCTCATTCTGCCATGCCTAAGTGTATCATAAGTAGAGTCTAGGATTTTGCTTTCGTGTTTACCCGTGTGTGCGTGTGTGTCTCAGTGTTAGAAATGTCTGCCGATGTAGATGTGAGCTCATTTTTTACGACAGGACAGGGATTCTGCTGTTTCGCAGACGCTCGCTAACTCGTCCTTCCTCTATTTGTTCTTTCATCGTGACTTGTAAGACATTCTCAACACGTGCAAAGATAACCTTGTCAGTACATGAAAGATATATCAAAAGATAACACCAACTATTCCTTTCTGTAACAGAGGAACATGTCATCGTAATGCAGTATGAGAACTGCCAAAGACTGACTTTTTTTTATTTCCCGTTGTTTCCCACAGTCCCAAATGCAGTCAACCCTGCAGTGCCAGAGGATACAGAAGATAACGCTCTACCAGAGTCCAGTCCTAAACCACCAGACCAGGATCGATTGGGACCTGAGATCCCGGGAAACCCTGGTAAACACACCTTTTGTTCTTTAAATAATGCGCCAATGTAAACATTTTATGAAAAGAAATATTTTGACAGAATACACATTTTGCTCAGATTTGAAAGGTTTATTTCATGTAAAAAAAAAGAATGATTGCAGATTACAGGGTATTTATTCACATTGGCTTCAAAAGACATAAGACGTTAAGTCTCTCTATGTACATATTCTCTCATATTGTTTTTTTTTCATGCCGTTGGCAATTTCTAGGACTTCAAAAGGTTAATACGTCTAAGAGCTGTTGAACATGTGTAGATAATAATAATTATTAAAAATACAGCTTACATTTTTTGAAATCTATTTTGCACATAAAGGGTGTGCCACATCCAAGAGGGCTGTTGCATGCATGCATAAAATAATAACGCTTGATTTTAAAAGCCACCATAACAGATTTTTAGTTGTGCATTGCAGTTGTGCGGAGCTACACTGCATCACACTAAGTGCCTTATTTACAAAGATCCCAGATAGTGGGAACTAAATTTTGCATGTTCACTCACTAACAAATTGTCTACTGGAAACCGCCATTTTAAAAGCTTTTGTACTTTATGTAGAGCTGATGGTTTTCATCACAGAAAATTTGGAAAAAATGAAGTTGGAAGTGATGGAATTAGTAGTGTTAGTGGAAAATGCAAACAAACACATTTCTGAGTTACAGAAAATAAATCGATCGTGCTAACAATTGTGGGGAGGCTAGCAACTGCATGGTTTTTTTTTTGACATAGCTCGGCGGGAGTGTGTCACAATTGGATGAACAGGTATGTGCCCATCTTGCCTAATGTTGGGTTTAAAACTTGGAACAAGAACACCTGGAAAACTGCTCTGGGAGAGGCCAGCACTATTGTCGCAGTGCACTGAAATGACCCAGACGCAAAGAAATGCAAATTTGAAAGGAGTTTTTTCGTGATACCGCTTCTCATTTAGAGGAGGTATTTCAAGACGCAAAATTAGCCAGCACAATTCTTCTCAGCTATGCTAAATCACATTGCATCTACTAAATTAATGAATTTGCATATACCGGTACTCCTCCCTCAATGCGTCACATGAATTGCGCGGCAATTTAGTTAGCAGATGCAATCCTGGTTGCGCCCAATTAGTATACCGGTATCAGCTTCCACATCAGTTTGGCGCCCATTCTTGCACGCGCAAAACTTTAGTCAATCAGAACCTAATTGTTGTTACTAATAATTACCTTATTTGTCTACATGAGCGAGGCAAAAATAAATAAATAAAAAACATAAAAAAAATAAAAAGAGAAACACCCCATTAGATTTTACTTTGTATTGGAGCTCATTAGATTGTGCAAGTATATCCATGAGAGCGTATATATTATTAAATTAATGAGAACTGCAATTAAGATTGCATGAAGGGTTTGTTGAAGAAGTCGTTTGAGCCTCCACGGCTGCTCGGAGCCCTTCTTGTTTGCCTTTTGGCCTCTTTCATCAGATGCTGCCCTTTTAAGATCACTACCACTAACTTTTTGACCTACTCCACAACTTTCAATGGCAAAAAAGAAAGGGGGAAAAAAAATCATATACAGTTTATTCCAAGTTCAGACTGTTCCATCTGGGCCAATGTGATAAGCCACCCCATTCAATAATTGCTTATTTGACATTAGCTGCTCTATAAAAAGATTTCCTAATATCCCATTTCCGTATACTCAGGCTTTTACCTGTCTACCACTGTTAGATCAGTGATTATGTCAAGTGAACAGGTGAAAGGTGGAATGAAGGAAGTGTCACCGCGGCTTGAAGAGCTGATATTTCTGGAATGAAATTTCTGACAGCCTCTTTCCAACATTGCCGTGTGCAGAATGTATGAAATTCCTCGTGCCTGTGATTGCAAAGATAAGGCGAGGGATGGCTAGCTTTCAGTCGTGTCATTTACTTGTCATTAGCTCAAAGGCGTGGTGTTCGGCTTCTCTGCCAATGGTTAAGTGCAGAGCGGTCAGTCGAGTGTGCAGACAGAACCATTATGTAGGATGGCAATCTGCAGCGTTATCGCTGGAGAGGCACCTCGACATGTTGCTGGAGCGGAGGCTCGTGGACAGTGAGGAGCTGGTGCTCGTGGTAATGGGGTGGGGGGTTTGCCAGCAGCTGCATGCATGCATGGAAAAGAGATTTGCGTCTCAGATTTCAGTCACCGGAGGAGCCAATCATTCTTTCTCATGTCCAGTAACAACCCCCCCATCACCAGGTTCCCCTCCCTTTTGAGGTCTCTTCCGCACCCCCCCACCACCACTACCACAAACACCTCTTTTAAAATAAATACAGAATACAAATCCCCTTCTCAATTTGTCATAATACATAATACAAATTTTTGTGGCTTTTATTCAATGTTTTTTTAATTTTTTTATTATTATTTTTTTTTAGCAGAGGCAAAAATAGTTGTTTTGTTTGGTTAGTTAGCATGGTTACACAAAAACTACACATTAACTTTTGGTGAACATCTGTTTTAACACTTTTTACTCTTCAGAAGATTATCAGCCCCCCTCAGCTTTCAATAAAAATAGTTATTCTTATTTATGAGTTATTCTCCCCAAATAATGAATTTACTTCAATTAAAAAACAAACAAACTATTTACTACTTAGTTTTTTTTTCATCTCTCCTGTCAAAGTTGGGAATTAAACTAAAATATCTGGCCCAATGTATATAGGGCACTTATTGAATTAGTTAAAAACCTTATAAATTGATTGTAGTACATGACTATATTGTAATCTTTAAAAATTTTAAAGATTTTAATTTTAAATTTTTTAATTTTAAAAATTGTTACTGTATAACAATGATATACCAGTATGATATACTTTTTTTCTTTAACTTCATATTTATCATTACTATTTTTATCAGTACATGCCTTCCTTTGTTGCGCTCTTAAACTCTTAAAATGTTTATTTTTTTTTGTCATGGTTGCATACTTGATTATTGCTAAGTTACAGCAGGTCCTGCAGATATACCATAATGTCACTACCAATCCTCAATAGGATTTTTTATTTTTTTTGATCGTGACTTTTGTTTTGTAAATGTTTTTACACATGTAACCCCTCTCTCTTTCGTTCTCTCCTTAGACACCATGAACCAGGACCAGTCTGGTTCCACCACAAACTCGGACGGCATCCTGAGCTCCAAAATGGCCGTGTTCTCCGCCATCGGAGCGGGCTGTATCATCTTCCTGTTGCTCATCCTCCTCCTGGTCATTCTGCTCATCAAAATGCGCAAACGGGCCAGGAAAAATGCCCACTCGCAGCCCCGCCCCTCCGCACTGTCCCTCAGCACCTTGTCCAATCCCAAAATGCCCGGAGGCACTGCCGGCACGGAGCCCAGTGACATCATCATTCCGCTGCGGACAGAGAACAACTACTGCCCTCACTATGAGAAGGTGAGCGGCGACTACGGGCACCCGGTCTACATCGTCCAGGAGATGCCCCCACAGAGCCCCGCCAACATCTACTACAAAGTCTGACACTCAGCAGCAGAAGCAGCCCAGAGGAAATTCAGATTTATGTTCTTGGAAGAACACTGCTTTGTGTTTTGGGGACTTGATTGTTGCTTCAAGCCCGTGCTCTTTCTACCACCTGCTGCACAAATCTGGAGAGATGCGCCCGGACCAGAATCCGGTGATCAGACTGATGAGAGACGTTTATTCTGTGGGTTGTTATTCTTTGGGTTGTTTGGAAATCCCCACCCTTCCTTTCTCCTTCCTTCACCTCCCACCTAGAACGTCTCCCTGCTGTGCTCCGATGAGGGCTGCCGGGGGTGCGGGTGGCTGGAGTGAATCAAAAGACAGAACTTCCTGGTTTGCTGTCCCCTTTAATGGACCGGATATAACACTAACTGGCTCCCTGACGCTACAACACACAAACCTTGCACACTAGCCAGGAACAGGCAATTTGCGTTGCACGGATGAAATTTGTGTGTGCCCGTGTGTGCCCGTGTGTGTGTGTGTGTGTGTGTGTGTGTGTGTGTGTGCGCGTGCACCTGCGTGTCAGAAGGGGCTCCATGCGTGGCCGGGAAACTCTCCAGATAGCTCAGGTATCAGACACAGTGTATGACATATTGTGTTCCTCTCCCTTCGCACCTCGGATATTTGCCTTACTTCCCTGACTCAGTTCACAAAGCAGTTGTATTTTGTTAGACTTTTCCTACAAGTGCACAATGTATAGAGTTGAATAGATGATCATTATTATTACTCATCATACCACTCATGTCATCGATTACAGTAGAAACCTGCACTGGTGGTATCAAGGTGTGTCTTTGCTCCCTCTAATACGCCGTTACTTTGGTATTTATGACCTACCAGGGTGTGTCCTGTCTGTGTATGCGTGTGTGTACGTTTGGGCATGTTAGGACTTATTTGCTTGGAGAGTTAGAACAGCGAGTTACTGTATTGGAAGCTTAAAAAACAAAAAACGACAACAGAACACAAATGTTCTCCAGCATTCCACATCTATTTGGAGATGTCATTCTTTCTGGTGAGCGTTAAGGATTTTTCAAAAGGCAACAGACATGTTGCAATGTGTTTGCTGCAATTTGTGGTGCAACAATGTAAGTAAGCAGTTTGGGATAGACGGGAGGTTGGCCTACATAGTTAGGTTATCCTATATAAGTCAAATGGCTTACCACAGATGGATGCACTATTGTCTGTAAATGGCTGCCATCTGTAGATGAGTCAGTGGAGTTCACACTAATATGTGCCATCTCCATGCCCACATTGCCCACATTCACCAGCCGGGAAGTAGGAAATGTCTCTGTGAGTTGGCTTTAATGTGCGAGGAAGATGGTAAGCTTTAGGTATTTTTTTATTTTTACAGGCTCACACTGGTTCTGATGTGAATTAGGGAGAGGGGGGCATTAAATTCCACAGTGTAGGTGCGAGGATTCTGCAGCTCACTTATCAGCAGCACCGGGAGCTTGGATTTGTGCGCACTGCAGCTGTAGATCACATGTTGTGTGACAGCTAATTGCTTATAGTTGCAGTTTGTGGGTGTGACTTTGTGAGTGTGTGTGATTGCTTTTGTGGTCTAGCAGACCAGTTTCGGGACAGGAAGTAGGTGCTCCACACAGTGTGGCTGCCAAAGTAAGGTGCAGTCTCACGTAATGATGTGTAAGAGGAGAGGACAGCCATTCCTCAGCATGCAAGCTGACACACACGCACACACGGCACACGCACACACATAAAGACTGACGGGTCCAGGTTGCTCTCCAGGTTAGACTGCCGCTTGGTGTTTACTCACCGTCAGAGACACCTATCATCTCCAGTCACATCCATGGATGTTCGCTGCTGAGTTAAAAGGCAGCTCCGCTTGAGGAGCTCGGGAAAGACTCTTGCGTGTCGTTAACCTCAGAGTTAACAACCTAAACAGCTGCCTGAGCTTTCGTGGTCCTGCGTTTTAACTCAGCATGCAGCCCTCATCAGTTCCTCTGCGATAAACGTCGACATCAAATATTTTGCTTTCGGATCAGCGTGCCCCCACCTTCACCAACCAAGGGAGTCATTATCACATCACCACAAAACATATTTCATTTTCATCCATTCTTGTGACCACTTAATGTTATTCAAATTGGGGGAGAAACATTAAGAGAGTAATGTAAATATATGCATAGAGCGCAATTTAAGATGTAATTTCACCTGAACACTGCTCATAAAAAAAAAAAAAACAACAAAATTAGAATTTTTTAATGGAGGATATTTGTAAATAGCTGTCTTTATAAGGTGTTTTGTATCAATCCTTTTCATCTCTGTTTGCAATATGTCTATTTTCATTTCTTTCAAAGTCCAACATATTATTGCAACAGAGCTGTCTTCTTTTGCAGTGTCCAGTATTGTGTTTGTTACCACAAGTGCTGCAAAAACCGGGGTTCCAAGTTTTGACGTTGCCGTTCAACATGCTTCTTGTTGTCTGCGACACTGAGCGTCTTTGAAAAGGAGTATTCATTCCCACGACGAATGACAACATCCTCCCTATGTTGGAAGCAGCACTTCACCTTGCAAAGGATTTTTTTTTTTAATCCACTCTTTCTGAGTAACCTACACTTCCACCACTGGTATAAAGTAAGACAAAACAATGAAAGATTAAACTTTTGTCTCACACACACACACACGGGTGCGAAGAGGCAGGGGAGGAGAGGAAAAAGAAAAGGGGCCACGTATGACAGTGTGACCGCTCTCCAATAAATCATCCGCTTTACACCACTCATTATCTCCCAGGCTGTCCTTTGTTTTACTTTTTCTTTCCCGCCACCTCCCTCAGCCCCTGTCATCCTTCTAATTTAGCACGTGGACGTTGCTCGCGCTGAGCCTCGCCGGAGGGGGATTTCTGCCATTGTTCAAAGCCACAGTATTATTTTTCAGTGTGCATGTATAAGCAAAGTCTGTTCAAATTGTTTCCCTATGTTTGAATCATTACTGTCACGTTTTATTATTTGATATCAGTTTTTATTTTGCCTCCTCCTTTTTTCTCGCCGCTTCTCAGCGTAACCTATCGGCACCAGCTACAATGGAAATACAACGTTCCACCAGTTTGGAAAATACTGCATATTGATAAATAAATTTTTCCCATGGAACTTGGCCTTTCTTTGTTGTGTCTTTTGTTTTTCCAGCAAGGTTTAAAAACATGAGATTCTTTTCTCGTCTTGCTGACCACTTCATAGTGGAGGCAGGAACTAGCCCGCCCACTCTCGCAGTGCTTCCCGCTCAACCAAACTCCCTTCCCCCCCAGCTAACCTCAGGGGTCAGCAAGACACAGATGGGTTCGTTCTGATTGATTAGTCAGATTGAAATCACAAACTGGCTTCATACATTCATATTCGCCGGGTGTAGACACGCTTTTTAGCATAGTAACTAATATCCGCATCGAGCCGCTCTGCCGTGTTGTCTTCCCAAATTACATTTCTTCATACATGATTACATCTGATTGGCTGCACTTTGCCTTTCCATTGAGTTTGTCTGGAATTACAGTCTGTGTTTATCTGACCGAAGAGCGAATTCTCCGTCCTTGGTGAAAGCAGAGATGGCGTGAAATATTATTAAAGCGATTGGGCATTATTTTCTGACAAACACATTAGTGTTGGTGCATATATTATTTTTTTGTGGGGGTCTGATGATGTGATCCAGGACAAGAGTGGGCGTAGAAGAAGAAGAAGAAATTGATGGCCGGAGAGCAAAAGAATCCGGAGAGAAGAAATATGACATGCCTGTGGCTCCAGTGCCCCCCAACACACACACACACACACACACACACACACGCACACACACACGCACACACTGTTGCTTGCTTTCATGGTGCCTCAGGCCAACTACATTCATCTGCCTTCCTGGCTCAGTCCTAAGACGCCCCAATAGATCCACATTACTGTGTGTTTATTAAAACCTTCCCCCCACTGAGCTACTGTGTGTGTGCTCGTGCGTGTGAATGTGCGTGTGTGTTTGTGTGTGTGTGTGCATTTGCCACAGGCTTCCTCTGTTGTTCCACTCAATGTCACATAAACTAGGAATTTTTACTGCAAAAGTATACACTGGAGTCTATTTTTTTCTCCTTTTTTTGGAACAGGAATGTATTAGATCATTTTTGAATTAACTTACTCCACATTGACTTGTCCAGTATGTTTAAACCGTACAAGAATTTGATTTTCTTTATATTTAAATAGTATTGTGTCATTGAAATATTTTAATGATTAACAAATGTTTTCTCTTCCGTTTTCAGCATTTTCATATTTCAAAACGTATGTATTTAATAAAACCTTTTTTTTTTTTTACACAATTCCCTTGTGAGTTTTCACTTGATGTGAGCATGTACAAATCCCCAAGCAGTTTTTTGTCTTTGTCGTGTAACATGTAGCTTCATGCGTCTTTATAGCTGGAACAAGTCACCTGGGAGAGCAACAGCTGCCAGGAGCTTGAAGTGGCTTGGGAACAATTTCATGTTTTTTTTTTCCCCAAGCATGTCTTTGAATACAAATTGTGATAGAAGCTTACTTTACATTGATAATGTGGATTGAAAAAACAAAACAATGTAGACTATGTTTTAAAGCAAACAGAGAAAAAAAATGCACTTTTTATTGTAAAATAATAGTCTAACAATGGGAGTTGTAACTATGAATTAAGTGGGCTGACGCAATAATCACAAACTGTTTCAAGCCAAATGTTTATCAAGAAAACAAATAATGCTATTTAGAAAAGTAATGATGCAGTTAAAACTATTATAACTAACTTATTTGTGTACACTGGCCACATTTTGAGTTGCATTTTGACAAAAAGAATTTATTCATCCTCTTTTTCAATACAAACATTTTCAACCTTAAGTTAATTAGATTGCTCTAAATTGTTAAGTATTGCATTCCCTTAAAAGTAGGGTTACAGTTAAAGATTATGGATATGACGTACTCTCAAAATGTAAAAATAAAGTTCAAAACTATAAATGAACTTATAATATATATTGTTAGATAGTGTTTATTAAATACATTTCATTTTCAAAAACTACGTCAACTGCTATTTCAAGCTTCTATTAGCATTTTATTATTACTTTCCTTAGTACATAGTTTAATTTTGGCTGCCATTATTATCCAATTTCTGAAATCTGAAAAAGAACAAAACGGTTGTTGGGCGTACATATCTGTTTCTGCTAGTAAGCGTGTACGTATGGTATAATGCTGAGCAAAAAGGCTTGTTATTTAAGAAAACAGTATCACAGTACTGTGGCACAAGGTTTGAAGCATACAGTTGTCCTGAATTTTAAGAATGAAGATGTGGGGATAAATAAAGGGGTCAGCACAGTGTTTAGTGGTACTGTGTCTCCCTCACAGTTCAGAGGTTCGGGGTTCAAAAAAATCTTGCTTGCAGCCTTTCATGTTCTCCCCGTGCTAGTGTGGGTTTTTGCCGGCTTCCTCCTACATTCCAAAAACTTGCACATTAAGTGAACACTAAAATTGTCCTTAATTTAAATGAGTGTGAATGCTGTATTGTCTATAGTTACACTGTGATTGGCTGGTGACCAGTCCTAGGTGTACCCTCCTTTCGCCCAAAGTCAGCCGGGAAAGGCTCCAACTCACCCGCGACCCTAATGAGGATAAGTGGTACTGAAAATGAAGTTGAGGCCAACTCCTGACTGATTCATTATCTGATTAAGAAGTGTTTCTGAATCGTTTTTTTTTTTTTTTTGTCTTCTTCAGTGCCTGCAAGGCGAGTTGTTTTCACGTTTTGTGAAGTGCTGCCAATGTAGGCTGTAGGGAAGCCACAAATGGAAAATAAAGTTGTCAGATGAGGGTGTAACATGATAGCAAACCAGAGGTGGGAAAGAATTCAATAACTGGTAGAATTCCTTTGACGGTGTTCGTTGGCTCAATCTTTGTGTTTCAACACTGTGTGTGTCTTTGTGTTATTTTACACAGTCGGCTTCCCGCGCAAAATCTGCTTCATGCGCACACGCTCTCCTTGATCTGTTTCTGCTAGCAAGTTCAAACTGGTCAACTTCCCTACTGTGACCCAGAGAGCGAGGGCGTCAATAGCTCTTAAACCAGTTGGTGCACCATCTCCAAATGTTTTTTCATATGGATCGTGCGGGAGAACTGTAACTTACACCGGAATCAACGTGACATGCCATGGGAATTGTTCTTTGCCATGTAATGCACATATACATATTTAATGAGTTAATGCTTCCCTTACCGTTCATAAATAATGCACAAACGCTAATGCCTGGCATCAAATGCTGCTCATCAAATATCAAGCAGATTTTAGGTCGGTTCTTCAGCTTTACAGGAAATAGGAGATGACACAATGGAGCTGAGAGAAGGGAAGCCACAAAAGGAGAATTAATTAATCAAGGACTAACATTCGCACCAAAACAAAAATCAAATGGTGTGAATGCAGAAATTCTCAACTTTACTAATATTTCTGCCAATTTTTGCCTTTGTACCCCTTCCACATTTCTCCACCAATCCAAACCATTCTTAACTGCCATTGACGGCTTTAGAAGTCCAATATACATGTTAACTGGGAAGGCTGGCAGTGAATGAGTTAATTTCAAAGTATTCACCTCATTCAGGACATGCAGAAAACTGTTTTCACATTCCCCAAATTCCTACTTTTTCCACAATTCCCACAAAAATACATTTCTTAGATATTTTACACATTTAAATTCTACATTTCTCAATGGATTCAAACCATTGCAACTTCAAATTGTTAAGCTCATTCAGGCATCCTGGATACTAGTAATCACATTTCCCAAATTCCCAAATTTCCAGTCTACAATACATTCCTCAAAAGAAGTGATATTTTACTCATTTACCTTCTCTTTCCACATTATTGGTCCGATTCAAACCATTGCAATTTCTAAAATATTCAGCTCATTGGAAATAATCGGGAACTATTCCCAGTTCCCAAATTCCCAAATGTTCACATACAATTCCCAAATTAAGAGATATTTTACATATTTACTTCCTCCCTCCACATTTGATCGATTCAAACGTCAAGTCTCGCATCCTACATTTCAGTAATTCCATTCATTCCACAGCATTTCCGTTCAGTGTCACATTTTCAGCATTCACACACAATTTCGACAGAAATTACATTCGCTAATTCAGGGCTCACCAACATGGTGGTAGCCCCCAAGGACCATATGGGTAGCCCGGTGGGCTTTTCTAAAAATAGTTTACCCGTGATTGAGCATTGTGATTTGCTATGAACGTTCTGCAAGTAATCATTTGAAAAATGTAAACACTTTATCAAAATAAAGTGTTCTACCTTGTTTAATCATTATTGAGAATTATTGTGAGAAATCATTAACATGATTAGTGTCTTCACATTGATGATTATCATTATCAGTAGCAACATAGTTAAATGTAATTTGAGCAAATGCGTTAGTTCAGAAGTGTGTGCCAAACTGGTAGCGCTTCGAATTAATCAGTACCCAAGAAGTAGTTTTCAGTTTCAAAAAGGTTGTTGACCCCTGCTCTAGTGACTCTATTGGGAATTAAACTCTAAAAGCAAAGCAAATGTATTCATATAGCGCAAGTCAAACACAGGGTAACGTTACATGATTAAAGGCATTGGCGGGAAAAAAAAAACGTTTATAAAAATTTAAAACAATTAAAACAAAAAATTTTTAAAACAATAAAAACAGCGTACAGTGTAAGCAAGATAATTTCAAAATGGAAATGCTCTAAAAAAGCCTGAGAACAAAGAAGAGTTTTTAAACATTCACACTTGGGGCTGACGTCACTTCTGTTGGCATCTTATTCCATTTGTGTGCAGCATAAAAGCTAAATGCTGCTTCACCATGTTTGGTTTTGGACTCTGTGCTCCACTATTTGACCCGAGTTTGTAGATCTCAGAGCCCTGCTGGGTTTATATTGCATTAGTAGTTCTTATTTTATTCAGGACCTAAACCATTTATTGATTTATAGGCTAGTAGCATAACTTTAAAATCTCTTCTAGTAAAGTTCAGCGAAGGAAATCTAAAAATGCTAATCTTGGAAGATGCAGGAAGAGAAATTTCCTGAGGTTAAACCCCATCTTCTTATGTTTTATTCCATGCTCACGCACACACACACACACATTCACACACACACACACACACACACACACGCACACAAATGTCAACCGCAAACTGATGTCACTGTTATGGCCACAACGTGACGGATCGGGCCTATAATGCTGGGGCACTGTTCTCAGATTCATCAATCATACATCGAGTGACAGAACTTGAAGAGACCTAAACACACACACACACACACGCGCGCGCACACACACACACACGCACCCACACACAGTTGCATTACAGGTGTGGAAACCGCAGATGGAAGTGGGAATAATTCCATCTCGTTCTTCCGCTCCACCCCTTTAAGAAGGAACAGCTTGCTCTCAGGCTTCCTCCCGCTCACATCCCATTTCCATCCACATGCCCCCCCGCCAATCTACATATCTTTCACCCCACCCGCCCCAACATCACCACCTCCCTCCACCTCCATCTTCTACTCTCAATTAGGCCATGTCTGGCATCATAGACATTATCTCTGCTGGCCATTTATATAATATGACTCCAAAATGCATTTGCACAATTTTCCAATTACAGTATTATGCCTTGAAGCTTTGCTTCCTTGTGACTTTCTCATTTCCCTCTCTGACTGAAACTGCTCTTCATGTTTGACACCAGCAAAGAGTCACCTTGCCAATAAAGTCGTACACAGAGGAATGGGAGTTTTCCTTTCGCACATTGTTGATGTTACGCTAATAAAAGGTTTGTCTTGATAAATGGAAGCGAGGTGAAGGGCAGCGAAGATAGTCGGGATATCTGGACCGCACCCGTCATGAAAATGTCGACTTGTTTACAGTAGCATCTTTGAGTGAAACAAACTTAGGGAGACTAGATAATAGGTAAACTATAAAACTATAGTACTATGTGACTGATTTTTTTTAAAAATTCCAATTTGATGAAAAACTTATTAATCACACACACAGCAAAAATAATTTATGATTCATCATCAAATTGAACTGGAAAGTGAAATAATGTTCTAGCAGCATTTGGGTTTAGTTATTGCTCTGATTCTTTTTTTCTCTCCCAGATCACATTAGCCCCGCCCTTTCTGGCCAAGCAAAGTTAATTGGGATGGACCTTAAGTGTCCCGTAAGCCAATATAAAAACCTTAGCCTACTTAAAAAACATGCTTATTGTAAGGCATATTTATGTATACGAATTAAATTTCCAATGAAATCACTACTCATTCTTTTATACAGCATAAAATACATATTGGAAAGAAAATATGATGAGCGGGTCTGGTGCAGCACTTACTCACAACTCTTATATATTATAAAGTACAGTTGTTATTTACTTCTGAAATAAAAGCATCAAAAAAACAAAAAAAAGTCAAGAATATCGATGACTAACGAATAAGTTTTAACATTCATAATTGAACTTACAAATCATTCTCTCATTTGGTTCATTTAGAAAAATCAGATAAATAGAGAGCTAGTTAAAGGAGAAGATTGTGAAGATTGTGTCAATTGTCACAGCCACTGGCTTCTCGAGTAACCTTACCTTAGACCAGGGGTCACCGACCTTTTTGAAACTGAGAGCTACTTGTCGGGTTCGGACTAACGTGAAGGGCTACCGGTTTGATACACACTTCTAGAATAACAAAGTTACTCAAATTACCTTGAATTATATGTTGTTATTAATCATCATATTCATCAGTGTGAAGACACTGATCATGTTCATGTTCTCTCACAATATTTATCAACAATGATTTAACCTGGTAGTAAAATAAATATCAATGTGCAGCAAGTCAAGTCAAAAGGGATGAGAGAACAATTGGCTCACCAACAGCGGTATCAACAACAGCAAACATTTACAATTTTTAATGATCACTTCTACAACATTCCTAGAAAATCACAGTCAACCCTCCTTTGACTAGCATAGCAAAGTTGCACAAGTCACCAGTAGTAACATAAATAGGCCACAACCTTTTCTCTACAGTTACAACATTCATCATCACATTACATTTTCCCCGCAATCCAAAACTCATAAGCTTTGTGTTAGCACTGTAATGTTGACGGCGTCTGTTTGGATTATAAAGAACTGTGCTCCGGGGTGGCCCGAATGCTGAGTGGCCTATTGTATCAATTCCTGGAAATCCAACCCAACACACAAGCACCGCTGACCACCCATCTGCAAAATAACTGACCTAAATACTGGCAAACATCTGTGGGGGCAGAAGTGGCGGATGCTAAGAGACAGCGAATGTGAGAATCTGAGTGTGCATGCTTGTCTATTTGACAGTGACGGCATCAGAATAATATTGTGTACACTAACAGAGCTTTGTAAATGTTTGAGGCCTTTTTGCTGAGCTGAAAAAAGTCACAACAAAAGATGTTGAAGGTGAGAAGAGCACTCAGTACACCAGTAAGGACATTTGTCAGGTTGCATTAGACAACGCCTCACTTGGGTGACTGACCTAAACATGGGAGCCCAGGGCTGCCCTAGATTCAAAGGTGCCACATAAGATTGGCTGTGTGTGGGTACTCTGCCCAGAGAAGAGCAATTTGTCCATTGGGAATCAAATATTGTACATTTTTGCAACAGCAGAAAAAGCTTTGGGGGACTGTTGTTACCAAGGCGACTACTTTTTCCACACGCAAGAAGCTGACATCAGTCGAACTTGGGGATGGGGGGATGGGGGTGGTCGGGTGGGTTAACTGAATATTCATGAAGGGCAAGGACTCATTTCAGCCCAGTAATCACACACACTTATTCGCATACGACACACACATGCAAACACACACACACACACAGATGCAAACACACACTCAGAAGAAGCACACAAAAAGTACAAGGACTTTTTCCATTCCAGCAGGCACATATTCATCTCACGCCTCACTGCACTCATTCATATCAAAAGCGTGCGCTCGTAACATACAACAACTGAACACGCACTCACACACAAACACACACCATCTAACTTAACTTCCCTCGTAAAGATTACGTCTGATAATCATGAGAATAACATCTCGGTGGCAGTTGTTTCTGCACCCATAAGCTCAATTAGTGTGTCTCTTGTTTCGTTACCAAATAAAAACGTCTCCGGGCTAAATCTGCCATATGCAAAAGAAGCAATGGCAAGAAGTAGCGCTGCTTTGAGCAGATGGTTCCTAGATGCATCGACAGCTGGATCCGTGTTCACGCCGACATTGTTATACACCATAATTATTAAGCAGACCAATTACAGGATTTTTCCTCCTCTCCATTATACTGGTACTGTGGAGGCAGAAGTGGTTGCAAAGTGGGAGGAGTGGGTGGCGTGATGAGAAGATGAACTTGGATGGGATGAGGGCAGTCAGTCAGTCTGGACGTTTGGCACCGAGACAGCAGATTCCATTTCCATGCCAATCTGCCTTGTCTCTCGCGGAATCGGACTTGACCTTCACAGGCTGATGACTCTAGAGACCTGCGCCTGGGCTTTTTACCTCAAACCAGAAATGTTGCAGCAGCGCACAAGCGTGCACAATGGGAAAAACATTTGGGCACTCTGCAAGATAGAATGCACGCAAACTCAAAAAAGTCTCTTTTAATTTAGTGTAAAGGAGTGATACAAAGGATTGAAGAGACCAGATTGTCTTTAGAGAGCCAACCCTCGGCGCAGATGGCTCTGTTTTTCATCTTTGCTCTCATGAGATCTAATTTTCTGAGCTCTGTTCAGCAGTTTCCACCATTTGAGTTTGTTTCTATAAAACACCAGTGCAATCCAGTTTTAAAAAACAAATAACAAACAGAACTAATTACTCTCCGGGGCTGTTTTTTGGTCTTATTCTCTTAGTTCGTTTGAAACCTCCCCCCGTTTTTATGCGGAACAGAACTTTAACCACTCTAGGTCCAGGTACCCAGCCCCCATCCTGTCAATTCCCCGTCACTCTGTTTAAAGCTAGACTGAAATAGACCTTTACAAGTCCTCTAATGAAAGTGACTCCGGGCCCTCTGGTTAATTGACCACCTTTAATGAGAGTCAAACTGTGTCGGTCTTTAGATTGGGGGCTGCTAGGGGTCACCGCTGAGGTGAGTTGAGAAGAAAGAAAGCAAAGAAGACAAAAAAAAAGAAGGCTGTGAAAATAGCAAAAAGGATTCATGTTGTTGTGAGCTCTGCCATGCTTCATATTCGTGCTTCTGTGCCTGCAGTGTGACGGATGGTGTGGCAGGATTTGTTCATGTGCGCTGCCTCAGGGCACCACCTGTCCTGCTAAGTATGCCTGACATAACAGTAGCCGTGGATATGCTTTCATATCTACCACATCCAGATTTGCCCTACTTCATCATCCCACCAGCTTCATTAGTTTTTCTGCCTCTGCAGCAGCTGGCTGCTGCTTCGAGACAAAATAAATCTAATAAACAAGTCAGGGGAAATAGAAAGAGCTCCAGTCGTTTGCAGGACCCTGCTGGGCCTTCTGTCATTTTCCATCTCCCCCTCAGTCCACTGATTTCAAAACCAGCGGCAGTAAATGACCAGGATCATCGAGTCTGTCATCGCTGATGACATTTTTACTTTCTGATGATCACGGCTCCCTCCTGAGAGGCGTGCATTTAGAGTCTAATTTCCAAAGCATATTGCAAACAAACACAACGTCCTTGTCCCTGGATTTGGTGTTCCGTGCAAAAGCTCCTCAAGGGTACGTGCACACTTGCTCATACGTGTGCAGGCACGTGCACACACCTAAAGCCATGTTATTGGATTGAAATGGAGCTCACAATTCATTTCCTTGGAGTATTGATTTAATCAACAGCGTATCATGTTGGGGCCCGTATCATTTGATGAAACACACACTGAAGGCGGCCAAAAGAAGCGATCCATCACCATTTAGTCGGACAGGCCTATGTAGTCTAAACACGGAACCATTACGCATGGTTTAACATGGACACTTTGACCTCTGGGAGGTGACAAGGTCAATGACATCATTAGAGAGGAGCCAGTCCGTGTGCTGGAGTGAGACTAATTGCTATCAGACCTCATTCACTACTAATAACTTCTGAGATTTGCTTCGATACTCATATTAACCACTTTTAATGTCCAGACAGATTTGTTGTCCCTTCCAAACTGCCAGTGCAGTTTTCTGCTATACGGTAGCTCGGCGGATCCCTTTATCCTAAGGCTATGTTAATCTATTCAAAGGTGGCTAAGCTTACAAAATAGCTCCAGGGTGATTTCCCACACACAGATAAAGCCTACACTTGAAAATCACTTTGAAAGCAGGCGCTCCTCTCCAGATGCTTTGAAGCCCAGAAGAAGAGCTTGAAAAAAAGCGGCACATGGGATCCAGACATCTCTTGGGTTGGACCAGAAATATTAAGAATGAGTTATCCCTCATTGGCTCCTGATTCTGAGCTTCCATCTCTTAACTCAGTCTAGTGACACCAACCTGAGCTCGCCCAGGAGGCGCCACACGCCTGCGCACGCACACACGCGCACGCACACACACACACACACAGCGTTGTCAGCGACCTCACTGGACCATGAACACAGTCAGAGCACCAGAGCACTCCGGAATGTCAGCAGGGTCAGTATTGACTTGGTGCTCAAATGGACGTAGACGAGCGCACGCAAGCATACGCACACGCACGCACACACACATGAGCAGAGGAAACTTGATCCAATGACACAAGAGCTGGCCCAGTGTGCAGCTAACCGCCTTATCTCCCTCTGGCCGCACTCTTCTTTCCTCTCAACATTCTTTCAGGTATTTGGCCGAGACCTTTTCTTTTTGTCTGCCCTTTTCAAAGGCCTACTTTATGTTCGGAGTCTACCAGCCGGCGTCCTCGCTGCCCCTCTCGTTTTCGTTCCCTCCGTATCGCTTTCTCTCTCCACAAACTTGCTTCCTTGCCATCACATCTTCTCCCCCCCCACACTCTAATTTCCTCCCACTATCCCATCCCAGGACTGAAGAGCATTGCCACCTGTGTTATATCCAAGCGGTGTGTGTGTGTGTGTGTGTGTGTGTGTGTGTGTGTGTGTGTGTGTGTGTGTCCAAGAAAAAAAGAGTCACGGGCCTACGCTCCACCACAGCGTGAGGTTAGACTAATGAGACCTCTGATTGGTTGTTTGTAATGGAGTGAGAACATCTTAGTTTGCAGAGGCAGGTGGAGTGTTCGCGGATACATATGTGGGCGGATCACAATCAGCTTGCATCTGTGGAGGGCTGCCCAGTGGCCTCCAAAAGCCCCGCAGTAATCTGCCGAGGGATAACTGCGACTATCGTGATCACACTTCAGAAAGCAATTGCACCCTGCTACCTACACATATGCTCTTTGCTGAGATGATCTGGAGATTTTTTCTCCATGCTGTCCTACGTGAATACAATCAACACAATACCTGTGCAAATTTTGGAGAGCTTTTGGACTAATCATCTCTGACAGGTGGAACAAAACCATTTAATACAGGGCTGATTTCACATCTGAGCGGCTCGTCATTTACATAAGCCTTCACAGTCTGCTCACTGAGCTGCAACAGGCATGTGGTGCACCCAGAGAGACCGGAAGGCTGTTCCAAATATTCTACCCCTGACCTCATCAAGAAGGCTACGCATGCTGCAGTACATGCAAAGGCTCATTAGGGTACACGTGCATGTCTCAGCTCACACTCACCCTGCTTAAATATGTGTGTGTGTGTGTGTCTATATATATATATATATATATATATATATATATATATATATATATATATATATATAGACACACACACACAGTCTGTGTAAGTCTTGAGTCACCATTAAATTTCTTGTAGACCTTAACGAGGCAAGAATCATAGAACATGCCTCACGACAAGAACCATGGAACCACATGATTACTCTCAGCCCCTGAGCAAAGAAAAACAATAATAATAACGATAATATGTTATAATTAAACAAATGCCATCTAACTATATTATTACTATAATTAAAAACAATTCAGATCTTTGTCACCACGTTCCTTCTGGCATATTAAAACAGGTAATATTGGGAAAGCTATGTTAGCAGCAATTACAAGGCTTTCATTGCATTTAGCTTCGAAAGAGCAACTTTATGTGGTTGTGAAGTATTGAAACGTATTGTTTTAACAACACCGTTGAATGATCTTTTCAACTGAACTGCTATATGGCATTCAAATTATAAAATGTGTTTCTTACCCTTTTAATTTACCCAAACTGAGATATTCTTACAGTGTAAAAAATAAATACATAAAGCAACTTCAATTAAAAATTGAAATAAATATATAGCAATTCCATCACATGGCGAGTGAATTTTGAATTTCACCGGGATGTCTACATTTCAACGCAGAATGCCATTTTCCAATGTCTGTAACACTGCACAATTTGACTAATTATTAACTCTGTACTATGTATCCTGCTCATCTAAAATTACATTGAAATATTTGTATTATAATATTTCATTTTCATTGTTCAATTTTTGTCTTATTCAAGGTGGCTCAGCTGAGTGGAAGGGTGGTGCCCTCGTGCACTATATTGACCAGCCGCCACTGGTGTGTACCACTGTTGTTGCTTTTTCTCACTGCAACATTTTCCATTTCTGAACTGTGGTCATCATCACAACACACTGTGTTATGGTTTCATTTCCAAAACAAAAGCCCAAGCCACATCAAGAAAAAGCAAAACACACTGGTACACTTAATATATCACGATATGCAGATGTCTCACATGATTGATGGTTTTATACGTCTGTGACTTTTAGGGTGTTCAAATTTTGAGGTATTGGAACAATAAAGCAATGACATACAACTATTTGGAATACCCTGAGGAAGAAAGAAGAAGAAGAAGAAGTGTACTAAGTAACAGAAGCAGTTCCTGACAAAAACATTGTGAGAGCTGTTAAGAAGGCCCAAAAACTATTACAATAAACCACGAGTTCAAGGTCAGCGCTGTTCGGACAAAAATAGAGCCATACCCACTCGCAGACTGCCTATCACGGCATCATTCAATGTTGCATTTCCTAACCCTGCAATTCCAAACAACTCCTACGAAAAACCAAATAAAGGTTTCATTTCAGAGACTGACAAGTGCCATACACATTTGACTACAGATTGACTCAACTCCAACAAAGGCAATCACTTGCCCATATGTACAGTATTTACATCATCATTAACTCGTCCTTCCTCACGTACATCCTCAAACATGTTTACGTCCATTATTTCTCGTTAACTCTATGGTAATATAGGTTTGAATTTGTTTGAAGGTGAATGTAAAATATGATACCTGCATAAAACAGTCCTATAAACAGTCCAATAAATAAATAAATACATCTATGAAACTTAATGAAGGCTTGCATGGCTTCTTCTGGGACTGGCTCATTAATATTCATTGATAATATGTCACACGATGGCAGCAGCAACATGAACTCAGATGTCTTCAGAAACAGTTTGTCTGCCGATTAAAAGAAAGATGTTGGTTATGGCATCATCATAATGACCCAAAAATAACAAAGGAGTTCATCAGAGGCCAGAAGTTAAAAGTTGGTGACAGGTCATTTTAATCTCCAGACTTATACCCTATAGGGCATGCAGTTTACCCAAGAGGAGATTGAAGGGAGTAATGTCTGAAAGCCTGGAAATTCATCACAAAAGTTTGGTGATTTCAGAGGGTCACAGGTTTGATGCAGTTGATTTGGGTTGGCAGTAGCTCATCTGGAAGGACGGCTTCGAGTCCTGATATGGACAAAATGTAGAAATGGCAACTAGTTGTTGGAGAAATGCTAGTCTGCTTGCTGGCTACTTTCGAGGTGCCCTTGAGCAAGGCATCGTCCCCACGCTGATATCTCTCCTTGGATTCCTGCATGTGTTTGATCTGGTTTTCCGTATACAGTATTACCACAACATATACAGCAGAGAGCAAGTTGCATTTCCCTTGGGGAATTACAATGATTATAAAAATAATAATAATAAACTAATGCACGATAAGTTTGCAACATAGGAATTTGTCTTATTCATTTCATTATATTATAACTCTGTGTTCCACTGCTTTTGTTCCATTAAAACTTGTAGGCCTACTGAAAATTGGTGTTTTGTTATAAGTAATGCTATCTGCTAAATTGCATGTCAGATCTTCATGGAAATACCTGGAAAAAAGCTACATTGTTGATGTCTTATTTTCATCTACATAATTTTTGTTTGCCTCACTTTCATATACTATTGGAGAGGACTGTGTGAAACCCAAGCGTATCGTAGGGGGGGTCACTTTCTGCCAATGATAAAAAAAAATTAATTCTAATGAAGACATTGAGAAATAATTAGATGTGCTCATTATAGCAATGCCAAAACAACGAAAATAATGATGGTCTTTTGCACAGCACTGCAAGAACACACACGCACGCACACACACACACACACAAACACACAAACACTCACAAACACACACACATTCTAGTGTCCTGTGGTTAGCGGTGAGAGGAAGCAGCGGTGCGTCTCTCTGCTGACTTAATGTCTTTTAACAGTTTGGCTCCTGGACCAGGGCTTGGCCAGAGCTGAGCTGAAGCCAAAACTGGGCCTGATCATCTGTGACGGCAAAAAAAAAAAAAAAAAAAAAAAGCCTGGAGGCGGAATCTGTGAGCGAATGTGTGTGTGTGTGTGTGTGTGTGTGTGTGTGTGAGCGAGATGTCCTTTATCTCACACTACTTCCCTCATTTTCTCTTTTTCAGTCTCTCTGTAGCTGCACGTGTGTGCAGATGTGTGTGGGAGAGTCTACTAGCTGGTGGAAGCCAGAGGGGACAGAAATACCAGCAGAGTGAATTTCACCAGCCAAAGCCATTGCGGGCAGCATTAAAGTGACAATAGAATATTTACGACTCACACTGCTGATTCACTGTAATCTGTAGCACATCAATAAATATCACACAATAGCACACTGCTAGCACAGCGCATTGGGGAAATTAGCCAGGCGCACAGCCATGCTGCTGACACACATTTGCACGCACACATAGTAGAAAGTCCTAACTGGAAGTGACTTGAAGGCAAACATGGAAGGATTGGGAGCAGAGCAGAGGACAAGCAAGAGTGGGGAAATAACTGCTTCTATGCTTGAGTAAGTTCCTCGCAGTAGTGAGAAGAATAGATTGCTGTGTCCCCTTGTGGAGCGCTACCTCTCAAGTGACCTTGTCTCTTAATTTCACAAGAGATGCACCTTATGAGTGCTGGGGATTAGAGGTAAGAGTTTGTTCTTCTGTGTGCTCAAGTATATTTGAAAATCATTTCAAGTTCATAGCCCAAAGGCTGAGGGTTACTTACTCCCCCCATCAAAGGGTCACAGAAAAATCTGCATCCGATCACACAAACATGCCTTTGGGTTTGCTAACTTTCCCTTCCAAACCGCCATTCACAGCCAGTTAGATCAACGCTCACATGCAAGACAGACCTTTCGTCCTGTCTCGCTTTCACAGTGCAGAGCTGCCAAAATGGCCAACATATGTTTGAAAAATGAATGTGCTACAAAGAGGTCAAACAGCTATGCAGTGCACAGCTTTGGGTTCCTTTGGTTAAGTACAGACCACCTCATATTCACCCCGATTATGGGCTTCTTGCTGTAGTTCTCTGCTGCTTTTTAAATATTTCATATCATTCATAATTCACCAGCTCTGGAAAGTTAAGAGCACTTACAAAGTTTGTAATTTGAGAGAAGAAACAAGTGGAAGTGGGGGGCTGGATGGCGACAGTGATAGATTTAAGCAGTGCTGATTAGAAATGTACAAATGAATGTTACTTGCATTAGAGACGAAATGGAGACAGATATATTATGTGTTGCTCTACAACCCAGTTCACCAGAGAGTTGGAAAACATTGATATGTAATTAATTACGGAGTGTGGCCTTTATCAAATGAGTCACATTCTTGATATTTGGCACACAATGTTAGGATCTCAAGAAAAAAGCATGGCGTCTTTCTACAGCTGTGAGTTAAAGTACGTGCTATAGATGGAAAGCTCGACAGACAGACGTTATTGACTCCATGTGGGAAATTGTGGTTAGAAATGATGAATGTAGCTCAATACACAGCAGATATTCATTCTCATAACACAAACAAGCAAAAGTCATAAAAATCAGCAAATAACAAGACAACAACTTTACAACCTTACAGGTCAACAGTGACTCAACAGTTAGTACACAACAGATACAGATGCCTTTTGGAATTTGGATTCCCATTTGTTGAATAAAAAGTAAAAAAAAAAATATATATATATATATATTGAAATGCTGAAATAAAACATGGAAGACATCAATCATAGTTATACAACAAAGAGCGACAAAATGTTTGAAGACGGCATATCTATAAATATGTTTTTGTCATGTCTTTAAAGAACTACACTACATCTGGCAAACTTCAATCCAATCAATTTCTTCCTCTAAACAGAGCAAAGCATGAAAAAGTAATAGCATGATGAATGAACTGAGATTTTGTTGTTCTGGTAAGTCCCTATTATAAAAATATTCTTATTATAAAAATAAAATAATATTTGAACATTTTGAAAAAAGTTAATTAAATTTTTTCTGTATTTCACTGAGATCATTTTAATGAATACTTCAGTAGTAGTAGTAGATGTTTTTTTTCTCTTGTGTTCATATCAGATAATAATGAAATCACCCTTGCAGCTGAGTGTGAAGTGGCTGGGATGAAAAATCAGCACCTCCAAATCTGAGGCCATGGTCCTCAGTTGGAAAAGGGTCAGGAAGGAGATCCTGCCCCAAGTGGAGGAGTTCAAGAATCTTGGGGTCTTGTTCACGAGTGAAGGAAGAATGGAGCGGGAGATCGACAGGCGGATCGGTGCAGCGTCTGCAGTGATACGGACTCTGTATCGGTCTGTTGTGGTGAAGAAGGAGCTGAGCCAAAAGGCAAAGCTCTCGATTTACCGATTGATCTACGTTCCTAATGTCACCTATGGTTGCAAGCTGTGTGCGAAACATCGCGGATAGAAGCGGCTGAAATGAGTCAGCGGGGTGTCCGGGCTCTCCCTTAGAGATCGAGTGAGGCGCTCGGTCATCTGGGAGAGTGTCACAGTTGAGCATCTGGTTAGGATGCCCCCAAGACGCCTCCCTTTGAGGTGTTCTGGGCACGTACCACCTGGAGGAGGCCCCGGGGACGACCCCTGACACGCTGGAGAGACTACCTCTCTCCACTGGCCTGTGAACACCTCAGGATCCTCCTGGAAGAGCTGGACGAAGTGGCTGGGGAGAGGGAAGTCTGGGCTTCCATGCTTAAACTGTTGCCCCCGAGCCCCGAAATACATATATATAAACAGCATTATTGTTGAGTAAGGGAAAACAGCATCCGAAACAACACTTCTTCAAATACAACAGAAAGAGAGGGTGGAGAGAGGGTAGGAATAATTATTCCTTTCTGCATGGGACCGAAACAATAATGAGGAAATGTGAATTGTTCGAAGCATAAGTTGAGTGGGCACTGTGGCACAGTGGAGGTGTGGATATTGACCAACAATGCATGACACATGAAAGAATCCAGCCCGCTGTCTGCTGTCCTTCATTAGAACTTGTCCGGGATGCAGATGGCTATACTTACCTTTAATAGAGATGATAATTAGCTCCGCCATTCGACATTCTCCTGACGTAAACACACTGCCACTCACACGCACACAACCACCACACACACACACACATACACACACACAGTCATCCATCCACCCACACATACACGCAAGCACAACCACACGCACAGACACGCACAAACACACACCAGATATTTCTTTTTGTACATGGAAGGGAATCATTATCAGGGATAATTTGAACACAATTTTGAGGCTCACCTATTACCTCTGTTTTGGTTCCTCCTGGTCATTAGCAGAGCTGTCAGGAAGATTGAATATTACACATTTAGAGGGGGGTCCCTGACTCCAGGTGTCAAGAGAGGTTAGGTAGAGCAAACGCAATGACAGACTATCACACATTGTAGCCACTGCCTGTCTCCTCAAGTGCAACCACATTTAAGTTTCTGCTTGAAAAATGAGTTTGGTTAGTAATTTTGCAATTTTGTCTATTTATCAGCAGAAGTTTTATGGTTCTGGTTGCGATAATTCTCAGTTCAGTGAGGTAAAGTAGGCAGTTCAGCACGTCTCGCCAGTTCTTTTTTTTTTTTTTTTTTCCCCATCAGCAAAATATTAATTACTGTTCAAGGAGCTGCACTGAGAATATCAATAACGGGACCAATTATGAATTTGAGAGTCAACCATTGTCTGTGCAAAACTTTCTCTTTACAGGATTAATTATGCAGCTGCCTTTTACCTGCTGATTTTACTAAAGCTTTCATGTCCCAACGTCTATCTGTTCTTTAGGTATTAATATGCAGATCAAAAAAGAAAGTGATTTTCCATGGCAAACAGCGAGGTCATACTTCTAATTAGCATATTATAATTCTACATAATCTACATAAAATTGCTCCAAAGACACACACTGCAGTCTCGTTGAGTCCACTCGGCAGTGACAAGGTTGATTAAGCTTGTTGTTATAAATGCAACACGATTAATTTTACAGTGTTACATTTCATCTTTATGACACCCTATATTTTGCCTAAAAGGTAATGTGTTCACAGTTTGGGATTTACAACATTTTCATTGGATATCAGTCTTTTTTTTAAAAAACAAAAAACACTTGCGTCACTCATGTTGGCTATTAAGGTGAAATTGAAAGGCACAGAGAGACATCTCTGCCAATGTCTGAGGGCTCACAGAGAGATAGTGATGGAAAAGATAAGACCGGAGCAATGAATAATATGCCTGACTGTTGTTGATATTTACAAGATGAACGCGAATGGCATTGTCTCAATAGATCATCTCTGGTCCTTCTGTGCCAGCTGCTTGGGTCTGTTTTGTATTCTCTGAGCATGTTAAGGGTAAAGCAGAGGAAATTAATCATGAAATCATTATGGAGAAAGGTCAGAACATAAATATTTCATAATCTGATATTTTCTAGATAAGATTGAGTTTACGATTGGTGATTTTGAGGGTGTCTGAATAGAGAAACATCAGGATGCTGAGTTTTTATCACCATTGGGAGCAGTCACAATGCCGATGTTGCACATAATCTCATACAAATGTTTGGCTCTTGATGGCTGTGCTACAGTGGAGCTGTCTTGAATTTATTAATATTTTTTAACCCTTCAAGCAGATCAATCGGACGCTGTATAACTTTGCATAAAAGGTCTGGTAACCCAAGTGTTCGCAGCAAGTCTTGCGCTGCTTCTGCGCTCTGGTTTTCCACACCCTTTACTCTCTTAATGATCAGGATTAGAGAGGCTGGGGCCTCTACTGTAGGAGGAAGCAGCTGCTTCTATGCTCATTATAACCTCACAACTCCATAGAGTAGGAACAGCTGGAGCACACGTTTTGGAGTTAGAGAGCTGAATTCGACCAAGTTCTCATGTGGGAATAAACATTCCACTGTGCGCTGCAGCAGATGACAAGCGGAATTTGGGGAAACTGACTTGTGCATTAGCAGAATCATTGGTTTGATTTTTTTTTTTAAACCCCTGCAAGCACAAAAGCATGTGAGGGTGAGGTAGTTGTGAATGTCTTATGTCATTCTCCATGAAGCAGAATGTAGCCTGTTAACTAACAAATGCAGAGACAAAAATATAGCACTCAAGGACATTTTTCATTGGCATCAACTGTGGGGTGCTAGCTCATTTGCATTCCCTAACCCATGCACCTGCACATGCACCTCTTATCAGTGCAATATTGAACACTGTACTACAGCTTAGTTAGCAATGTGGCTATTTTTAATTTGTGTTATTAGTCTTGTTTTTCATTGGACTATCACACATTTTCCCACCAGCGGTTGGGAGATTTGAAGTGTGATTTTGCAAAATTTTTGGCCATACTCCCAAAAGAAATATTTGGTGCAAACACAACAGTGCTCATCACCAAAAGAATGCCTCCCTAAAGTGAAGCATAGTGGTGGCAGTATCATGCTATTTTCAGTTGGGACTGGGGCCTTAGTCGAGATTGAAGGAATTATGAACAGTTCCAAATACCAGTCAGTTATCACAAAACCTTCAGGCTTCTGCTAGGAAAGAGAGAGGAAAAAAAACAAACATGTATTTGGGGTTTATCAGAGGCATTTTAAATGGCGGCTGGTGTGCGTTTACTCACATTTAACAGTTTGTAGTTTGATTTTAATTGAGTTGTACAGGTTACAGGTCATATTAATAGTGGAAATAGGTTTTAAATGATTCATCTTAGTCTCATTTTCTTATATGAGAAAAACCTGACAACCTGAACAGGGGTGTGTAGACTTCACATCCACTGTATGGCTGTACAACCTTGGTAGAGGTCTGCGCTCCACTGAGTGCTATTCTAGTTATTTCTGTTTTCATCCGATTGCTTGTCATTAATTCTGCTGAACCTTTGATTACTTGCACGCCGGCCTCTAATCAAGCGAATTCTCTGAAGAGGGCGAGGTTGATTCATGGCCAAACAACATCGGCGTGTCACCTAATAGGACACTTTAATCAAGGGCTTAGTGGTGTAGCTGCATGACAGTTACCTCCATCGTGACTCTCTCGGCAGCTGATGATCCAGGACGAAGTGGTGAGAAAGTGGCGTTGAAGGCGGGCAATGGACTGATAAAGCTGTTAAGTCGGAGCTCCAGATCCCAGAATTTCTCTAATGACTTTGATCGTCCTTTGAATTCTAAATGTATTCACTGGCTTGATGAAAGGATCGGTGTATGACAGGGGCAGGCCATTTTCTAACAGAGCTCTCACCTGCACCGTGCATGGGGAGCTGTGGCAGCAGTGACACAGGCAGACATTAGGTTTGACTTAATAGCGGTTTAAAATGTAATAACCACAGCTGTCTCGGTGGACATTCTTTAAATATACGTAGAAATTGAGTTTGCACCCATTTAAGTGCTTTGGAAGCTATCTGCCTGCAGGCGGCATTGCAGGCCCTCTCCCCCGCTGTGAGAACGCAAAATACCCATGCTGCCAAGCGAGGCCAAGACGGACTCCGTAAATTACCCAACACCTTGCCTTCCGTAATTCTCCACTAATTGTCTGGAAGGCTCTGCATTCAGGCGTGGAATAATACTGACCGGGTGGCGTATTGAAATTCCACTGCTCTGCTCCCCCGGGGCCACATTTACAATATCCAGCTCTACAGGGCTGTGAATCTTGACTTCAGCCTTCAGCATGAGGTAATGAACCGCTGTATGCATTCAGAAGAGCTCTTCCTCCACTCTGATGAGGCACTGGCACCTTTGGGACCATTATCACGCCACTGCTATGGCAGGTACAGACGCTCACAACAAGACACCATGAACTTTCATTTCAGAGAACCGTTGAAGAGGCACCAGAATCATAACAAGGACTTTTTATGTCCCTAGATAGATTCCATCAAGCTTGAGATATAGCTCCAGTAATACGGTGAGAGGGCATAATGAGTGAAAGAAAAAGAAAACAAAAGCAAGTCAAAGAAATGATGGAATAAATGACTGTAAGCGTGGATAAGGGAAAATCAGCAAAACAATGAGTGAGAACAGAAAGGAAGAGGAGGTTTTGCATGATAAAATAGCACTTAACAAAAGCTCCACAGTAGGCCTAAAGCAACTTCATTGGAGTCCCCTCTTCTTTGTAACCCTTCTATTGAAGGGATGGGCACCATGTGGACATGCATATTTCCTGTACCACAACCCCCCTTTACAGACTAATGAAGTTGACACAGAGCTTTCAACTATTCATGACTTGAGGCTTAAATTATTTGTTGGCTTGATGGGACCAGGCAAATAGTATTTTAGGCCATCAAGCCATGAAAAGAAGAAGCCGCTTTCCTCTGTGGGAATCCTCTGACTAGGCAGGACTTTGATTCCAGAAATGTCTGTTTCCTGCATCAAGCCCAAGACGTTTGCAGCGGCTCCTTGGGAGGAACGCTTCATGCAGCTGTGGGCATGAGGGATGCTGAGACAGAGAAGGAGAAGCAAAGCTAAAGCTCATTATGTCTCTTGCTTACAGGCGTTGTGAGGATATTCTATTAGCAATATCTGAAAGAATAATTGTACCATTGGGGGGGTGGCATTGTCGGGGTGCCAAGCTTTCTCTCAGCGACCAGCGAAGTATGGTAATCTCACACACCATCTCATTACAGTTTAAACCCCCAGCAGCTGCTCGCATTAGACTTTTATTACATGCTGCTGCACACAGCTGTGCCCGCCGTAGACCTGGACAGGATGGCGAGAGATGGCAACAAAGACAGACAGAGAAACAGACAGACACAGAAACAGACTCTGGGATTCCAGCACGTCATTTGGCTCCCTCTAAACAAAGTGGAAATATTGAAGCAGAGGGTTATAATGACCATAACAGCCTCGCAGTGTGATAACGCCGCAGTCCCCTATAGTTTCAACCTGGAAACGAGGCCAAGGACAGTCGCACAGATGGACTAAGTCAGACCCGCTCAGACTGGGGTTCAATCAAACCTGCTTGTCCCGTGGTCATGCTATGCCTCATGCAGGGACACCTTCCAGAAGCATTTGTTTCATTCTCAGCACTGCATGGGGCAAATGTTGGATATCACATCTGTTTTATGCGACTGTGTATGACTATGTATTCATAGAAACAATGAACCAATACATGTAGTAATAAACCCCCTTACTACTTCATTAGGTACAATGTTAAAATGCAATCCATTTGTAGGGCACTGTAATGAGTTCTGATTGTCTGTACATATCATAAACATACTGTTTTTTAAAAATATTGTTTCTGTAAACATGTTCACAAACAGTACTACCACATTAATACAAAGGTCCATATTGATTATGTGTTGTTTGGACTACATTATATTGTAATAGATTGTTACATGCGAAACAGCTCTCAGTATGATGATGCAATAGAGTTCTACATCAGTGCAAACAGCAAGCAGCAAGCACAATGATATTATATGTTGTTAAATTGCTACCCCTCCATCGGTATTGATCAAAACTGAGCATTATCTTTAAAAAGGCACGATGTTTATCACAGCTCCCGTATTGCATATCATTTGATTGTGTAGGCGTACCTCATATTGTGGTTAGTGAGTTCGTACTGAGTTTTTGTTTCATATGAACCAGTAAATAGTGCCAATGTGAATAGGAACCGCTGTGATAAGTGTTTTGTTTACTGTGCAAATGTCTTAGTCACCATTAAATTTGTTCTTTTAGCAACGCTATAATGATTGCAGTACATCAGTGATTCCCAACCAGGGTGTTGTAAGAGATCAACAGGGCTGCCAAGGGAAGTCATCAAATATCACTTCATTTTCCTACATTTATTATTTATTGATTCAAAATATGTCCGTGTTCATCTGTCTATGCAAGCAATGTATAGTGATACGCAAAACAATTAAATGCTCTTCCATTACATGGTAGAAGGTATATTAACGCTTCATATCTACCTGTTGCCATTTATACAACAGAATAAGCCGTGGCTTCCTGTTAATTTATCATCTTTGTATTCAAACAGGCCCAGATTACACATTGAGTAAGTAAATTGCAGAGTTTGGGGACTCGAGTCACATATGACTTGACTCGATTCGGCAATTTGAGGACTTGGGCCTTGCTTGGCTACAATTATGAAAGATTTGACTTGAGTTTGACTTGAATAACATGACTTGACAAGTCGTCCTTTTACATGAGAAAATCTGAATTTTCAATTTGGTGTGCCTTTTGTTTTTGATAGAGAAGTGAATTTATTTATTCATTTATTTTTTTGTGCTATGCACCCTGCAAACCTGGCAACCTCGGCAATGCTGAGGCCACCTCATTAAGCGATTATCACAGGATCCAAAGATGATTACATTTAGTTTCAAGGAATATGTTTTTGATAAAATTGGGAGAAAGACAATGTTAACATGCAAGGTTTGCAACTCAAGGACACAACAACTATGACATCTACTGTAACGTCATCTGCCACTATGAAACCAACAGATGCAGGTAAACTAGGTTAGTGTCTCAGTCTAGCTCACCGATAGCTGGTCAAACATGAAGTAATCTTCATGACAGTTGGGCATGTCATTGAGAGGACAATAATGTGATAGAGAATATGAAGACTGAAACTGGAAACTATACCATTAAAAAAAAACTGATTGTGAATGTTTGAGCATAGATATATATACAGCACGTAGATGCTGCGTTGAGCGGGTTGACTTGTCGCTGCACTATGTCAGCGCGTCCGCCATATTGATGTGGCAGATCCACTCGTAAACTAAGACGAGTAAACGGACTGAATTTCATAACGTGACAACTTGCCAAGGGCACAGAGGTAATGACTTTCATTCACATACAGACTAATATATTTGGGGAACAGGTAGACACCAAAACAATGTACATTGGTAGCTGTGAACACTCATGCAAATGATCAGAAAAAAGAAAATATATATTCTTCTAGGTAAAAGTACTTTTTTTTGTGCAATGATGAGTGAAAAAAAACATTTTAGTAGCATCCGTAATATGTTGTGACTGAGCAAGATTGTATGACTTGACTGACGACTTGCTTAAACCAAGTAATGACTTGTCTTGACTTGCCTAAAATTTAGTGGTGTCTCCATTTGACTTGCTTGACTTTTCTTCTTTTTTTTTTAACCACAGTAACTTGAGACTTTTGATATTTGAAGGTTAAGACTTCAGACTTGCACATACAGTAAATAGCTTTCTCCCAACTCTGATAAATGGAAACAAGGTCATCATTATTTTAGTATTAACCCTATCTTTGTTTCATGGTGGGCTATGAGTTTGTTTTTTTTTAATATAAAATGGGTGTCCTAGCTCAAAAATGGTTGGGAAACACTGCAGCACATAATGAGAATGTCATTCAGTAGAGTAGAGCCCTCCACCAAGGTCAAACTTCTGGCTTTGTTCATTGAGGATGATGAACAAATTGTTTTGTTTTTTTTTTGAATTCCTGTATGCTCCTCTGCAAAGTCCCTTGAAAATCACGTTTGGATTTCATTTCATTTTTTACTATTAATACATATTTACATTATGACCAAAATCCAGGGTGTAACCTGCCTCTCACCTGAAGTCAGCTGGAACGCGCTCCAGCCCACCGCGACCCTTTAATGAGGATAAGTGGTAACCACTAGACCGTGGTAAAGTAAAGTACAAGAAAGGAAACTAGAGCATAGGACTGCAAAGCCAAATATTCATCAGAACATCACAAGCCTGTGCTGTGAATTGAATTAAGGGCTCTTTGACGATCAGAACTGTGAATTACAAGTAAATTCATGTTAATAGGTGGTGAAGGATGATTGAATTAAGCTTTGTACAGCTGTTCATATTATTGTGTCTGCCTATATTAATTTGCCCATGCATATACTGCGTGGCTGCCTGTCGGTGTGTGTGTGTGTGTCTCACCTTGACTTGAGTGTGAATGCGGCGTGCTGGCAGAGGACACTGGGACATCGAGCCCAGCTGGGGAGGGATGAAGCACAGCTGGGGATAATTAAACCCAGCACTGTCTCTATGAAGGAGCTGGACAGGCAGGACAGGCTGAACCCGTCCGATGCGGCCCAGACGGAGCAACTTGGATGAACTCCCCTGCCCCCCCCTTTGCTCCTTCCTACTGCGTCTCCAGATCACGGGAAAGCCATGAGTCCGACTGCTGAATGTTTTTTGGATACCAACCCAAAGAAACAGGCAGACTTTGTTGTGGCTCCCTTAGAAGAACAACACTTTGTGATGGCCTTCAGACCCTCTCTTGTGTACATTGCAGTGACACACAATGCACTCATGGAGGCATCTGAGAAGCAATTTGGCCAAGGGAGGTTAACCTGTAACAGACCTGGCCAATTTCAGCTCAGAATTTTCCTTGGCTCCATATGAGACGTGGATGGCGGCCATATCACAGCCAGGGCTCGCCTGCATCACGCTGGGGCTGGGGTTTGTACAATTTGAGGAGTGCTGTTTCCTGTTTCTCCTCCAAAAGGCTGATTAATTTACAATGGCACTGCTCTTACTCCCTCCCTTCCCACCCCTCTCTCTCTCTCTGCCTCACTGGTTCTGTATCATTTGAAATGAAAAGGTTGACTTTGGATGCTGCTAACAGTCACGGGAAAGTGAGCCCTTCTCCCAGTTGCCTAAATATCTTTTTAAAAAGCTCAACAGCCTGCCAACTCAAACAACTTTTGACTGGATGAATTGACCTGTCCTATAAAGACTGCACTTGCTGGGATGATAAAACGACTCTTTCCAAGAATCATCAAACTCCGTGCAGTTGCCAAATCTGCTGGGGTGAATGACCTAGAACGAAAGAAATTGCAGTGTGATTACACGGGAAAAGGCCTGAGGGAAGAGCAAGCTGCTGGATGTCTACCTGTGCAGTAAACACCATTTTTACTCCCCACCGTTAGTTTAGACACCGATGAAAACCAAAAATTTGATTACAGGAAATGCATCAGGTCATCAGGAATTCATTTAATGGCATCTTTCATCACTGCGGAATCAAGATGTTGCTACAGTCAATACAGCAGTCATTCCAACTGCCTTTATTAAGTTACACTTTAGTGGTCTGTAAAGTTTGACTGCAGGCATTTTATTTGCCACTTCTTGACAGCTGTCTTTAAAATATGGTCTGCTTGGATCACCGAGGGATGTCCATCTTGCTCTTCACTGTAAGTTTATCTTCCCCTCTGGCTGGTAAATAATGCAGGTGTCCCACCTCTTTATCTTTTATGTTGAAACCTCATATGCCACTGGGGTCATACAATTGGAATTCGACGAAAATCGGAAAACCAAAGATAGTCTCCACATAAAACTGCCATCATGCACAATGTCTGATTGTTGTGTAACACCAATGACCATATAAATGATTTATGAAGAAAAAGAATCATCATAACATACAAGGTTTGAGTTCATCATTTATTTCCAACTTTAATTAGCAATTAGACATGTTGACTGTTTTTTACACTAGTACAACGGCTAAGTCAAGTAAAATGTTCCTTAAAATGTGGACTGTACATTTAATTAAAGACCCTAATTTGACACACCACAGAGAAGAGGGTTGATAACAACACTGCCAAATTTCGCTAAGTATATAAAATGAGTCTTAAAACTGAAAAATCAAGGCCTTGTCTCTGCTCTCCAACGCTGTGGCCATGTCCGCTGAACGTGCTGAAACCACGCCCCACTCAACTATCAACTGTCAATCAAATACCACCACTGAAGATCTGGCCTGGCCGAGGAAGACGCAGACGCCCGCTTGGGCTCGCACCTCCGCTCATTAGTGGGACCGAGTCAGTCAGCTGCGGACCTTGCCGCGGGGGCGGCAGCAGAACTCTCCGCGAGGCCGTGGCCAGGTCCGCCGCCGCGAGGTCCGCCACCACCACGCTTGATGGTGATTCGAAGTTTTGCTTTTCAATGTATTTTGATCCTCTTATTTCGAGCCTCGTATAACGGTACATCCAGTAATGGCGGCTCTGTGAATGAAAAAGTAAACGCCTGCAGAGGTCTGTCAACCAATCGACGTTCGTCAGCACAGCCTGACCCCTTAAAGAGTTCCTGGTAGCTCTCAGAAGACCCTACCTGCCAGGAGGAACGAAATAATCCAGGGGGAACCTTCCGTATCCTGGTGTTTTTTTCGGTGGGTACACAGGAGGAACTCAAGACAGCAGGGTAGCGAGGGAAGTTCCTGCAAAGGTTCTGCGGTTCCTGCAAAGGTTCCCCTAAAGAAATCCATCCACACGGACTTTAAAATTTTATGGTGACAACAGTTTGCTTGTGGAACAGATGAATTCTATTTGTGTTATTTACTATGGGAAACATATATAAACAATTTCAAAACAAATCCGAGGCGGACCAGTGTGTTGTCCTTCTGATCCAATTAATCTGGCTACATTACTCCAAAGTTTGCCTATTAGTACCTTCTGTTGTGGGGAGTTTGCAATAAAATGAGCAAACAAGGCCAATGGGATGCTATTATCTATGGTTAGCTCAGTCATTTTTCTTATATGCTACATCAGCCGCTCGTTGTCTAGTCTATGATTGTGCAATACATCTTCATTACTAAAATCATTTCAATGTATCCCTAAGTAGTAGAGGGGATTTCTTAATAAATCCCAAAGTGCAGACTTAAATGAAAAGCAGTTCATTGGCGGTGATCTTACTGTCTGTCCCTTCACGTGGAACCGTACTTTATCAATTTAAAGCGTCTTCTTCCATCACAGTACATTTCCAGGATGAGCGCCGATCTTGCATTAAGCTGTCAGCTGTAGCGACGCTGCTAGAAACACGCAGATAAAGACACGTGCACAGGGCGTAATGAGTCAGGCACGCATTTGCAAAATAGACTGTGGGTGCATTACCGAGCGGATTAGGGGCAAAACTGATAAAGCGTGTTAGTAGAGCAGCACACTGTTTGTTCATTTGCCCTTTCCTGTTTGCTCAAGTCACTGTAAGCGACACAAAAAGCAGCAATGACACTCATTTCATATTAGATAACTATTGAGATTATAGTTCTGGCAACGCAGGACTGATAATGCCTCAGGGAGACACACTCATGAACGCATATGCACGCATAAGCCACACATTTTAATTTCAGTGCATCTTCATGTCTGTAAATGGAGGTTGCGGATGGTAGTGCCTGCCATGCTTTATGCACTGTGACATCTCATGTTAATGAGGAAGGAGGGAGCCCCTCTCAACGTTGAAATCCATCACACTTTTGGAGGATGGCTCCGAACAGCTTGTTAGAGTAACACGTATGAACATGTAAGCGCACTAATGAGTGGAGCACTGGCTGGGAGAACAGAGTCTGGACAGCGGAGAACATAAATCTCCTGTCCTGCTCTGCACCCTGGAGACTGCACCAGTACAAAAACTGTGCTATAGGCGGCCTGAATGTGCATAACGTGTGTGTGTGTGTGTTTGTGTGTGCTGTTTGTGTCTGTGTGTGCAAATGCACAACTAATGGAGATGAGCAGCGTTGTATCCTTCTGAGGGTCTCATCCACCACTGTTGAAAGAAGCAGGTTGTGTGAATTATGATCCAACAATCGTGTTCTTCTTGTGCTCCACATAGATGAATCCAATTCTGGCTTATACAGTATATCATTACCACAGGACTTGCTCCCGGTTGCCTTTTTTTTTTCATTTGGACCCAGTTTGCAAATCAATCCAGTCACACTCCGCTTTGCACAAACTACCCTGCAGGTTATGATAATTTCTTTTCAGATTCCCAGTACATAAACTGTAATTGAGTGTGTGGCATTGATCTGATTTAGTGCATATCACTCCCTTCCTTCCTTCCTTCCTTCCGTCCTCATTCCAGAGAGAACTCTTATCATCTGTGCTTGATTAAATATAGGCTGCTCGTCTGTTTTCCAGTGACATGCCGCTGGACAAATGTCTGCGGTAAAAGGGGTCAAATGAGGGTTTGAAACTACCATTGACTTATGTGTAAAGGCTACCTCTTACCTGTGTCGCTGTTTATACTATAGAGTACAATTACACGAAAATAATAATAATAATAATAATTGGGTTTTTTGTTTGTCTTTGAAAAGTTCTGCGAAACGTCATTAAGTCTCATTCACTTACCGTGCATATGCACACATTTGTGCGTACCCTCGTTTGATGCACAAATCTGTGATTCATCAATATGTTCGTACTTGTTTTTGTTCGTACTCTGCAAACAAATTTAGAACCTCCTCAGATCACAGATCACAGTAAATCTACAATTTGGTCTTTGTTCGCGCATGACATTCACATGCATGTAGGGTTGGGCATCGAGAATCGAGAACCGATTGGAACCGGTACTAACATTTCGGTTCTCCCAGAATCGTTAAAAAATGAATAAATAAAAAATCTGTTCCCAGTTTCGATTCTTACAGACCGCCGACCCCGAAGAAGAAAGTGGCAAAAACCAACTAAGAAGCGGAGAAAACCAACGAAGAAGAACACGCACAAAGACATGCTTGTGACCGACAGCAGCGGCGAACAAAAGTGTTAACTATGTTAAAATAAATGACCAGTCACCTCAGTGCAACACTTGGATTAAGATTACTGTACATTGTGCAAAGGAGGCTTGCACTATTTGTAGAAGTCTGACGCACTCCTTCCCGCTCCGAGCCTCAGCCTACACCGCGCGGAACTTCAGTCAAGTCAATTGGGTGAGTGAAACAATAAAATACGTCTATGCCAACATTGAGGCAGCTAACAAGTTAAACGGTGGGTGGCACTCCTGCATTGATGGTTTTTAGCGTTTATTTTTGTCTTCCAACCAATGTAAGAGCTGATGACAGACACAAAAATAAAATATATATTAATTTCCCTTACTGGAAAGAAAGTAGTGACAGTCACATTACAAGCTTAATATTGAGCTAGAACTTCACCAGAGGTCAAACTAGCAACTTTACACCACAATGAATTGGGACAAAAACCACAAAAACATTGTCTCACAGTATCACAAACACTAACCTTGTCTCTCATCGGTGGGTAGGTAAAGGAATCAACGTTTTACAGAGCATTTGGTTCAATACATTACTCTTTTTCTTGCATCTCATTTTAAATTTGTTTTTACTGGTGTCGTGTGAAGTTATTTTCCATGCCAAAATGATGAGTTCCGGTGAGTAGCCTTCAAAATAAAAGGCTACATGATTAAAACAGGAAGTCAAGTTAAAACTTGCACACACAAACCATTTCATGTGACAAAACAGTATTATATTATATCCATCCATCCATCCATCCATTTTCTGAGCCGCTTCTCCTCACTAGGGTTGCGGGCGTGCTGGAGCCTATCCCAGCTGTCATCAGGCAGAATGCGGGGTACACCCTGAACTGGTTGTTAGCCAATCGCAGGGCACATACAAACAAACAACCATCCGCACTCACATTCACACCTAAGGGCAATTTAGAGTCTCCAATTAATGCATGTTTTTGGGATGTGGGAGGAAACCGGAGTGCCCGGAGAAAACCCACGCAGGCACGGGGAGAACATGCAAACTCCACACAAGCGGGGCCGAGGATTGAACCCAGGTCCTCAGAACTTTGAGGCTGACGCTCTAACCAGTCGGCCACTGTGCCACCTATTATATTATATATATATTACATTTAGGCGGCACGGTGGACGACTGGTTAGACCGTCAGCCTCACAGTTCTGAGGTGCGGGGTTCAATCCCCGTCCCCGCCTGTGTGGAGTTTGCATGTTCTCCCCGTGCCTGCGTGGGTTTTCTCCGGGCACTCCGGTTTCCTCCCACATCCCAAAAACATGCATTAATTGGAGACTCTAAATTGCCCGTAGGCATGACGCTGAGTGCGAATGGTTGTTTGTTTGTATGTGCCCTGCGATTGGCTGGCAACCAGTTCAGGGTGTACCCCGCCTCCTGCCCGATGACAGCTGGGATAGGCTCCAGCACGCCCGCGACCCTAGTGAGGAGAAGCGGCTCAGAAAATGGATGGATATATTATATTTAACTTTTAGCTGCAACAATAACTAATGAATATTAAGTCAATTGGGTTAATTCCACACACATTGCCTTTTAATTCATAGGTTTGATATTGATACTGGTTATGAATAACGCCGAGTCAAATGTTCGTTTTAGTTTATGCTGCAGGCTGCTAAGAAAATGGATGTTCATAATTTGGTCACCCTTTATTTACATCTTGAAAACTTGTTTGACCCAGCCCCCTAAAGGAATTGGAATTGAGAATCGTTTGGAACCGGAATCAAAATAAGGAACCGGAATGCTCAAATTCAAACGATGCTCAACCCTACATGCATGCCAGACACTTCCTCCATTTTTGGAAAATTGCATTTTTCAGTGTTTATACAGGAACAATAATGCTCTATATATATATATATATATAAATAAATAAACAACCACTTCACATTTTCTGTCTACAAAATGCTATTGTTACCTAAAGTGGCACCCAAAACAAGTTTTTCATTTTAGTCTCAAAATGTCTTTTGTAAACGACTCTGTAACTGTTCAAGTCTGGTTGTATGCACTTAAGGGTCCATGTCTGGACAGTTTGCATATGTGCTACAGGAATGCGGAGCAGAGTGTGTGTGACAGTGTGTGTGAGAGTTATATAGCCCCAGGGAGCTGCTATGGTCATATTTTAATAACTCACACTGTGTTGGATTATGTACTGTGGTCTTGTAATATCACACCACCAGAGCAAAGCCCGAACAGACTCTGTTAGTTGGTCCATGGCAGCAAAAACATCGAGGGACTCACCAAAACATTGTTTCCAATTCTGCAGTACTTGTGAAAAAAGCAAGTTCCCAAATTATTCCAGTTCAAAGGTATGCTCGCCCCCTTTCTGTCTGACTCAGCATTCACTTTCTGCTGGCTACAATAAACAGAGCTGCAGGTTTGATGGGACTTAAAGTACATAGCACACCCTCTCTATTGCCTTTTGAAGAGCAAACACTTACACACAAATGCAATGCATAGATGTTACGCTGTGTGTGCAGTAAACAAAAAGTGGCTCATTCAGTCACATGAAAAGTGGAGGTGAGGGGAGTAATGTGTGGAAATTGTCTCAAGGTTGGGACGCCATTCAAGGTTGTGTCGTTGCGGTTATAACTGCTAGAACATTGAAGGCTATGGCAGGCAAACACTTTTCTACTTTAGTCCAATATGCATTGATGTTTGTGAGGGTCAGTTTATTCAGAGTAATTTGCTTGTGTGTCTTTTCTTTGAATTTTAAACAAAGTATATGCATGATGTCATGTGCTTAGGAGAATGTCAGGAATATCACTCATAAACGCTCCATCTATAAAAGCAGTAAAGAGCAACATCCTTTTTAAAAGGGAGTGAAAGAGAAAAGTGTGCACACATCATGAGTGCATCAGCGTGCATGGAAAGACTCATGCATGTTCATTTCTCAGACTACCAGCTATCAAATAACCCAGTCACTGCAGTAGAAGGGGAACATTGCAATTAGCCCGCTGCCGAAAGCATAGCCCCATTCGCACGAGACATGTTTACTCTTCAGTCACGCTATAATTACATATGTCGTCTTTTGTTTTCTATTTCCCCATTAAATTGGGAACATGATGAGGGGGAAAAAAACTTGCAACGAAATACTCTTTTTCAAGCTCATTTAGGCCTCAAAGGACGTCTAAGGGCGAGGACTGTAAACATTACAGAATGATGCAAGCATGCTTGACAAATGCTCCTGTTTAGAATATGAACCCTGAAAACATTACAGTAAGTTTCTCTTGCCTGCTATATTCTCCACACTGTATAACATCCATTTCAAAGTGTACCTGGAAGCGAGGTATATTTTTGAAATGTCCGGGTTTCCATTTACCTTCTTTTAAAGAGAAGAACAGGCAAGTACAAAAAAAAAAAAAAAAAAAGCAGAGACACAGAGGGCCGGCTGTAAATGGGACAGTTTTCAGCAGCTGCATTAACAAATCTGTTTAGGTTCCGTCTCCTAAGTAAAGTTGTCAGCCTGTGTCCAGCCAGCTATGTTTAGGAAAGCTAAAAGAGTTGTGTTTTCTGGCAGGGGCACATAATAAATGCTAAAGCAGTGACCTTACGTCTCTCTCCCTGATGTTGCTCTACCTCCATTCTCAAAACAGACTGTGAAATCCTCCTGAGCTGAGGTCAAGAATCCATCACCGGGGATTTGCAATAACACACATTTCCATACTGGCTCTGTGAGAAAGGGCCTGCGGGAACAGATGAGAGCCAGTGAACTTCTTTTGAAAACATCAAAATGCAATTTATACAGATTACTTTCAGTTTAATCTCCAACGTGATAACGAAGGTTAAAATGCTCACACCTCTCGCAGTGTAGTTCTTTACAAATGCTAATGTGGCTATACCGTATTTGTCTGTTGACATTTACATAATGTGAGTCATGAATGTGAATTAGAATCGCTTGGTTGATTTCCAACGACGCTCAGAAGCAAAATCCATATTTGGCACTGCGAAAAAGAACCAAGATTGGAGTTTTGTGACTGATGCCAGATTACACACAATAACGCAGACATACAAAGACACATAGACACACACACACACACACACAAACATTTGCCTGGTTGAGCGCGTTGTGAAAGACTCCCATGATTATGAATTGCTCTACTGTACAAGCTCTTCTGATGAAAATGTATTGCTTTGTCCTTGGAAACGATGCACAGCAGTCGATATAATTCTGCAGACTTAATAATCCTCTCCACGAAAAGGGAAACTGACTGAAGTTGCTTCTACTGGTGAAACAATAGAAGAGGGTGTGCATGTGCGTTGAGGGGGATATTTTTGCACACTCGGCATTATTGGATTTGGATTGTAACATGGTAAAATCCAGTTGGGCTGAGAGAATGATCATGTTCGAATCACAATAGACATGGCTGATTGTTATTGCAGCGCTCTTCCATTAATAATTCAATCATTTGACCCATGACATGGTTTCCCGCAAAACAATCCGATCCTCTGAGGGCTGGTAGAAATATGTGAAATCTTTAAGTGCGTGCATTTCTTTTGACCTTCCTTGCATGACACACATCCCATGTCTGAGGCAACAGCTACAAATACAATTAGGAGATTTCGGGAGAAGAATGATATATAGTCAAGACAATATCAAGTTGAATTTACAATTGATGTTGTCACGTTTGACATTACATAGGCATTACTTTCAAGCTCAGAAGTGCAAATTACGCTCAGTGACAAAGCTGCAGAATTCCATTGACTCAGAATCACATTTGAGACATTTTCCGAGCTAACACTTTGCAATCCACCTACATACTGTAGCTTCCTGATGAAAATGTATATTTATTTCAGAGACATCTGCAGAAGCGCTAACTGTTATTATCTATGGCTACAATCATCAGATGATTTGATTTATGTTTGGTGCAAACGTTTGTTGCCAATGCAATATGCAGCTTGCTAGCTATAATAAGAGATAGCGTTTATGTCGCTAAGATCTTGAAATTCTACATGCTTCGTGATCTGTGTCCAATTTTTGACATTGTTGTAATTACTTACTCGGCATTTAATGTTTGTTTTACAATTGCAGATGTGTTAAAATAACATGCAAAATGTGCGTGTTACTCTTCAGTGGTCGCTGTAAAAGGGCCAGAAGTTTTACTTGAAATGTAAAAACCTCTAACTTGGATGTCTTGGAGTGTGACAATGAAGAATGTTGAAATGCTATTAAACAAATTGCCTGTACATACAACCCCAATTCCAATGAAGTTGGGACGTTGTGTTAAACATAAATAAAAAGAGAATACAATGATTTGCAAATCATGTTCGACCTATATTTAATTGAATACACTACAAAAAATATAAACTTTATTGTTTTTAGCAAATAATCATTAACTTAGAATTTTATGGCTGCAACATGTTCCAAAAAAGCTGGGACAGGGTCATGTTTACCACTGTGTTACATCACCTTTTCTTTTAGCAACATTCAATAAACATTTGGGAACTGAGGACAATAATTGTTGAAGCTTTGTAGGTGGAATTCTTTCCCATTCTTGCTTGATGTACAGCTTCAGCTGTTCAACAGTCCGGGGTCTCTGTTGTCTTATTTTACGCTTCATAATGCGGCGCACATTTTCAATGGGAGACAGGTCTGGACTGCAGGCAGGCTAGTCTAGTACCAGCACTCTTTTACTACCAAGCCACGCTGTTGTAACACGTGCAGAATGTGGTTTGGCATTGTCTTGCTGAAATAAGCAGGGGCGTCCATGAAAAAGACGTTGCTTGAAGGGCAGCATATGTTTCTCCAAAACCTGTATGTACCTTTCAGCATTAATGGTGCCTTCACAGATGTATAAGTTACCCATGCCAGTGGCACTAACACAGCCCCATACCATCACAGATGCTGGCTTTTGAACTTTGCGTCCATAACAGTCTGGATGGTTCTTTTCCTCTTTGGCCTGGAGGACAACGACGTCCACAATTTCCAAAAACAATTTGAAATGTGGACTCGTCGGACCACAGAACAGTTTTCCAGTTTGCATCAGTCCATCTTAGATGAGCTCGGGGCCAGAGAAGCCGGCGGCGTTTCTGGGTGTTGTTGATAAATGGCTTTTGCTTTGCATAGTAGAGTTTCAAGTTGCACTTATGGATGTAGCGCCGAACTGTATTTATTGACATTGGTTTTCTGAAGTGTTCCTGAGCCCATGTGGTGATATCCTTTACACATTAATGTCGGTTTTTGAGGCAGTGCCGCCTGAAAGATCGAAGGTCACGGGCATTCAATTTTGGTTTTCGGCCTTGCCGCTTACATGCAGTGATTTCTCCAGATTCTCTGAACCTTATGATGATATTATGGACCGTAGATGATGAAATCCCTAAATTCCTTGCAATTGTACGTGGAGGATCATTGTTCTTAAACTGTTCGACTATTTTCTCACGCACTTGTTCACAAAGAGGTGAACCTCGCCCCATCTTTGCTTTTCTACTCAATGATGCCACCCACCTGTTCCCAATTAGCCTGTTCACCTGTGGGCTCTTCCAAACAGGTGTTTGATGAGCATTCCTCAACTTTCTCAGTCTTTTTTGCCACCTATCCCAGCTTTTTTGGAACATGTTGCAGCCGTAAAATTCCAAGTTACTGATTATTTGCTAAAAACAATCAAGTTTATCAGTTTGAACATTAAATATATTGTCTTTGTAGTGTATTCAATTAAATATAGGTCAAACATGATTGGCAAACCATTGTATTCTGTTTTTATTTATGTATAACACAACGTCCCAACTTCATTGGAATTGGGGTTGTACATGTTTTATGATGTGTGACCTGCCACTGAAGTGAATGTGTCGGATCAAAGATGTATCGCGGCAATGAGCATACCACAGGAATGGAAGGCCTCATACACACACCATGCACTTCAAAACCCAAGTAATAGTGACTGTAAGAAAAAGCAGAATATGTTTTAAGAGTGTGTTAAATGTAAAAACAGTGCGAGGGAAGGAAAGCAGTGCCCACTAATATTATAATTCATTCGTTTTAGGGAGCACTACTGACAGAGGAAACATTCCACTTCCAAGCACACACACACCTGCAGACAAACATAGATGAATGGGGAAAGCGAATAAGGCCTGGGCAGCTACACAGACAGAAAACAACAGCGAAAAAGCATATGTCCCATCAATCAAGCTACACACTGGAGCCTTGGAAGGGGAAATCTGTCCTGTGATGGCTGTAAATGAGTGCTGTGGCGCTGCTGTCACATTGTGTTTGGCTGGTACACGGGAGCAACGAAGGGTGGAGCACAGACACGGTGTACAGAAATAATGAAGTAGAAGACGGCTGCAGCGCCATGAAGGCACACCTTAAAAAAAGGGGTCGAAGGGAAGAGAGAGACGGCGTATATTGAGTGCACAAGCAAGTAGAGAAGGTCAGCTAGTAAAGCTGAGAATGGATACTAAGTCTGTGGAAAAACACATGGCTAATCACTGCTAGCTCGGTGAGGAAATACTGGAGAGAAACATTTACACTAATTAGAGCCTGCTAATGTGTCTCCTGGTATGAAGGCTGTTTCTTGACAGCAAGACAAAGCACAGGGCATGCAATGTCCATGAGAGCGCTGTAGAGCTCCCTTCGTAGATTATTAACACTTCAACGACAAAAAAAAAAAAAATAATAATAATAATTAATAGAATATAATGTGGTGCTTTCACACATCCTGTTGTTCAAATGGTCATTAGGGGAAAAGTAGAACATTCATTCCTTCTGTGATTTCACCCAAAACACAACAAGGCCTCAAATTTCCCATGCACTGGCCTCTATCCAGAGGTCCTGCCTCCATGTTCTTCTTCTTTTCCCTCGACAAAAACTTTTTTATCCACTGTCAAGCACATCAATATGATAAATGTAATTTCATGCAACCATACAATCATCACTTGGTAAAACACACAAAATCCCCTAAAAAAGACACATTGCGCCTCAGACAGAGCCAAATGTATGGATTTACAATTGCACTGTCGACTTCCCAACCATGTTTTAATGCATCATAAACACTTTGGTGTTTTTGGTCTCTGGTCCAATAAAAACAGGGAGCGCGGGGGTGTAATATCTGGAGCTGGGGGAAATTAAAGCTGAAGTTCCTCTCCTCCTCAGTGCACTCCCTGCACACAAAAACACACACACACACACACACACACACACACACACACACACGCTTAATCAGCCAGAGAAAAATCTAAGACTACATCTACACCCAGTGGAAGGAACCCGATACAACCACATCTCCCCCTTCCCACATTCCCCCTTTCCCCTTAATCATCCACACACAGATGCTGATAAATTACAAGCAAGGTTCAGGCAACATATGATTAACTGGAGTTAATGAAGACTAAGAGAGATCTTGAACAAGGAAACCATAGCACTCTGACATAAAGCTGGCATTAGAAAACCAGTAGACATTCTTTTCTCTCCCTTTCTGCTTCTGCTGCTATTTCCAAAAGTCCTTTCAGTGTGCGGTGACAAACATAACCCTTCTGACTGGTGGAAAAATAAATCATACTTTCAAGCGAAGACAAATGCCTTATCCGCTGGGAGTAGCCCGAGGCTGCAGGCACATAATGGCCTCTCTCCCTATCGCTTTCTCTCAAGGCAGGGAGTTTCCCCGGACTGGCCCGGAACATCCAGCCACACAAGCCTAAAGAACACAGTTGGTTCACTACAGAGCACCAGAAAAGTGGAGATTATGCTTTGGAAGGGTTACTTGAGAGAGGATGGTGGAAAGCCCATAGGGTAAGACTGCTGTTCTGCTCCAAGAAAACAAGACGAAACCCATCAGTCACGTCTCTAAATATCAACACACATTTATGTTCAACACACATGACATGAGGTCATTATTCATGCCTGATCCTGTGACCGAGCCATAAAAGTCAAGGATTTCCTAACACTGCTTTGGCCCGGGCTCTGCAGGCTTGGCTCGGAGCGGGCCCAGGCCAGCTGCAGGAGCCTGTCTCCTCTCCTCTCAGTGCTATCAAGTTGCCACTCCTCCTCCTCCAGCCCATTACACAGGCCTCTTTATGCTGCGCTAAAAGCTGCTCATGTTCAAGCACTCCTGGGAAAAAGCTCCTTAAAACACATCAGGATGAGAGGGCCTGTCTGGTAAAATATTAATAGGAACTTAATTGGTTGTTAATGGACTGCTACTTGAGTAGGAATCACCTTGCATTAGACAGGCCAGCGAAACAAGCCGTTCAACAGTGTCGTCTTACCACCTTCACATTCTAATTGTGTCGTCCACTCACTGTAACTGCAAATTGAAGGATCCTGAGGCTAAATACATCATTAGTTTTCCTGAAAGTGAAAATATGAGCTTAATATTGTTTGTTCTGTTATTTCTGCATGGTAGTTGAATCTAAACCGAGCTCTATTTTCATACTTTTCGGTCATTTTCTCAACAAACACGTTTCTTCTGTTCCAACATAAGGAAGTAGTTTTAACTTTTGTTTGTGACCATTGTGTTTGTGCTCTCTGCGGTTCACATTAGCCAACAGGAAAAATCCCTCTTCTGCTAGAGTAGGCATGTAATATTGATGCAGAGCAGACTAGGAAAAACACCAAAATGAAATGGAATCTAAACTGAGTTCAAATGTCGACATCAACACATACATTTTTGATTATTGCATCCCGACAAGACGCCATTCCTTTTTGAGAAAGCCACAAGGACAAGAGTACCAAGGAATATATTCACAAGTAACCAATGTCCACATCAGACTTTCCAAAGAATTTGATTTGGATGGAAGTTGTTTAAAAAGTAAATAAAAAATAAAAACATTGAAAGTGGTGGCTACTGAAGAGTAAGTCATTTTCAACCTTACTCTTTTTCTGCTAACAATTATTGTAATTTGTGCTACTTCTGAGAGATTTCAACGAGTTATAATTTATATTTGCAGTACCACTTTTATGTGATTGACACTTGTCACGTGACTGTAGCAACGCAATGGCAGCTTCCTCGGTGAATACGTGTCCAGTTACTTTGCAAGGCAAATGTCAATGGATCCAACAGATGGCGACTTAACAGTCAAGTATCATTCGGCCATTGCACTTCCAGCCGCCACCACTAGATGGAAGTAAAATTGTAGATATACGGTACCGGAGATGAACCATTTTCTCCATTGACAAGATCTCACAGGACTCAGGATATTGAGACACGTGGCATACATGAACTAACATGGAATATGCAGTTTCCACTGTTCTGTAAAGACTTTCTGCAAGATGTTGCAGCGTGTCTGTAGGAATGTTTTTTCTCTCGAAACGTCTGATCGAATAATTCATATACAGTGGGGGCAGTGGTGATGTGAAATGTGAAAATATAAATATACATTGTTTTTGTTGTTGTGTTTTTGTGCCACAGCCCCCCGGTTTTACCCTGCTGTGTTTAATGTTAGTCATAATTATGGTACTTGGAGAGCCAGGTATTTTTTTTCACGTAGTATTGGAGCAAAAGGTTTAAGAATCACTTGCCTAGAGGATTTTAAATACAAAGAGGTCGTAGCCAGATATTTCATTGACATGAGGGCCTGTTCGTGAACTAACTGCTTAGAACTACAATTTACAATGTCTTCAGCTTCCCCTTGCTGAATCTCACAGTCCTACGTCACTGCCTGTCCTCCTTGGCTCAGGACTGGGGCGAACGTTCCGAGGTGGTGTCTCACGAACATGTCAAATGTTTTCTAACAGGGATCTGGAAACTTGCCTGTCTTTGGAGGACGCGGCATTCGACTTCCTCGAGACTCTTTGCACAGTGCACTCACTGGACTGCTCTTGGCCGGCTCTTAATAAACTGACGCACAGATATTAATAAGTAGATACGACGTGCCTCTATAGAGCTACGTGCCGACGTGAACGCTAAGCTAGGGAGGTCAAAGTCGTCAGCGTATTACAAGTGTGTGGACCGCAAAACAGCCAAAAGAACAACGATATCAGCGCATTGTGCTGCATACGGTCGCGCACAATGCTGTGACCCAGCAATGGAAATGGGAATAACCTCTTACAGGTGACATTTAATTTGTGATCATAAAAATAAAAAAAATAAATGATAGCACACTCTTTGGCGTTCGCAAAAAAAGTAAAATCTCGTGAAAATCAGTAGAAAATTGAGACTTATTTTCAATGTCCATGCATTGCCTTTAATGGGAACGTCGACCGCCCCAACATGGCTGACACGTGGGCATGTCACATAGCCGGGCTGCTAAAAGCACACTGGTGCATCTACTCTTCATATCTATTATATGACGTCAGCGGTTAAACCATCTAAAGCGACGTGATTGGCCCAGCAGATAAAGTGTTGTCCAATGCACTGCTGTAATCGGAGGGAGTTTTCCTCGTGGTCCTAATGCTTGTGGTATTGCCGTTCATTATCTCGTCCCACCCATAAATTACGACTATGATTGCGGGACATCGGCACCAGTCAATCCGTGGAAGCCAGGATTTAGACAGGATTCTGCACTTTCTTAATGCAGCCCTATAGGGGGCACAAACCAGTCCAAACTGTAGGCCGGTCCCAAGCCCGGATAAATCCAGAGGGTTGTGTCAGGAAGGGCATCCGTCTTAAAACTTTGCCACACAAATATGAGAGTTCATCCAAAGAATTCCATACCGGATCGGTCGTGGCCCGGGTTAACAACGTCCACCCCCGGCGCCGTTAACCTGCAGGGCCCCGGTGGAAATTCAGCTACTGTGGGTCGAAGTCAGAAAGAGAAGAGGAAAGCACAGAGCCGAGAATTGAATGTGGGGACTTTTACTGTTGGGACCATGACAGGAAAAGCTCGGGAGTTGGTTGACATGATGATTAGGAGAAAGGTTGATATATTGTGTGTCCAGGAGACCAGGTGGAAAGGCAGTCAGGTTAGCTGTTTAGGGGCAGGGTTCAGATTATTTTACCATGGTGTAGAGGGGAAGAGAAATGTGGAGGTGAAAAGAGAATCAGATCGAGTGTTGAGGCTGAAACTTGAAATTGAGGGTGTATAATGTGATTAGCGGCTATGCCCCACAGGTAGGATGTGACCTAGAGGTGAAAGATCAATTCTGGAAGCAGCTGGACGAAGTAGTTCTGAGCATCCCAGACAGAGAGTCGTGATTGCTGCAGATTGTAATGGACATGTTGGTGAAGGAAAAAGCGGTGATGAAGAAGTGATGGGTAAATTCAGGATCCAGGTAAGGAAACTGGAGGGACAGATGGTGGTAGACTTTGCAAAAAGGATGGAAATGGCTGTAGTGAACACTTTCTTCCAGAAGACGCTGGAACATAAGGTGACCCACAAGAGCGGCGTTAGAAGCACGCAGGTGGTTTACATTTTGTAATCTTGTGCAGACAATGTAATCTGAAGGTTACTGACTGTTACCTAATGTGTGTGACTTCCCCTTACACTACACCTTTGTCACATGCAGTAAGTACAAAGTTATACTTGTATACTGTATCATAAAGCGAAATGTGTCTCAGAGCTACCTTTTAGACAAAATGCACCCAATTTGCTCAACAGTGTGAAGTTAAAAAAAACCTGCCTCTCTAAAACCCTAAATGAAATGGAACTTTAAATGTGATTGCTAACCTTTAGCTTGCATACTATTTACTACTGTTTTACTAGATCAAAACACAACTAAACCAAGAAAGCTAGTAGTAGCCTCATACTTTTGCATGGTACTGTATGTTGCCATACTGTATGCACAATTTCCCTCCCTCTGCGTCATCCAAACAAATACACTTTCATGATCCTGTTTTTATTACGTTGTCACAGAAGAACAGATTGTTGGCTGGATCTTTATGCCGCAGCACCTATACTTCACAATCAGAAGCTACAATGAATACATGGTGTTTGACAACAAAGCACTTGCAAGGAACACTTTAAGAAAGCACACTTGTAGAAAAGTTTCAATAGATAAAGTCTAATTACATTCAAAAACTAGTCAATTGTAAAATATACCTCGTCAACTAGTAGTCATTGTGGCCCCCTTATGTTTTTTCTTAACCATCAAAATTATACAAATGCATGGACAAAACATTGCCTTCAGACATGTTTTAAAAAGCTTTAAGCCTCTCAGCATGTTTGCTGATCCATAAATGTCAGTCATAAATTTTCATTAGATAAGGTGCACACAGGAACATCCAGTATGGGAGGGGGGGAAAAAGCTAGTGGGTAACGCAGTGTACACAGATGAGTTAATTCTGCAAACAGTATCACTCACGACAACTTATGTACCTCTCAAAATTAATGATTGTGTTGCTATGGTAGGCCACAAAAAACATTTGATTCACTTGACATAGAACAGCCACAAAGAAGAGTATGTATGATTACATTACATTGGACAGGAAGAAGGAGCTCAATTCCCAGTTTTTATACAGATGTGGTACCTTTGTGCACCACTACCATCCAGTGGGCTACAGCAGGCTCTCAATTCTTGACATTTTTACCACAGCTGTTCAAAGGAGGGTGTGTCAGAGCTCAAGTGACATATAGCACAATCAAAGAGGCTCCTCTCTAGGTGGAATTATGGAATAAAATGGGTTTGACCATGCCTGAGAGGATCTTGGGCACATGGACGCTGACAATCTCTGAGATCATCTCCGGGAAGTTAACACGAGTTTGCAAGGACTGAGCTTCGATGAACAGCTCATAAGTGAATTGATGCAACTTCCTCACAACCTGCAAAAGGAAAGGCAAATAGTAACGTTGACTATACAAACTGTTTCAATCAAGAATTAAGAGTGTTGCCTGTATTGTGACGTAGGGTTTGGGAAAGGTAGGTTCGAGAGAATTTGTGAACTGTCAAGTTTTGATCAACTGGGCTTCACTGCCCTGTCAGACAATGCAGTGTGTATAATGCAGCTCATGAGACTCACTCGACGAGGTGTGCAGACAATGACATCATTGAATCTTTCGGCATAAACTTATGATGAAAGACAGGAAGGTATTCATCATACTATCAAAAAAACCTTTGTTCTTCAAGGTAAAAGCTACACAAATGTGGACTAGTTCATCTACAAGGTAACTTTTTTATAGCCGTTTTCTGTAGTTTGAAATTTTCTGTAGTTTGAAATTTTTTTCATCTTTGGAATAGTACTATAACTCAACTTATATACAAGACTGCACATTCTTACTTCACTACAGTATTGCTAATAACAGTAATAAATAATAATACATCTAAAATGATTTATTTTTCATTTAGCTCCCTAAAAATCTTTTGGGTTATTAAAATCCAACATTTACTCAACTCAATTGTCTTTATATAAAACACTTTCTCTTTGTTCCATAGTATTTTAAAATAAAAAACAATGGTCACACTGTTACTGATTATTATTAAATAAGGTAATGTAATATAACATAACCAAGATTCTAATCTTGATACACTACTACTACTTATAATGATAGGAATAATAATTTCATGCTATAATACGTAGTAGCAGAGAAGGGGATATTTGTCTACATTCTTTTCTCACTAAGGCTGTTCAGTTCGTTGGGTGAGATATTGTTGATCTTCGTCCTCTAGTGGTGGCATCTTCACCAAGAATTTCCATTCCATTTTTCATGCGAAAATACCGTGTAAACATTCACAGGACAGGGAGGGGAAAAAGTAACTCTTGGATTTAATAACAGGTTGACCCTCCTTTGGCAGTAATAACCTCAACCAAACGTTTCCTGTAGTTGTAGATCAGACGTGCACAACAATCAGAATGAATTTTGGACCATTCCTCTTTACAAAACTGTTGCACTTCAGCAAGATTCCTGCGATGTTTGGTGTGAATAGCTCTCTTGATGTCATGCCGCAGCATCTCAATGGGGTTGAGGTCAGGACTTCATATATACTGTAAACTTGTATAAAGCTGGAGGTTACAAAAGTATCTTTAAAAGTGTGGATGTTCATGAGTCTACTGTTAGACAAATTCTTTATAAATGGAGAAAGCACTGTTTGTCTTCAGAGGAGTGGCACAGCGCAGAATACTCAATGACTGTCAATTAACTGTCTGTTGTCGTACTAGTGCGGCTCCAACTAGTGGGGACAAATTCCTTGTGTGTCGTTTGGATATGCTTGGCAAATAAAGATGATTCTGATGACGTAATAAAGAACCCTACAATGTCAGCTGAAGACTTACAGAAATCAGTTCAAGCAGACTAGTTTAATTAATTAAGATTAATATATAGAAACCTTTGCTGGACTCCTGAAGATACAACTGTATATTGCAATTAAAGGCCTATTTCTAGTACTAACTGGCATTTGAAATAGCTTAAGATCTGTTTCATTTTTCTGAAAAATTATTTGTTGCACAAAAAAAGTCCATTCTCTTTACCACTCTATCAACATTTTGATTTCGTATACATTAAGCTATATAAGAGGGGTAAAATAAACGCCTCCTAATGTGATACTGTATACTGTAGTGCAGGGATTCACAAAGTATGGTATGAGTACCACTAGTGGTATGCCAGCTCTCTGTAGTGGAATGCAAAAGAATCACTAATTTAAATACAAATAAAACATAAAATGTTTAAAACATGAAATACTGTTGTACATATTAGAATGAAGCTACATGTAGCACCACATATGGCCTGTTTTTTTTCCCAGTACAGTACATTTTTTACTTTAACTGCAGTAAATTTTTCAAGTACAGTTTAGTTATATTTTACTTTTTAGTAAATACATGAGTATTCAAGCTTTAAGAAATCTTTGTAAAAAAAATAAAACATTTTAAAAAATGTTTTTTTTGTTTAACTATTATGTTAAATACTTCTTAATTCAATAATTAATTGTTTTTTATGTTATTATATTTCGCCGGAGTGTTAATGTTCAAACTGTGCATAATTTGACAGTGGCTTACAATAATACAGATTTTACTTTTTAGGAATGAAACTGCTGCCTCCTTTTTTTAACACGTAGGCCTACTACATTACTGTATTTTAATGTTGGCCATTATGTGGTACTTGATATAAAAAAAAATTATTTGAGAACCACCAGTGCATTTGTACACCATTTTATTTTATACTGAGCAGCTGTACCTCATGTAGGGGTCAGTCAGCTTATACTTGATCCTGCTACATAAGCATAATAGAAAAAACTTGGAGTCACATGAACTGTTTGTAATTGCTGGCGGAAGATTTTCTGAACCATGTGGAGTTGTATTCCAGAATAAGCAGCAGATAAATTACAAGCTGAGAGTTTTTCTTCAAGTTTGGCTGTAATTGAACAAGGGGAAATGTAATGATATAAAGACTGGCTATTAGGGATAAGGCACTGCTGGTGGATGTTAAAACTTTGATGCACTTTGATATACACAATTTTCCACTAAGGCAGCTTTGTGACACTATCTCCAATGACATTTATACATCAGTTCAAAGTCACAGAATGGTGTGTTTTGGTGTGTAAAGTGGAGTTGTGTGTATTACCGACTGGAGGTAGTCCAGCAGCTGCGTGAGCTGAAACAGCCGTTGTGTCCGGGTGGTCTCCCCACGGTGGCTGGCCAAACGGTCCAATTCCTTGATGTAGGAGTTCCGCAGATCATCAAAGCAGCGCTGGTTCTTCAGGCCCTCCACTGGCACTGAGACCACAGATCCATAGCACAATAGCTCAATAACTCTCAGAAACTAAGTCCTTTCAATCACTTCTCTCAGGAAATCATTTCAGTTGCTGAATTGACATTTTCTTGTACTATTTTAGACTTTGCCGGACTCACTGATACTGAAGAGGACCAGTGCCTTCATGCACAGGAACTCCTCTTGAGTGACCTTCAGCATGCAGAACCGTTGGGACAGAACCTTCATTCGCACACAGTGCTCATACATACTGGATACCTGCATCCGCTGGCTGCATGGAAAAATAAATAAATAACGCAGGATCAGAAAAAGGAGCACAAGATATGAGAAAAGAAGATGCATGGTGGATCAGGTACAGAGAAATATTTATAAAAAAAAAAAAAAAAGCACCTTTAAGAGAACGGCAGAAATGAGAGGTGAGAAAGAGGAGCGAGATGGATAATGGAAAAATACAATGGGAGAGAAAAATAGAGGTCAGAAACAGGGGCAGTCGTATCCATTACCATGCAGGTTAGAGGCAGCCCAAAAGATTTGCACCAGCACAATGACAGTGTCGTTGTTAAGGTTGACAAGTGAAGGCTGCTTGTGGCAGGCTTACGGCCTCTGAGCCACATGCACCTTCAACACGTTCATGTGGATTGTGTTCACAAAAGAATACACAGGTCAGGAGAAAACTTGGCAGAAACATTTGGACAGAAATTAAAGTTGTCACTGTGCAAGAAAAGAAAGCATTTCCTTTGCACTTATGCTGGGATTTAAAAGATGAAAAGATTTAATCAGAGGTGATCCCTCTGTGGCCACAAGTACTAGATTCGTAGCTGTGTAGCAAGATCATAAACATGTTTAATGTCTCATTTAAAAATCTGATCCCCCCCCCGATGCTTTGTGATCTCCTAAACAAATCTGTCGCCAGAAGGATAATGCACCAAGCAAAACTTTGTATGAGGGTCTACCTGCTTTCACAAACTTCCATTCATACATTCTGCAACAGGTCTCTGCAATGTGTAAGGGTGACTTACTCATTGAAAACAAGGTCTGGAGCAAAGTAGAGCATGGAGCTGTTGGTTTGGGTGTAGGACCTCCAACCCAGAGCAAACACCATCACGCCCATCCAGGACAACTGAATAACTGTCATCTGATCATCCACATGTAAGTTGCGGAAGCCTGTTAAGAAAACTCAATTTCATTACATTTGTTGTTTTAACAATGCTATAATGGCCATATACTGTATATTGTTCAGTTATCATGTTGTCACTCAGTATGCCACTACTAATAAATAAAGTGGAGATAATCTGATTCTTAGTCAGCAGGTTACTTGCTGGTTCAGAATGGGCTGTGCTATTATTATTACGGGAGCGGGGTTAGTCATATAGACAAGAAAACATTCACACTCAAATTCACATGTATGGACAATTTAGATTCTTCATATAACCAGTTGGGTATGTTTTTTAAACTGTGTGAGGAAGGTGGAATGGTGGGAGAAGACCCACGCAAGCATGAGGAGAACATGCAAACTCCACGCAGGCTGAGGTTGAAGCCCCACCACCTATGGAATGTGAGGAAGGAGTTCTAACTGCTAGACCACCATGCTGCCAAATCTATTTTGAAACTGTATCTGTCTTACTCTTTATTTCAAAATCACAATAACACAAAGGTAGTGGCCTCCAAAATCTTCATTTTGTTTTTTAAGCCATTCAAAAGTTGACTTGCTGGTGTGTTTTGGATCGTTATCCTGCTTGAGGTCACAAACTGATAGCTGAACATTGTCCTTCAGGATTTTCTGTTAAGGAGCAGAATTCATAGTTTCATCAATTACAGCAAGTTGTGCAGGTTCTGAAATTGAAAAGCAGCCCAAGACCATCACATTACCACCTTCATGTTTGACTGTTGGTATGATGTTCTTTTTCAGAAATCCTGTGCAACACTTACACTAGATTTAACGAGACACACACTTTCCGAAAAGATCCATTTTCATCTCGTCAGTCCATATAATATTCTCCCAAAATAATTTTTTTGTAGTCCGGCCAATCCTGGGAAGGTACACCACTGTTCCACGTTTTCTTTATGTAAGGATAATGGCTGTCCCTATGGTTCGATGGAATCCTAAATCTTTAGAAATGGCTTTTGTAACCCTTTCCAGACTGATAGATGTCAATTACTTTATTTCTCGACTGTTCTGGAATTTCTTTGGATCGTGTCATCTTGTTGCAGCTTTTGTCCGACTTGATTTTGTCAAGACAGATTCTGTTTAAGTGAGTTCTTGACTGAACAGGTCTGGAGGTAATCGGACTTGGGTGTGATCAGTGAAAATGAACCAAAAATTATGATTAGCCACAATTAATTCATACTTTAACAAGGGGGGTAATAACTTGTTCACACAGGCCCAGGTAACTTTGTTAGTAAGTTTTTTTTCGCTTAACAAATGAAATCATTTAAAAACTGCATTTTAAGCTCACTTCGGTTATATTTGTCTGATATTTACATTTGTTTGATGATCTTAAACATTAAAGTCGGCAAACTATGCAAAATATAAGAATTTGAGAATGGGGCCAATACATTTTCATAGCACTGTTCACTCAGTGTGCCTTTCTTTGCTTAAACATGAACACATTGCCCTCTCGTGGTTAATATTTGAAGCGCTGGATTGGTTTAGAATCATGTGGCACCAACTCCACATGATGAATAATATTTGGTCTGTCAATGGCTAAAATCAAGTCGTATTTTGCACTAATAGTTGTTCTGAGTTGCAGTGAATTACCTGGAATCGCCTTGGCCCAGCGGACAACCGTGACAAGTTGTCTCTCCCCGAGCTCATTGAGGCTGGTTAGCAGGGAGGCGGCACTGTCTGGGACGGCAGGGTCATGCCCCGCATTCACGATAGCAGGCTCAATGGCCTGGAGCACATTGAGCAGGGATATGCAGGTGCGTAGAGTTGGAGGGATGCTTACAACCAGACTGTCGGAGGCTGGATAGAGGAAAACAGCAATATATGACAGGCAGAGAGAGAGAGAGAGAGAGAGAGAGAAAAAAAGAATTCCATCGGCAAACGTGAGTGTGGCACTATTTGGAACCACCTCCAGCTGCGGCGACTGCACTTTCGTGCGCCAAGATCACGTCGCTCATCCCTGGCCTCTTTCCTCCTCCTCCTCCTCCATGCCCCCAGGCAGCTGGAGGTTGCTCCTCTTCCCCGCTCCTCGTCTGGCTGACTCCCTTCAGCCGGCGACCTAGAATCCGCCACAGGTAGTCGTAACAAGCAACAGAAGAAACAATAAAAGGAGGTAATGAGTTGAGGTTTTTGGTCTGACTGCACAATAAATAGCTTCTATATGGCACATTTTCAAACACAGACCACTTCTTTATTACAACCATGTGGGAAAGGTTCTCCGTCCTTGGCTGCTGTGCAACAACAACAAAAGACACTTTTGGCCCATTCTATAACAAATTTACAACATTTTATGATTAATTTCTGATCTAATGCACGTGAGGTACATTATCTACATACAATTCCTCTCCTCTTGCTTTGCTCTGTGCTGATCTCCAGTTCCTCACCTTTGAGGCTCATTCCTGACATGAAGCATCGCTTTAAGCGACACGAGGCGCAGTTTTTCCGCCTCAGCTTGTCAATAGTGCAGTCATTCCGGCTGGCACACAGGTGGTTCTGTTTACCTGAAAAATGGCAGGTGGGGGGCACACAGATGTCCAATGGGGGATGAAGCAGCCAGTTCAACAATGCCCTTGCTTAAATGGCAAGCAACAATTACTGTATATGGATGTTGGCTGATAAGAAATGGCTGGCTCTCATAATGTCAGGTCGTTGTGCCCTGGTTTGCCATGAGAATGAGTGGGTGTAAGAAGTGGAATATTGTGTGTAAGTGTGCGTGTGTGTGTGCGTGCGTGTCACACCCACCAGCAGCTGCCCTCTTGAAGAATACTTTGCAGCTGCCGCAGGTGACTGCTCCATAGTGGCAACCTGAGGCATCATCCCCACACACCTGACACACCCGCCGGTCTGACAGGAACACACCTGGAAACAGGTCTTCAGGCCTGAACACACACATAAAGGTACCGTTTAAACACTGGATTTCGGTCAGCGTGCTTGACCTCTACCGAGATTTAGTATGCTAATCTGATTATAATGAAAGACAGCCTTCTATTATTATTGTGTATATAGCAACACATTGTATTCCAATGAGCAATGGCGCTTTTGGGAGCTTAAAAAAAAAAAAAACACCGTACCAACCACAGGATGAGCAGCAGGTGCTGTATCTCATGTTTACTGGGACACTGATATATTAACCTGTTTTCCACAAAGAACACTGCAAACGTTAAGGAAGGGGTGAGCTTTGACTCACGCAAGCACACAACAGGGCCAAGGCTGAGAGCTGCACATGGTGTTTTGACACAAATTGTGTAATACTGATAGGCAGCTGAACTGAGCCAAGTACAGATTTTGGAGACGTGTGCGTCTGCGTGTGTTTGCGTGGTTGTGCTGCACGACACAGCAACTTTAAAGCAGTGACGAAACAGAACAAAGCGACCAAGTTCAAAAGGACAAACCAGAAGAAAGCAACTCATTAGGATTAACTTTGAAGTCCCCAAACGAGCCGTTCACGCTCAATTTCCCCTTTTGTTTCCGATTAGGAGAAACTTGGTGGCGGAATGCACAGTAGACTCAAATTCCGTCAGCGGTGCCCTTCAAACAAAATAATTGCCGCGAGTGCGTTATTGCGGTTACCTGAAGCCCCTCTCCGTGCAGTCCATCCACGCAGGGGGCTCGGTCTTGACTGCTGGATAAGTGAGTTGCCCGTTCAAATGTTCACTTTGGTAACGCTCCACTTGGCCGTAGCCCTGCGCCATCGTTGCAGCGGCTCTCACGGCTTCTTTGGTCTGCCACACGCAGCGGCATTCCCGCATGCGCCCAACACCGGCTTGCCCGCAGTTACAATATTTACACTCCAAATGGTGTCCACCTGATTCAACCCGACCCGGCACGCTGTACAAGCGCTCATTCGCGCGTAACATCCCCGGGATGTCTCGGTACAAGTTCGGGTCGCCAGAGTAGGTGGAATAGGGTTGGAGTGCCACGAGACGGTCCATTTGGGAGGGCGGTTCCGTGGGCGAGTTTGCAAACAAGTTGGTCTCCTTGCTCGCGAACGTGGATATCACCGAGCCCCGGCTCGCAGCCGGGACGCCGTCAGCTTCGCCCGACCGCAGCAGGTCCATGCAGCTCACCTGCTGGATTCCGTGGCGCACGTCTCCGAACTCGCCCCCTCTCGGGTCCGTGTCCGTGTTGCGAGCCGCCGGCCGGGAACTCTGACACACAGCCGACTCGCAGTCAGCGAATGCGCCGACGGCACCGTGAAGCGGCGAGGACAAGGCGTCCAAGCCCAGGGACACGGACACGGCTTTGCTGAGCTCGGCCGTGGTCGGACATGCACAGCTGTCGAAGCGACCGCGCTCGTTTCTTGTTCGGGAGTTAGCCGGATCCTCGAAGTCGGACAAAGTGGAGCGAAAATCCATTCCGAGCACAAACGTCCCAGTCGATGAAGAAGTGTTCGGGTTGCTCGGGACGAATTTACATCAAAAAGCCCTCCCGATGACGCGAGACTACAACGGTCATACCAGGGGGAAGGAAATCCAGATGGGCCGCCGACGACCGAGCTCAGCTCGCCACAGGGAAGAAGGGAAGTCCTGATGATCGAGTCCGCGGGTTGGACAACTTTTTCCCCCCACCCTCCTCTTCCTCGTTTTTCAGTACAGCAAATCCTGGTGCAACACAACGCGTCAAACGTCAACGGAGTCGCCCAGCGCAATTTTGCAGCCATTCGCCGAGCAATAACTCCAAATGATATAATAACGCCGTTATTTTGCAGCTCGTTACTTTCCCAGATCTCGCGAGAGAAAAAAGCCCTTCTTTGAAAGAAGTCACTGAAACTGCCACCTAACACTTTGAAAAAACAGAACTGCATACTGTATTCTTTTCATTCTTTTCAACAACACAGCTACACTGCAAAAAAAAAAAAGTCATTTGAATTCATTAAATTCAAGCATTTACACTGGTTGCACATGATTTTAAACCTGTTAAACTGTTTTGGATGTCGTGGTCTGTATTTTGGTTTGGGTTGTTTAGTTTTGTTCCATGTTTGTCGTGTGCTCATTTAGTTATTGTGTCCACCTGTTCTCGTCAACCCACCTGGTGCCGACCAATCAGCTCCCTCCAACCATTCGTGTTTTGTCCAGGTGTTCCTCGTTGTCTCGCCAATCTGTTTGTATTTAGTTCCCTGGTTTCTTTTGTTTCTTGTCAGTTCATTGTCATTGCAGTGTGTCATTGTCCCTGTCTGGTCCACGTCTTACTCACCAGTCATGTTTTGTTACCATTTTTTGGTTTATTCAAGTGTTTCTTTGTTACTTTGGTTATCTGTTGTGGGACTTTGTTTAATTTGCTCTTTCCATGACACTTGTTTACCTTTGATTTGGAATGAAATATTTTTGAGACTCCTGCCTTGCCTCCCTGCTTCCCTGCACTTGGGCCCTCCACGTTTTGGCCTTGCCTTCCTCGCTTTCGAAAACCCCAATCGTGACAGAAAGTGTAGTTCGCTATGTCGCAAAATAAATACTGCTTTTTAATACAGTTAAAAAGCCAGTATTTTGAGAAATGCAACAAACATTTGAAAAGCAACACAAATCGCCTGTGAGGAAATGTCACAAATGGCAACCCCACAACTTTACAACAGAGTGAAAGATGAGCTATTAAAAGAAATCAAAACATGTACATGTGTAAAATTTGAACTGATATACACAAGACCAGCGTTATCAGACATATCTTGAAATAAGTATCATTTTCCAGTGACAAATATTTAAAAAAGTTACAAATCTTTAAAAGAATTACCCAAATTAGTCTGGACATTGTTATACCCCTTTTTTTGTGGTGTATTATAATTTTGAAGATAACATGGAATAAAGACAGATGTACATGAAAGTCCATGTCAGTAAGGAGGTCAATGTGGTTAAAGCAGTACCATGTACATTGATGAGTTATGACTTTAAATATGTAATAAAGCATCCTTGCTCTAAACTATGAAGAGCCCAGATTGTGAAAGCAATTAAAAGATATATTGTATTCTATCACCAGTAAAATCCAGCACACGCAGAAAAGTAGCTGCAACAAAGTGCCTTTTTTTGCCTTGAAGGAAAGGAAAGATTTAGTTCTATAATAATAATAATAAAAAAGCCAGTTGGAGTTTCAGCTTTGGACGAGACAGGAATGTTTTAACCATCCATCATTTTTATTTTTATTTTTATGTTGGAACTTTCACCTTGACTCAGAATAAAAGCTTCAACCACTAACATATGAGAAAATATTGCACACATTACACTAAAATAGACAAAGCATCAAGGTTAAGATCAGCTGAGCAATTCCACTGACCGACTACAGGAAGTTACGGATGCTACAACACCCCTAAACCTGATTTTATTCTATTCTAGCATTCACACTTCAAAGCAGGCTTTTAAATGAAAGCAACCCCTTCATTGTATTTCTATGATTATTTGTAGTTTGTATTTTGCATCTGTCTGAGAGGAGATTTACAAATGTAATAAGGTTGCAAATCAGGCAAAAGTTTGAGCACCCACATACGCCCATCCGCCTGCCCACCCACAGACATGCACGCACACACAGCGTTGATGTGATGTTGGGGCTGCAGGCCTTAGCTTTCTTTCACTTGGACTTGACATGCGGTGACCTAATGCAAGCTGTCTGCTTGAGTAATGACATTTTGGAAACTTAATTAACTGGAAAACTATTGTTGAAAATATGATCCACAGTTAAAAGAACTAAAAACAAATCCAAGCTGCCTTAAAATGTTATTTACATGGAAACCCAATGGAGGAACACCTGCTGTTCTGAATGGAGTACTGCTTCAGTGACCGTGTATGCATGATTCCCACTCACACTTCATCAAGAAATCAGTGTCTTCATTTTCAATTATTACATATTGTAAAAGTTTAAATGAGGACAAATATCAGTTGAAACATCATGACTAAGCAGACAATACCAATATTGTGTGTTGAGTGTGTCATGATCACATGGTTGTAGTGTCACACAAGATTTATTATTTTTTGCTCCAAATGTTTTCTGAGCAGATCTGGGATGGAAAGAAAATAAAAACGATCTCAACACACCCACACCACAGGATAATCGTTGCAGATAATCTTTTAGACACATCTGAAAATCTGGCCATTGCTGGCTTTGATCAGAAGAGAGCAAAAATGCTAAAAATTAGGCCCAATTTTCCTTGCGTGTGTACCCTGGTTTAGTTAGCATATTTTCCCTTAAATCATTACAATTTATAGCATTATTAATCTTACCAAGACATTTTGGACAATTCTATTTTTCCATCTTTGGCCCTTTTATTTTCCAACATAACTGGAATGGAACTGCATGGGCCACAATGTCATGCGTGAATGAGTTTTGGAGTGAAAAAAAACATGAGAGGCCAGACCTCAACCCCGTCAAACACCTTTGGTATGAATGAGAACAGAGATTGTGAGCCAGGCCCTCCCACCCAACATCAGTGACCTCTCATCTCACGTTTTTTGAATGACTGGACAACACACTCCAGTTCCATCCTGCAGATAGTCTTCTCAGAAGGGTAAATGCTGTTAGTCGACAAACTGTCTTCTGTGAGTGGAATGGTCAAACACCCCAACTCTTTTGACAGTATTTTTTGTATTTTTTTTATTGTGGTAGCACTCTAATCCTTTCTGGTGGTCTGTAAAAAACCCCAAAAACATTTCCTGTACTTTAGCAAGTTATTTATTAACACTCAATGAAGCAGCTTTCTTTGCTCTTCTCCATGTTTCTCTCTTTAAAAATGTTTGACTGATGATTTGATAAGACAAGACTTTATTTATCCCGCAGCGGGTGAATTCATTGGTTACAGCAGCAAAACAGATTTACGAGGTGCACATTATATGAGAAAGAATTTTGGTTCATTATCAATGAACCACATGAGAGGAAGAAAAATAATCATCTCGAAAAGATCTTTACACCATTAATTTAATAGAGCAACATTATGTTACACAAGAGAGGACATATAAGATATATCCCTCATTGACCCTTATGTCCTCTTGGTGAAGTGGAGTTTGCAGGTCTATGGCCACTCTTCAGTGGGGAAAAATAGGATATATAGCAATGACATCAGAATGTCATTCGGACAAGATAAGTTTGGGCACATGACTCTATATGTCAAGGGAAGATGATCACAACCGAAGGGATTGAACTAGCATAACAGATGTGCAGGACAGGTACAAATACCTTGGAATTCCACAAGCAAATGGCAACCACGAGGAGGCAGCTCGGAGTGCAGCTAGATCCAAATACCTAAAGAGGGTGAGGCAGATCCTGAATAGTCAGCTAAACGGCAAGAAAAAGATCCAGACCATTACCACTTATGCCCTGCCAGTAATCAGATACCCCGCTGGCATAATACCCTGTCCACTGGAAGAGATGCAAGCTCCTGATATCAAGACAAGAAAGCTCCTTACAATACATGGAGGCTTCCACCCTATCTCCAACATCCTGAGACTGTGCACAAAGTGGAAAGATTGCGGGTGAAGACTAACGAGCGTCACAGGCACTATCCAGGAGGAAACAACTTGGGCTTGTGTAGTAGGTATATTCTGTAGTTCGGTGCTGGTACTTTTCGAGGTGCAAGGTGGAGGTGGCGAAAATTGTTTACTTTTCAAGACAAAAAGATTGCTCTTCCAGCCAACACTGCAGTGTGTCACTTGTTATGTTGAGCGATTCAACTCGGCTTTTTATTTGACATTTCTCAGTGACCCGGTTCTCCAAAGGACATGGTAAGTTAACATTCACCGAGACAATATTACCATTGCAACAACAAGAGTCGGCGGTGGGCGAAGCTCTCTCACCTTCCTCTTTCTCCCCGCTCAGTGCTGCTTTTCTGCGGCTGAACGAGCAATTGCTGTTCACAGGTGTTGGAGAAATTCTCAAGCTATGAGAAACATTGATCAGCCGATATTATATGCTTGTTGTGGTTATTGTTTTATTCTTGGTTGTTTTTATGTTTTCGTGACTCCAATTTCATTGTATTTGCACCATACAATGACAAAAAAGGGTTTCTATTCAAACATACTCAAAGTATGTTCACTAATTATGTATAGCACTAACTAACAAAGTTGAGAGTTGATTGTCTCAAAGATTAAGTAAGAGAGTAAGTACACATGAACATGTACATGTATATATGTACTATGAAACTGCAAATGACTCATAAAATCAGATGGATATGGATCTTGCAGGATCTACTTGGCGTTGCTTTCTGCATCCACTTCATAAGGACCATCTCGCCGTCCAGTTTCAAGGTACAGTGTTCCCCCGCTGTTTGCGAGGGAGAGGAACTGAGCCCTGCCGCAAATTGCGCAAGTAATCGAAGCCCAACTGATAGGGGTGCACACTATATCGTTTGAGCATCTTCAGCGCAATGTATGTGTGCGCAATAATCACATCGCTGCGCAATGGTGGTGTATTAATATGCAGTCAATCAACTGGTATAATAATAAGTGACCAGCCGAGGGAGCTTGTTGGACAATGTTATGGTAAATTATAACTCATGAAACAAAACACACAAAGCAGCCCAGTGCAATGACAGTAAAGGATAGTGTTTTCTGTTCTATTCCTCTTCAGAATGTGATGAACGAATACATGTCGAAACAGATTACACTTGGAGGGAAGGGGGAGAGTCACGGCATTATTGGAGAGACAAACTTCAGTTGTACATAACGTGTTTTGCTTTACTAATGCACTCAAATATAGAAATACTCATAGATAATAGATCAATACTAATGCATATATTAAAACAGGTGTAAAATAATAGAATGTGAATGTGATAATGACTGGTAGGGTGGTCCCTATTTTTTATTTATTTTTTTACTTTTACAAGTTCATGCTCTCACCCCACCAATATGTATGAATATATAAAAAATAATTGGGAAGAATGTTATCTATATTAATCAATATTTGGAGGTTGAGCAAGACCTTTGAAATTATGCAATATAGTCAGGATTCTTTACCATATCATGTGATGCATTGTGCTAATGCAGCCCTATGGGGGGCAGAAGCCAGTGCAAACTGTAGGCCGGTCCCAAGCCCAGATAAATGCAGAGGGTTGCGTCAGGAAGGGCATCCGTCTTAAAACTTTGCCAAACAAATATGAGCGTTCATGTAAAGAATTCCATAGCTGATCGGTCGTGGCCCGGGTTAACAACGTCTGCCTCCGACGCCGTTAACCTGCAGGGTGCCGGTGGAAATTCAGCTACTGTGGGTTGGAAGACGAAGGAGAGGTGGAAAGCGGGTTCTTAGGCAGAAAGAGAAGAGGAAAGCACAGAGCCTACAACTCCATGTGGGGACTTTGAATGTTGGGCCTATGACAGGAAAATGTCGGGAGTTAGTTGACATGATGATTAGGAGAAAGATTGTTATATTGTGTGTACAGCAGGGCAGATGGAAAGGCAGTAAGGCTAGAAGTTTAGGGGCAGGGTTTAAATTATTTTACCATGGTGTAGATGGGAAGAGAAATGGAGTAGGGGTTATTCTAAATGAAGAGTTAGCTAAGAATGTCTTCGAGGTGAAAAGAGTATCAGATCGAGTGATTAGGCTGAAACTTTAAATTGAGGGTGTTATATATAATGTCATTAGCGGATATGCTCCACAGGTAGGATGTGACCTAGAGGTGAAAGAGAAATTCTGGCAGGAGCTAGATGAAGTAATTCTGAGCATCTGAGAGTCGTAATTGGTGCCGTTGTAATGAACAAGTTGGTGAAGGAAACAGGGGTGATGAAGAAGTAATGGGTAAGTCTGGCATCCAGGAAAGAAACTTGAAGGGACAGATGGTGGTAGAGTTTGCAAAAAGGATGGAAATGGCTGTAGTGCACACTTTTTTCCAGAAGAGGCAGGAACATAGGGTGACCTACAAGAGTGGAGGTAAAGCACACAGGTGGATTACATCTTGTGCAGACGATGTAATCTGAAGGAGGTTACTGACTGTAAGGTAGTGGTTGGGCAGAGTGTGGCTAGACAGCATAGGATGGTGGTATGTAAAATGACTCTGGGGGTGGGGAGGAAGATTAAGAAGATAAAGGCAGAGCAGAGAACCATGTGGTGGGAGCTGAGAAAGGAAGAGCGTTGTGCGGCTTTTCGGGAAGAGGTGAGACATGCTCTCGGTGGATAGGAAGCGCTTCCAGGAGACAGGACCACTAAGCCAAAGTGATCAGAGAGACAGGCAGGAGAGTAATTGGTGTATCTTCTGGCAGGAAAGGGGAGAAGGAGACTTGGTGGTGGAACCTCAAAGTACAGGAAATCATACAAGGAAAGAGGTTAGCTAAGAAGAAGTGGGACACTGAGAGGACCGAGAAGAGGAGAAAGGAATACATTGAGATGCAACGTAGGGCAAAGGTAGAGGTGGCAAAGGCCAGCGAGACAAGAGGCATATGATGATATGATGGCATGGCATGTGGTGTAGGTGTGACAGAGGAATTTAAGGTGGAAGTGGGACTGCATCAGGGATCAACCCTGAGCCCCTTCCTGTTTGAAGTGGTGATGGACCAACCAGCCCAGGAACTTTGAGTTCCAGGTAACAGGAATTCCTGGTAGCAAAAGGTTCCCATGGCCCATCTGGTTTGTTTTTCCATTGCACTAATTAGTTCAGGGAAGCTTAAGCAAATGAGTCTGATGCTGCTTATTACTGACACCTACTGGAACTAAAAAATACTGTTATTTCAAGTTTTGAATGTCTTATTTTGTATATTAATCTAAATTTCAAATCTTTTTGATACATTTAAAACCTAACACTTTATCCAGGTGAGGCAATTGAGAACTGATTCACATTTGCAATGCCAACCTGGCTGCAGACAGTCTTTGAGGTAGCGAGTTTTATTATATACAGGTACATTTCAATAAATTAGAATATATTTATTCTATTTTACTGAGATGATATACCTAAATAGAATCAGAATCAGAATCAGAATCATCTTTATTTGGCAAGTATGTCCAGATATGCAACAGACGCTTACAGATGACTATAGATGTGATTTCTCAGCTGTCTGTATAAATATATATATATATATATACTGTGTGTGTGTGTGTCCATATCGTGTCATATCATGTGACCATAGCAACTGCGCTAAAAAGTTTGGTAAAGTTAGGTTTTGATTAAACTTTTCACCTCAAAGGTCTGCCACTGAGGTACACGATATAAACCAAGCCTGAGACACAGAACACTGGACCTTTCTATAGCGCCGAGGACAATCTGTGGCTCAAAGGAGGAACAGAAGACCCATTCTACAATTGATCTAATAGTGCAAACATCCACGCCGTGATAGTGAGCATAAGAAAGGTAAGAAACAATATATTTTTTCTTTACCTTTTGCCATCCATATAATGTAATGCATCTTTTGGAAGTCTCTCAAAGTTTCACATTTTTATGAACTTTATTAGGTTCATTTATGGCATGTTATGTTTTTTTCACCATTTTTATTCCAACACCTGGCTGTTTGAGGTCTCCCTTGATGTGTGCAAAAAAAGTGTTTCACTTGGTAGCTCTTTTTACGTTCCGAAGAAGACATCTTATTTGTGCTCACATTCAATAAGCAATTTAAACACTTCTCTAAGTATATGATTTGTGTCAATAAATCTTTTTCTGATCATCTTCCAGTGTGCAACCTCAAGTGCGCAGCCTCTTATGAATTTGCAGTAAATAAAATTAAAACTGACATTTTGCACACAAAAATGGGAATACTCAACATGCTTTGTACAGAATGACCAGGATTTCAAGAACTTTATTTACAGTACTTTATTTAAGGAAAAATTAAATAGTGATATTAGTATATTATTACATTATGGGCTCAGTTATTACATTTGTAAATATTATTTTTTCTTTTTTCTTTTTACCAGGCCAATAACATAATAACTAGCTAATAACGCAATAAGTTATTATGTTATTGGCCAAGTTATTATGTTATAGGTTCAGGACTTTTTTTACGTGACATTTTAAAAAGGGCAAATTTATTAAATTATGGGCCATTATTACTTTATGGGCTGTTATCACATTATGGGCTTCTACAAGCGGCCTGTGGGAAATACTTCCTTTTTTTAACACCAATTGACTGACTTGATCTGGACGTGGACCCCCGCCTGTCATTTGAAGATACCCAAGTAGCAGAACTAAGAAGATGCTTTATTAGAGTAGTACATTTTTTTTTCTATTCAATAAATTTTCATTACACCATTTGCCTAGACTCTTCTACTTTGCTCACTTCAGTGGTGCAAATTGAAAATATTATTATATTGAGCCACTGTCAATCACTGACCCTTAGAATCATCATCACTTATCTCCCCCTAAATGTGCCCCTGACTTTACTGCTTTTGGGCAATTAATTTCCAAGTTTCTTTTTCATTTTGTTGCGACCAACTGTACCTATATCAGGTCTGGAAAGCACAGCGGCAAGATGTGCTCATCATCCCAGTCCCCAAGAAACCTGGAATCTCAGGTCTGAATGACTACAGGCCTGTCGCCCTGACATCTGTGGTAATGAAGTCCTTTGAACGCCTCGTGCTGGACCACCTCAAGAGCGTCACAGGTCCCCTGCTAGATCCCCTGCATCTGCCTACCAAGCAAACAGGTCTGTGGATGATGCAGTCAACATGGGACTGCACTTCATCCTAGAAGACCGTGACGTTGCGGGGACCTACATGAGGATCCTGTTCGTGGACTTCAGCTCTGCATTCAACACCATCATCCCCAAACTCCTCTCCCCCAAGCTTCTCCAGCTCAGCGTCTCGGCTGCCATCTGCCAGTGGAATTACAGCTTCCTGACGGGCAGGACACAGCAGGTGAATCTCTACACGAACGACTGCACCTCAACGCACCCCGGCTGTCAAACTCCTGAAGTTCGTTGTACCTTGTTGTCACGTTCCAACATTCCTTGTTTTTACGTCACCGACTCATAGTAAGACCCTGTTCTGATTTGTACTGTATTTGTAAAATTTTTATGTCTCAAAAGTATTCTCTGTCAATTGACTGTTGTCGTACTAGAGCGACTCCAACTACCGGAGACAAATTCCTTGTGTGTTTTTCACATACTTGGCAAATAAAGATGAGTCTGATTCTGAACTGCAGGTTTCAGAACTACCTACAGTAATACCTAATCATTAAATACACAGGCTGAGAAGCTTGATCATCTGGGAGGGGCTCAGAGTAGAGCTGCTGCTCCTGCACACCTACAGTGCCTCTGCCTATTGAGGCTCTGAAATTAGCATGGCAGCAGTGAGTCTCTCACAGGATTACAAAAGTAAAAGAAAAGCAGTGAGGAAGGCCTCGTTGCAGGCAAATGGCTCTCAGTGGATTATGGGAGCGACAACAAACCCTGTGGGGGATGTGACAAATTTGCTGTAATTGTCAATAAGTGTGAGCTCGCTTCATTTATAGTAGATGTGTTAAATAACTCACCACTGATGGACAGAGAGACTGAAAAGAAAAAATGACAGTGAAATGAGATGGGAGGCTCTTGGAATGAAAGCGGCAAGCTCAGTAACATGAGCTGAAATTAGGATCACAGTACCAAGTAAGGCTTCCAGCTTCTCTTCGTCATCCTTCACTGGAATGAAATGCGTTATTGCAAGCAGAATTTGAACAGTTCTGTCCCAGACTCACAGAACATGTAACAGCTGTATAATAGTAATAATAATAATAATAAAGGTTTGAAAAGAAAGAAGCATAATGACGACCTATTAAAGTGACCCATCAAACATGCTAAGCTTTGCAGAATAAAGGTGGACAGTGTTTATTGTATTTCTTATAGAAAGGATACTACATTACACATTGTAACCAGATGAATGAGATTTAGACTTACTTATTGTTTTTTTTTAAAGCTTTGAAGCAGTCAACTGTACAAAGTTATGAGCAAGATCGGAAAAAGATACATCAACGATGTGGGGAGCTCAATGAGAAGTAAAAAATCAAAACAGAAGGGACAGACTAGACAGAAAGAAAATGCATACCAGACATATACTACCAGTCAAAAGTTTGGACACACTTTCCCATGCTATTGAATGACACACCCAGTCATGTTCTCTTAACACTTTTCAAAGGCACTGAGCATTTTCCTTCTGATTGAACTGCAGCCGTTTTTGTGAAGCATTGTTTTGCACGTGGGCGGCACGGTGGCTGACTGGTTAGAGTGTCAGCCTCACAGTTCTGAGGTGCGGGGTTCAATCCCCGTCCCCGCCTGTGTGGAGTTTGCATGTTCTCCCCGTGCCTGCGTGGGTTTTCTCCGGGCACTCCGGTTTCCTCCCACATCCCAAAAACATGCATTAATTGGAGACTCTAAAATTACCCGTAGGCATGACTGTGAGTGCGAATGGTTGTTTGTTTCTATGTGCCCTGCGATTGGCTGGCAACCAGTTCAGGGTGTACCCCGCCTCCTGCCCGATGACAGCTGGGATAGGCTCCAGCACGCCCGCGACCCTAGTGAGGAGAAGCGGTTCAGAAAATGGATGGATGGATGTTTTGCACGTTGAAGGTGATGATGCAAACCATGAAACAGAACCATGCACAGTCAAACAAATGGTGTCTCTATTTTATTTGGATAAAGAAAATAAAAATTTGCTTTTGTTGAAAACAATATGACAAACCTAAATGCAATGACTGCAGTTGTATCATTTATAAGGATATAAAAATAAGAAGTCAATAAACCAGAAAAGACTAAAGAAGATACATCATATACCACACACCCATGTAAGCTAATGAGATCCAATACAAGAGCTGTGTTAGAAATTCCGTCTGCTCAGTTTTTTCTGACACTATCAGAATAATATTTATTTAACAATGTGTTTATTGTTGGCGGCACGGTAGACGACTGGTTAGAGCGTCTGCGTCACAGTTCTGAGGACCGGGGTTTAATCCCCGGCCCTGCCTGTGCGGAGTTTACATGTTCTCCCCGTGCCTGCGTGGGTTTTCTCCGGGCACTTCGGTTTCCTCCCACATTCCAAAAACATGCATGGTAGGTTAATTGAAGTCTCTAAATTGCCCGTAGGTGTGAATGTGTGTGCGGATGGTTGTTTGTTTCTATGTGCCCTGCGATTGGCTGGCAACCAGTTCAGGGTGTACCCCGCCTTCTGCCCGATGATAGCTGGGATAGGCTCCAGCAGTCCCGCGACCCTTGTGAGGGTAAGCGGCTCAGAAAATGGATGGATGGATGTTTATTGTTGTAATTATATCAGTCTACCCCTGAAATTTGCTAAATAAGGAAAAACAAAACATAATAAACCCCCTACGTTGTAGTTTGACAATAATAATCCAGTAATGTAACATTAATTAATTAATACCTCTCTGATACTGTCAAATATTTTATTTGAAAATGCAGAATAAATTTGATGAAGATCTTGTATTGACTCTTATTAGATTGTGCAGGTGTACCCAATGTTATGGTAAATGTATGTTTGTAGTAAGTAATGTAATGTTCGCATAGACATCTCAGATGAAACATTGAAATTCAAGAACAGTAACAGTATATTATTTGTTGTTATATTAAGTCTCTTCATCCATTCTTAGATTCAATATTGGTATCAATTAAATATTGCACTACTCTGTTTCTCTATTTGAACTAATTTAGTTAATCATTCAGTCTGTCTGCAGTGGATTTTTCTCACATGGACTCAAATTCATCAATGCGCTGTTTGGTGTTGCCCTGACGAATCTGACGTAGGGTCTTGTATTTGTCACGGCCGGCCTTTACATTGTCAGCATGGATCAGGTCATTTGGGGTCTTTTTGCTTTCGTCTATAGCTCGAGCAAGCTCAGTGCTCAGGAACTGAAAGAGAACACAAACATACAGAGAATGAAATCCTCATAGCTGAGACTATTCAGAAGCCTCAGACCTCTCCCCACACCCCTGTTCTCCCCTCAGTCCCAATCTCAAATCATTTTGTTCATAGTTATTAAATCAATTTTTTTCTGTTGGAAATTCTATGCAACATCATATCGTATCTTGTTTTGCTTGGGAAATAAAGTCCAATTTTATTACAGGAGTAATAGACTTTGTGGATGACAAATGAAAATAAGCACTTGAATGGCAAGGTACCTGCAACAATGTTTAATTATGTAGAGTGCACTTAGTTCCTGGAAAAAAACAAAACAAAAAACCCCATCCTTTTGGGGGGTAATTAGGCTGTCAATTAACCAGCACAATCAAAACCATATACAGTGTGTATTAAAAGAAAACCCACCAAATAGAGCAAACATAATGGTCACCAGGAACTGCATAAGAGGTGGGATCAGAGCGGGCAAACTAAACTACTTGACATCATAGCATCTACTGAGACTGAATCCAGTCAGGCATAAACCATAGTAAATTGCACAAATTATCATTTGATTGCAAATATATGAAATGTTTAGAACACATTGAAGTCAATGTGGTCTATCGGTTAGTAGTAGTAGCAAAACCTCTGTAAAAATCCATGAGATTGTTGTCAAAAAGATTGGTAAATTTTATGGGTACGTGCACGGATCATCGGGGAAACATAAATAGTTTACCTCCAAGTTAGTCTGGAAGTCCAACAATTATTTTTGAATGGGTTACATTTTGAGTGGAAAAGATTAATTCTTTTTGTGACAAATTTCAGCGATGGACAGACATACTATATTTAATTATCAATAGATTGGTGCCAAACCACTGGAGATGGTTCTATATTAATTTACCGTACCTTTAAGTTTTTCTGCAGTCTCTGGTTCTTCTGTGCCTCTGTTACTCTTTCCTCTTCACTGCGGTCGCGTACCGTGCCGGGAGACATTAACTCAGCACTCGCCTCCGCGCTGCTCTCATCTGTCTCGTCATGATCATGCATGTGAGGGTGGACAGAATCCTGAATGTGGATCCCCATTATTTTAGATTTCAGCTCTTCTTTGGTTCTCTCTAAATCAGCTTCTACCATCATCGCCTGTCAACAAAGACATTTACATATTTAGTGGAGATCTGTTGTAAATTTTTACACCCTCAGCAGCCATTTATGCAAAATTGTTACAGTAGGTACTCAATGACACAATGTTACAGTACGTTATTTTTTGACAATTGTTTTTAAAGTGTTATTGTTTTTATATATGTTTAAAGTTTAAACAATTACTCGTTAAGTGAATATTTTCTTTACAGATAAAATTGTTCTCATTTTAGTTTGTATGGTTCAAGAGTCAATTTAAGTTTTGGAAGTTATTAAGCACATGTCAAAAAATTGAGTGAAAACAATTTCTAGATCTTTATGAATTGATATCATCGAGCTAACCCTTCGGCGAATGTGGGAGAATGGCAGAATATAGGAAGAAAACCCACACAACAAGAAGATGCAAACGCTAAAGCTGAGATTTGAGCCCTAAATCTCAGAACTCTGAGGCAGACGTATTAACCACCAGGACACTGTTCTGCCATATAATTAAGTTATACAACCCCAATTCCAATGAAGTTGGGACGTTGTGTTAAACATAAATAAAAACAGAATGCAATGATTTGAAAATCATGTTCGACCTATATTTAATTGAATACACTACAAAGACAAGATATTTAATGGTCAAACTGATCAACTTTATTGGTTTTAGCAAACAATCATTAACTTGGACTGAATTGGGAGTAAATTAATCTTCTGGTATATCAAAGATGACAAATTTCAATGTGAGCATTTGAATCAAGTAGGGCTGTGAAAAGAAATCGGCTAACTCAGCTAACACAAAAATTGGTTGATGCAAACATTTCTGCCTCGAGGCAATAAAAACTATTAGTATAACCATATTTGTTCCACCCGGAATAATTTGGCCACTGTCCATGTTTACCACACGGACATTTATTGCAGATGGACGCAGTGTTGGACCACTGATAAACTTTGCCAAAAATGACAGAGGAGCGTCTGTATGTGATTTTTAAGACACAATTAGACGTGTCATGTACACATGTGATGGTGTAGTGGTACACTCGCCTCAGTTTGGTGCGGGCAGCGTGGGTTCAGTTCCCACTCAGTGAGGGTGTGAATGTGAGTGCGAATGGTTGTCCGTGTCTATATGTGCCCTGCGACTGACTGGCGACCAGTTCGGGGTGTGCGGTGTTGAAAATGGATGGATGGATGGTAATCTCTAGCATGTGAATGCTAACTATTTAGGAAAGGCTGATTTTCTTGTCTCATATTCTTTACAGAGTTCATACCATACAGTACCAACATATGCAGTTTAAGGATAGAAGTTCAGCCCTCATAAATGAGAGTAAAACAATAAATAAATAATGTATTTTTTTTAGGGGTCGGCGGCGATTACTCGACTCGACTAAATATCTAGAGGATAATCGATTCTAAAAAGATTCGATAGTGACAGCCCTCGAATCAAGGGTAACGTTAAATCCAATATGTAGACTTACGAGGCTTAGGTTCATATTAAATGCCAATAAATTCTCAGTCTTGTGATATTCTTGCCACTGTTGGATTCTTTGCTCCTATCTATCTATCTTGGCTTATACCCTGTTCACTTAGTAGTGTCAGACATCCCTCTGAGCTCATTTTTTATTCATCCTTTATCTGGCTCTTGCTTCTTCCGTTAATTCTCACCCTTTTCTGCCATCTCATTGCCTCCTCGTCCTTTTTCTTCTTGGCATCTTCCAGCTGGGAGATTTTCGATGTAAGCTCTGCCAGCTCAGTGGCCTATCCACATGGGCACACAAATGGGGAAAGAGTTAAGAGTGCTCCTGATCTAAGGTCACTGTGCTCTGTTTGTCATGACAATAGGTGTGTGCGTGTGTGTGTGTCTGTGTGGATGCAATCTCGTCATTTCTATAATGCTGAATCAAACTTGGATTCATTTAGTTTCATTTCATTAACCAAAAGTAATACCTACTTTTTGCCATTTCATACAATAGCTCTATTTTAATTTGAAACGAGTAACAATAGTGAAGTAGTACAAGGTAGAGAGACTAGTTAGACACGTTAAGGTGCTACATGCTCTCAAAAGAGATGCATTTTCAAGAGATTCTTCAAAGTAGAGACAGACGACCTTTCTCCGACCGATAGTAGGAGTTTTTCCACCATCGGGAGCAACAAATGAGAACCACACGTGTGGGGGAATGACATACATGAACCAGCGTCATTATGTTTACATTAAAGCAGACATACTTCAAACCATAGGATTCCATAAATGAAGGTTTGTATATAATCCACTGTTGGCCTACTGCTGAATTGTGTACATGTACCAGCTCTTCCTGACTCTTCATCTTGGACTGGGGATGTTGTAGCAGGGCTTCTTTTGCCTGCATGGCAGCCCTGTGGTCATTTTCCAGGCTCTCAGCCTCCTCCTGCGCAAGTGTCTTCTCCTTCTCTAACTCGAGCGCCCTGCGAGTCTGCTCCTCCAGCTCTGAAACACAACATTCAGCACACACAATACAGAAGACAGCATATACAGTACTGTTACTGTAGACTTTATTGGGGGAAATTCCCAAATCATGAATATTTCAATATGTTTGTAAGCAGAAAGAAATATTGTATTCAAAATGTTGTCATACCATCTTGAGCTCTCTTTGTCTGCTCTTCAATCTGTCGCAATCTCTCCATCAACTCCATGGTCTCACGAGCGATCTTCTCTGTTTCCTTCTCAGCATTTTCACGCTTTTTTTTCTCACTCTCAAGCAGAGCCCTGACAGGAGAATTGTGCATAAGTACACATCTGGAACAACTCCATCCCCTGACAGTTCTTTCTTAACTACAGATCACACACTGTAAACTGTAAAAAATAAAAATAAAAAAAGAAGAAGAGAGAAGTCCTTATCTTTGTCTTTTACCTCTCTAGCTGCCTCTTGTTCTTCTCCTCTCTCGCCTGGGCCTTCATCTGCTGCACTTCGATGGTGTCCGGTTTTCGTCTGCGCATGTACAAGTCGTGGTTTCCCATGCATAGTGCCAGTATACGTTTGTTGATGCGCAGACGGGGTACATAGAAAACAAAGTCCTTTAACACAAAAAGCATCAATTAACTATGGTTTGATTGATGAAACCACATTTTAGCATCTAATTCATTGTACCGTTCTGAGATGTGAATTTCCTGGACATGTGCCCAAAAAGTAAAATTAGTGATCATCACTGAAATGATCTAATTTCAGTATAAACTGGGATTTATGCATTTAGGAAAATCATAATTTACCCTAGTATCATGCTACACTTGTTTACAAGCACAGTGAAGAGATCTGAATTAGCATGTCTGTGAAGTAGTCATTAGTTTCTTGTTTGTAGTTGTGAAAAGCTATTTATATTAAAAATCTCAATTCTCAAATAATGAATACTAAACATTCAGTGCTGGGCATTTAATAAAAAGCTATCTATGAATTCAATCAAGCTAAAACAGCTAACATTTTGACATTCAATTTATCTACATAAGACCAAATCCATTTCCCCTAAATAAACAATGAACTGGCCTGTCAAGGTGTACATAAAGTTATTTTTAAGATATTCCATACCGGAGATTTCTTGTCAATAGGTTTGATGACAAACTTCTTGTCATTGAAGGAAATATTTCTGATCTCACTCCAGGGGAAGCCAATCTTTGGGGTCAGCCTGCAGAATATTGGAATACTTTGTCACAGCCCAGACACAAATACATGAAGTAAAATAATACACAAATGTGTGTACTGTATATCAGTATGCTAAAGTAATTATGACAGGTCGTTGGTTTCCCTTCCGATCTGATACTGAGTAAAATTCAAGCTGGTATCGGCTATAATTTGTGCAAATACACTTACTTTCTCTGCTAAATCTAAATACAGTAAAGTAGTGCATTTTGAATCCATCCATCCATCCATTTTCTGAGCCGCTTCTCCTCACTTGGGTCGCGGGCGTGCTGGAGCCTATCCCAGCTGTCATCGGGCAGGAGGCGGGGTACACCCTGAACTGGTTGCCAGCCAATCGCAGGGCACATAGAAACAAACAACCATTCGCTCTCACAGTCATGCCTACGGGCAATTTAGAGTCTCCAATTAATGCATGTTTTTGGGATGTGGGAGGAAACCGGAGTGCCCGGAGAAAACCCACGCAGGCACGGGGAGAACATGCAAACTACACACAGGTGGGTCCGGGGATTGAACCCGGGTCCTCAGAACTGTGAGGCTGACGCTCTAACCAGTCGGCCACCGTGCCGCCTATAAATCATGGCGGAATCAATAATCCCTCCATCCATTTTCTGAGCCGCTTCTCTTCACTAGGGTCGCGGGCGTGCTGGAGCCTATCCCAGCTGTCATTGGGCAGGAGGCGGGGTACACCCGGAACTGGTTGCCAGCCAATCACAGGTCACATAGGAACAAACAACCATTCGCACTCACAGTCATGCCTACGGGGAATTTAGAGTCTCCAATTCATGCATGTTTTTTGGGATGTGGGAGGAAACCGGAGTACCCGGAGAAAACCCACGCAGGCACGGGTAGAACATGCAAACTCCACACAGGCGGGGACGGGGATTGAACCCCGCACCTCAGAACTGTGAGGCTGACGCTCTAACCAGTCGGCCACCGTGCCGCCCATTTTGAATCATAGCTTGATAAAGAAGAAAAGGCAGCAGAGTAATTAATGTACAGTGTTTATTCATCTTAAACTTGTATTTTATCTATCTATCTATCTATCTATCTATCTATCTATCTATCTATCTATCTATCTATCTATTGTCAAAGGCAGCAGAGTAATGTATTTATTTTAGACTTTTAAATTTTTAACTCCTGCCCGATGATAGCTGGGATAGGCTCCAGCACGCCCGCGATCCTAGTGAGGAGAAGCGCCTCAGAAAATGGATGGATGGATGGATGAGAAAATTTGTGTAATTTGATGGAATAACAAAATGTGTTCCTAGCACTTGGGTCCTTCAGCGGGTGTATTACTTGTAGGTTCAAGGAAAAATCAACTGCAAAAGGGTGATTGTAGTTATCTCTCAGCATTTACAACTGCAAAGCAGTTTTCCCCAAACATAAAATAATGAAATACTGGTTTATCGCTACAGGTGGCAAGCACCAAGCCCACTCTGGGTAATATGTGGCGACAAGCTAGGAAATTAGGTAACAAAGCCTTCAAAAATAAATAAATAGATAAATGAATAAATAAAATCGGGTGACAGATGTGTTCAAAATAGTTGAAATCCAATTTGGTTCTAAATCTGACATCATTTTGTTTTACTCTGCTGTCTGCAGCCAGGCATTGCAAATGTGAATCCGCTCTCATTTGCCTTACTTGGACAAATAAAGATTAAATAAATAAAAATCAAATAATTCAGTAACTGATAAGTAGAAATGTGCATTTTATATGACAAAGACTATGGCAGAGATTTGAGCATTAAAGATGGATTTTAAATTCACAACTGTCCCAGCTGGGAGTTGAAGACGTACTTGTCCTTTTTGTCATATATGTTGAGCCCCAGGGCATCCACTCCCAACCACAGCTCAGTTCCTTTCTTGTTCTTGATGCTGAAGTAGTTGACCCCATACATCTCTAGATCCTGTGCTATCTTCAAGTACTCCACCATGGCATCCTCCCTGTGACAAAGAGTCATGTCATATTTTATGCGATGAAACACTCATTTGCAGAGAATAGTGCTAGGGTTGGGTCTTCGAGTATGAGGCTCGATTGGGATAACATTCTGATTCTCCTGGAGTCGTTCAATTTTAAAATCTCGGTTCCTAGTTTCGATGCCTACAGACCACTAACCAGAAGAAGAACACACCGAAAACCAACGAAGAAAAATTGGCGAAAACCATCGAAGTGTGTGCCCAACAGGGGCTGCAGCGATTAAAAGTGTTTCTTAACTTTGTTAAAATAAATAACCAGTCGCCTCAGTGCAACACTTGCTATAAGATTATAGTGTGCATAGACGTTGCATGATGTGTGGTAGACGTTGCATGAAGTAACGGATGCCGCCTTTGACGTGCATAATGTGTGCATAGACGTTGCATGAAGTAACGGATGCCGTCTTTGACGTGCTCCCCCTCGTGCCGAGCCTAAGCCTACAGCGTGCTGAACTTCAGTGAAGTCATAGTAGTCTGAGTGAAACAATAAAATAGTTCCAAAATTGAGGCGGATAAGTTAAACTGTGACTTAAACAGTGCAAAGATTGAGAACAAATGTTTTCTTCTCTTCTCCTTCCTTGTCACTTGCTGTAGAACATAAGTACTGTAGCTACCAATGCAGGCAAACAACACAGGCCATATCAAATGTTCATTTTAGTCTATGATGTGGCCTGCTAAAAAAATGGATGGCCGTAGTTTCGACACCCCTTCTTCACACCATGCAAACTTTTTGGACTGTGCCCCCTAAAAGAATCGGAATCGAGAATCATTTGGAAACGGAATCAAAATGAGGAACCGGAATCAGAACCGGAATTGTTTAAATTCAAGCGATGCCCAACCCTAAGGGGTACATTGACTTTGGGTTACCTTAGCGTTCCCTTGTGCTCTCGATGCCACACTTGAATTCTTTCCTCCCACTGATTCGTATTCAGTTTGTGTTGCTCTAAAACCCTGGGTTTATCATGGAAGATGACACTCCAGTTAGAATTCCGATGACTGAATAAAGTTCAAGTTTGTATCCAGAGGATGGAACGTCTACCTCTGGGGAAGCAGCTTCTCTCTTGTTAGGTAGCCCGGTACGTGATAATCTTTCCTGTAGTCTCCATGTTTGACCTGAACCACATATGAGGCCAAAAGCACGGCAGTCTCAGGTGGACAGTAAATGTCGTCATTTAAGATGCTCTCTTTTACCTAAAGCAAAAAGAATAGCAGTTGCTCATTGTTAGTATTCATATTATTATAGCGCAACCTATAAAAAGCCATGTAACTTCTGAAGTTTATTTGATGCACATGGATAAATGTTTTAGTGCACATGAACTCCCTTGTGAAAAACCTGTGAAAATAACCTTTTGCCTCAGTCGTTGGGAAACCCCCAGAGGTTTTTGTGCCATCTGTTTTAGTTGTTTTCCTGGTTTGTCTGTGCATCGGTACCACTATAAAATTTAGACTTGTTAGTTGAAAGTGTTTTTTTTTTGTCAGTGTTGAATTGTAGTTTTAATGTGGATTTAAAGTATTTTAGCCATACTAGTCATTTGGAATACCATATAAGGTAGGAATATTTTCAAAAGATTTTTCCAACTTTATTGAATTATGAAATAGTGAAGTTCAGAACCTCCATTTTATTGTTTGCTTTATGCCATTGGTTGTGTATTCGCTAACCTGCAGAAAGAAGAGACGCTGCGTTGCCTCCTGGATGAGTTCTTCTGCAACATCCTCAGGGTAAAACCTTGCTCTGAACTTAATCAACAGAGGATTGTCCCTCCTGACATCTTGAGCGGTCACCTGTGATTGGCACCCCGCAACAAAAAGCAAGCAGCTAATTAACCTCAATGGATCGACAGAGTCACGTTCATTTGTGAGCATCTATCAAGGGTGCGGGTTGGGCGGGTCATTTGAGAGATATGTCAACAAGTTGATAAGTAAACTTTCTTTTCACCCTTTTGTTGAGCTTAAGCCAGGTGGAGAAGCCTTTGCTGTCCTGGTACTGGAGACCAAAGAACCAGGTTTCCCTGAGGCCGATTGTTTTCACGATCTAAACAGAACAATTAATGGTATGATATTACTGTTGAAAAACGGTCTATTACCACGTGTTGTACAGTGTACCTGATCAAAAAGCTGTTTGCCAGTCGTGCTGGGCAGGATGGCAAATTCCAGCTCAGCGTCCATGCTCGTAACCCGAACATTTATCTGTCGGAAAACACAAGTAACAGGAGGAAAATATTGTGGTTGTGCAATAATCTGTGTCACTGCAGAAGCTTTGAGGAACATGACAAGCAACAACTGAGTGAAAATAAACAGTACTTGCTTTCTAATATCTTTGTATGTTCTTTGAAACTGAGATCAATTTGTTGGTTCTTGGACAGAAAAATTACCAAAAAGAGAGTTCCTTACATTCTTCTGTTCAACCAGGAGCATCCACTCACAAGAGGTCGGTGGAGGCTACAATCAAAAAATGAAGCCCACAGTATAATGAATGGGTCAAAACTAGGGGTGGGACAAAATCTAAGTTGCGATGTCTTATGATCCCATTTTACGATACAATTTCAATGCACCAGCATATAACACATTTTGATATGATCCGGCGATGTATATACAGCTGTGCACTTCCTGACAATTTGGATATGATGTGAATCGTATTGTACTGTACTGTAACTGTGAATATCTATCTATCTATCTATCTATCTATCTATCTATCTATCTATCTATCTATCTATCTATCTATCTATCTATCTATCTATCTTTTCATCATAAAACATTGTATTTGATTTTATTTCCTTTTTTATTTATCAGTTTCCTCGTTTTTAGTTAGATATCATGATGCATAATATACTGAAGATTATTCTCGTCCAGAATAAAGATGATCACACAATTGCTGTATTGTGATACTATCGCTATTATTGGCAAAATATCATGATATCATCAGCAATTTCCACCCCTTGTCAAAACAATGTTGCCAATTCAACTCTGTATATGTACAACTTGTAATAGAACAATGTACAGCGGAATAGAAGAAAAAAATTTTGCTCAAAGCAAGACACTTCTGTCAATAACAACAATAACATCCTAAAATATATTGCAAAATCTACAGCTACCATGCAAGTCTTGGCTAGCACGAGCATGCATTATTGCAATGTATTCTACCTTGCTCCATTTTAGATTACAGGGCCTTATTTTAAATCCAGCATGTGAGTGTGCTAATTCCTAACCATTGCTAATACAACAAAAACTTCCTTAAACATATATATGCACAATATACAGTAGATATAAACAATGAAGAGTTGCTACTCACAGTTGACATCTCTCTTTTTCTCTAGTCAGTAGTAAAACAATTCTTCACAGGGACGCTTGTCACCTTTTCTCTGTGGAGTCATATGAAACTGCTTGCAATACCAACAAGGATTAGACGGAGTGAGAAAAGACCATTGTATTGTTCCCAAGCACCTCTCTCTCATTTAATCCATTGGCAGCCTGGGGCCCGAGCATTGCTCAAAGGCAGACTTAATCTGAGAATACTTCTCATCATGTTTTGATCATACATCACTTCAGGGCTGCCCCTGACCAAATTTATCGCATAATTCAGACCAGTGATTCCCAACTGGTGGGTCAGGACCCAAAAATTGGTCAGGGACTCATTTTGGGTGGGTTGCCGACAGTTAGTATAAAAATTACATTTATTCTTATTCAGTTTTTTTTTCAGTACAGTACAGAGGCGTACCAAGTTCCCACACGGAACATAAGATGAGAGTCACAAGAAATGCTTTTCTTGTGCTCTAGCCACTCGTCTACTCTGTAATCAAATACAGTGCAGCTCAGCCTTTGGTTGGCATTTTGGAAAGCAATACACCTTTGACCGTACAGCAAACACATTTGAAACGGCATTTTAAAACAATATACTGTACATGTGTTTTCAGGTGCTATTTTTAAACAACAACAAAAAAATGTTTCCTCTCAACTTTTGTGAAAGTGGGTCACGACTCTGCAATAATAGGAAAATGCGCGTTCCAGGGTGACAACAGTTGAGAACCACTGATTGTTTGTTTCCTAAAAAGAAGACAAACTATGCATGTTGCACTTTCCTTAAAGGAAGAGATCAGTGCCAAGATATAAAATGTACAGTTATGTTCCTCAGTTTCCTTATAAGGTGCGGCATCTTGGCGCAGACTGGTTTGCCAAATTGGCAAACACGCCAGTGAGCCTTGCGCTTGCACGAAGCTCATGATGCAACAGTTTTTACGGTTCAGCGCACGTTGCACAGTCTATGAAGATAGAGCCCCCCGCCCCCCTCCCAGTGCTTGAAATTAGATTGCGATGCACTTCTTGACCGAAACTGATTGGTTTCTCACATACTAACTTTATTTATATATATAGCACCTTTAAAAACAAGTTTACAAAGTGATTTAAAAGATGCCACTGATTTTGCATGCCTCAGCTCCATAGGCAGGTGGAGACGAGTCGCCCTGATGGAAAATGTTCTGTCAACTTTAGTTAAGTCTCGACTTTGGAACAACCAGAACGCCCTCACCCGAGGATGTGAGACCGTGCGCTGGTTCGTACATGGTTAAAAGCTTGGTTATATACCTCGGAGCCAGGCCCATACGTGCTTTAAAGGTAATGAGTAAAATCTTAAAATCATTTCTTAAACAGACTTGGAGCCAATGAAGTGAAACTAAAATTGGAGTGATGTGGTGCCGTCTATTTGAATCACTGAGTAGCCGAGCTGCTGCATTCTGAACCAGATGTAGGCGAGATAGCGATTAATTTTTTTATTTTTTACTAATACTGGGGAGGATTGGGTTGCACTAATCCAGTTTGGAGAAAATTAGGGCGTGAATCAGTCGTTCAAGGTTGGGCTTAATAATTTATTGTATTTTGGCTATCGTGCATATATGAAAGAAAGATGACTGAACAACTTTATTGATATGTGTTGTGAAGGTGAAATCCGATTCGAAGATGACTCTTTTAGGTTTCTTGCGGAAGTGAAATTATGTGTAAAGGGCCCAAGGCTAGATTTAATAACGAGGGTAGTATTTTGCAGGTTGAATAGAATTATTTCCGATTTTGAGTTATTTAGTTGGAGGAAGTTTTGTGCAGTACAGCGGCTGATGTCAGAAAGGCAGTCTTTTACAGCAGCTAGGCTTCTAAGGTCCTTTGCTCTCAGTGGAAAGTATACTGTATCTGTGTGTCATCTTATGTATTACTTATTTACTTCTTCTCAACCTCTATTTGTTGTACTTTAATGTGTTTATTGAGCAAACAATGTTTTTTCAATTTTTATTACGGATCTGTTTGGGTCTGTTTTTATTACTCCTCCATTCTTCCTCTTTTATTTCCACTGTATTTTATGTATCTCTATTTTGTATTTTTCTCGCTACATATTGTTTTATCAATATTTTTTTAATGTGTTGATAGTTTTTTTTATTACTCTTCCTAATGATTTCCTTTCTTATCTCTTTTTTACTCAGCAACGTTTTTACTCTTTGGGGTCAGCCGTGGCCCGATGGTTAAGATCATCATCACCTGCCACCATGGGGACCCACGTTTAAGACCCCGACTGGATCATCCACCAACATCTCCCGGACTCACAGCTGTAGTGTCCTTGAGCAAGACACCGATACCCCAAACTGCTCCCTGGGCGCTTAAGCTGCCCCCTGCTCCAGTGTGTTCCACTAACAAGTGTGTGTGTTCACTGTGATGGGTAAAATGCAGAGAACAAATTTCGTGTGCATGCATGCATGTTCATGACAATAAATATAATTCTTCTTCTTCTTCTTCAAATTGAGCCACTGAGAACTAGAGTGGGCTAACACAATTTTTTAGATGACTTCTGAACTAAATCAAGGGGTTAAGTCCAATTTTGACATATAGAGAGCTGTCCATTATTGCATTCAGCACTTTTCCTGATTCATCAGTGCAACGACTAGGCCAACTCTTGTATCCAAGAAGGCCACACTCATGAAATCAGGCTTCACCTCCTGCAAAAAAATCCCATGTGAGAAAGTGCAGTTCAGATATTGATAGACTCAGAAAGTGAGTAGTGCTTTGGCTTGGGTGTCAGTGCATCGGCATTTAGTATAAGTAAATGTTATTGATCATCTTTCATAAAATATTGATAGATTTGATGGACGGGCGGCACGTGGAGTCTGGTTAGAGCGTCTGCCTCACAGTTCTCCCCGTGCCTGGGTGGGTTTTCTCCGGGCACTCCGGTTTCCTCCCACATCCCAAAAACATGCATGGGAGGTTAATTGAAGACTCTAAATTGCCCGTAGGTGTGAATGTGAGTGCAAATGGTTGTTTGTTTATATGTGCCCTGCGATTGGCTGGCAACCAGTTCGGGGTGTACCCCGCCTCCTGCCCGATGATTGCTGGGATGGGCTCCAGCGATCCCGCGACCCTTGTGAGGATAAGCGGTTCAGATGATGGATGGATGATGGACGTTTGGAATAAACTACAATTTTAGGAAAACCACAAATTTCTGTAAAAACAAGCAACCAGAAGTAATCATTGCTGTATAAATCACCGAGATACAAATCGACCAGCTTTTATTGCAGCAATAAGAGCTGTCAGGTTCAAGGCACATCTTTTGAGATTGGGATACTTCTGCTGTAGTACACCTGTAATTTCCAGAATATGCCAAGCATGCCAATGCCCGCGATCCTAGTGTAGATAAGTGGGATGGAAAATGGATGGATGGATGTTAGTCAGTTCAAAACATCAGTAAAGCTATGTGAATATGTAGTTTTGGTAGCATGCCAATGCTTGCTAGCAAACCTATATTGTTTGATATTATATTATCAAAACAGGCACTGTGTGTAATTTGCAGTAAAAATGAATTTTTGCTTTTGGATTTATACGTACAATCAAGAGTCTGTACTATTTTAAGTTTACTTAAAGGACTCAAATCACTAGGGTACTTTTACTTTCACCAGTCTTCACCAGTTTTTTTATTTTTAAGTATCTGTACTTTCAGTTCAGAGTGTGACTTTTGCCACATTTTAATGTTTTACTTGCCTTGTGTTTAATCTGTAAAATAGACTAGATTATAGTAGTAGAACATCACAACATCACAACATGCATTCCCTGTACGAGCCATTGTGTATGTTTACTTGGGTGCAGACTACTTACTGAACCCTTCAGCCACTGCCTCACCTTGAGCAAGCGCGCTCGTGTGCGCGGTCACGTCGACTATTTTATTTATTTATTTATTTTGAATAATCCCAAGAGGAGACCACCGGGCAACACGGCGGCACCAGCTGGTCTACGATTCAAGTATTCATTCAACATGACGGACGAACAAGAAATCATGTGCAAGTTAGAAAACATCCTGGAAGTACGGTAAGGCTTTTGAAAATACGTAAAACAATCAACAGCCTGATGTTTGAGAGAGGTCAGCGAATGCAACACTAAGCAGCCAAACGAACCCCCCGCTCCCCCCCTTGGCTGCTTTGTTACCCAGCTAGCTAACATTGGCTAACAGCGTCTATGCTACTACTTCGCTAAACGAACAAAGCTAGCCTTTGTTATTTTCAGCACGTCTTACATAGATGCACATAGGCTGTAGCTGACGTTTGTCATCATTCTTGATGTGTGGGAAAATTCCAGTTGTGGGTTGCGAAGCAGTGCTGTGGTCGAGCTAGCTAATTAGCCAGCAGCAGTCTGTCAGGTTGTAACTGCACATTCACGGCTGGCCGGTTTATTGGTGCGCTATATTATTTTTTACAATATATATATTTAAGAATATTTGCAAGCAATGTTTATATATGGACAGTACGATACCAAGACACCTTTACCTGCATTTCATTTTTCTAATGACTGCCTAATACCAGGCTAAACATGACAAAGCCAGAATTGCAATAATCTTTTTGTCTTGTCTTATTACTGTATAATAAAGCGATATAGTTTGACCGATCCATATGCTGGTGAACCTAAAGTTTTGGCCAGTAAGTTTTTGTAGTTCATATCTACTCTAGATCAGGTAGGCTATCCTCAATTAAAATTCGTAGGGGTCCGGTTTCAAAGGTTTTCCAAGGGCGAAGATCCGAACAGGCGGCACGGTGAACAACTGGTTAGCACATCTGCCTCACAGTTCTGAGGACCTGGGTTCAAATCCCGGCCCCGCCTGTGTGGAGTTTGCATGTTCTCCCGGTGCCTGCGTGGGTTTTCTCCGGGCACTCTGGTTTCCTCCCACATCCCAAAAACATGCATTAATTGAAAACTCTAAATTGCCCGTAGGTTTGAATGTGACTGTGAATGGTTATTTGTTTCTATGTGCCCTGCGATTGGCTGGCGACCAGTTCGGGGTGTACCCCGCCTTTCGCCCGAAGATAGCTGGGATAGGCTCCAGCAGGCCTGTGACCCGCATGAGGATAAGCAGAAAGGAAGATCAATGAATGAAAAATCCGAACATCATAATGTTTTCCATTTGCGTAGCCGACCTGTCAAACAAAATGGTACAGTTCCTTTTCCTTTTCCTTTTCAAAACATTTGGCGTGACAGTAGCTAAGTCAGTTTTGGACCTGGGCTTTGGAGTCAGAGAACACGGGTTTGAGTCCAGCTATGGACAAAAATGTAAAAATGGCAACTAGCTGTTGCAAAGTTGCTAGTCTGCCTGCTGGCTACTTTTGAGGTGGCCTTGAGCAAGGCATCATCCCCACTCCCCAGCTGAAGTTGTACAGCACAGTTTGCACACACTGAAAGTCTCATTGTATGCTTGCATGTGTGTAATCTGGTTCTATATGTGGAATGTGTGAATTCTTTGGCCAGTCCCCCAATAGTCATGGTAACTACAGTATGTGTGAATTCTTTATTTCGTCTAATTCTAATTCATTTATTTTTGCATTAACTTACATGTTGTAACGTAAACTACAGTCTGCTTTAGGTCTCCCTTCCAAGCAGTTTCAAAATTAGCTTTATTGGCCAAGTACTTTACGTTACAAAACAAAGAAGGAATTTGTCTCCGGTATATGGAGCCACTCTAGTATAACAACAAACAGGCAGTATGATGAAATATACATTTAGGACTTAAAAAAACCTGTTTACCAATAATTAGCATTTTATGCTGTTCGACTTTAATGTCATAATTTGCCAATCTTGATCGGCTCCTCAAAAGACATTTACTCCACGTCGCCGTCGTGTACAGTATATTCGAATCCAAAAGCTAGTTTATTTTTAGCCTTGTTGTGTGTCTTTTGAAGTAGTACTGTAAATATCTGACCACCAATAAAGTTATTTTTAAAAAAACATGTCGGCGGTGTGGGACAGACAACACGTAATGCCCGGATCAGACTACAAGACAAATTTGGTCTTTCACGATTGACTACTGCAATAATCTTTTATTCCGATACCACCGCATCCCGTGTTTTACGATCACTGGGCTTCATCTTGTCAACTCAAATGCGACCGGATACACTCATTACCATGGCGACGACAACAATAATAGATCACGCCGTGTGTTTGTAAGAGCAAAATGGGGAAACAGGTGTGTTGATGGTCACCGGTGCTCGGGAGAGGACTTTCATTCAAGGATTGCTTGAGGTATGTTCACGTACTTTTAATACGATATGGCTTGCAAGTAGGCAACAAAACGTTATGTAGCCTAGCAAGCTAGTGCTAGCACGTTCTGCCGACTCTAAAGTTTTGGTGTGTGTGAATTTAATTAGAATAAAGTAATTTTATTACAGTAAGTTAGCACCCATTATTTCTGTCATGTAATGCTGGTTTGACCTGACTGATTAGAATACACGATCTGACAAGAGCAGTGATTTCCAACCTTTATGGAGCCCAGGCACATATTTTACAATTGAAAAATCTCACGGCACACCAACAAACAAAAATGTCACAAAAAGTAGATACACAGTAATTACTGTATATACTTCCTGCCATCTAAAAGAAGACCATTCATTTGTTCTGTCTGTCACTATGCCTCACTGGCATAAATAGATGAGCAAAGATACATTATTTATTGTGAATATCATTTTTTGAGCAATTAAGTACACAAGTATATACAGCAAATGAACAAGTCATTTAAATAGACACATTGCTCGATCTTGTGATTGGATCGGTGATGGGTTATCGTTTTTTAAAACTCTGTGATCGTCCCAAAAATTCTGATTCTAATTCAAACAATGTCGGTGGAGTGTGTGGAAAATTATAAATATCTGAGGACAATTTTTGACAGTAAGCTAAACCGTGAAGCTGTGTACAAGAACGGGAACCAGCGTTTACATTGTCTGAGAAATTTAGAACCTCTTTTCACATTGACAGCAAACTGCTAACCATGTTCTACCGCTGTTTCATTGAATCTATTATATGCTGTAGCCTGGTGTCTTGGAACAGCAACCTATCCCTTAAAATTATAATAATTTAATAATAATTATAATTTCCAAACTCCTCTATCAATTTGTTGTGTATATGTAATAACATGATGAGGTGATTAAACATTTTATGTAGGTTTCACAATCATATACTCCCTCTGAGGCTATAAATATAAAGAAATCCCATAAAAAACAGTAAATGGTGTTGACTGACTGGTTACATGTAACCATGTATTCTTACACCACTGTGCAAACTAGTTCATTACGCACCGTTCGTAACCTCAATACGTCATATGTCGGTAATGTCATAAACTAATGACCCCGTGTAATTTGTAAAACTACCTGTCTGCGTCCCACTTTTGGGCCCGATCCACCTGTTAAGAATCCCTGCCTTAGAAGGTGTTGTTTACTTGTTACCGGTCCATTGATTTTCTACTGTGAATAAGATGAGCTAATTAGCTTCTTCTTGTGCCAACAGGAACAAAACAGTCCAAATGCAGAAGATCAAGTCTCGTCTGAAGATTGAGTTTGAGGCTCTGGAGTCTGAGGAGAAGCATCTAAAAGAGTACAAGCAAGAGATGGATCTCCTCCTGCAGGAGAAGATGGCACATGTGGAGGAGCTACGGCTCATCCATGCAGATATCAATGTGGTGAGTGTGTGGTACAATTACAGAGCAGCACCATTATTATCACATTTATAGCATGTGCAAGTAGAATCTTTCATATCTTTTATATGGGTATACAAGAAAACAAATTATTTTGTATAAATAATTTAGATGCAAGGGTTTATTGCGGCGTATTCAGACAAAAAATTTCAAAATATACGTCTTGCTGATTATTGAGTTAGGGTTTTTAGGTGTATTTTTGTTTTTCCCCAAAGATGGAAAGCACAATCAAGCAGTCTGAAAATGACCTGAACAAGCTGTTAGAAACAACTCGCCGCCTGCATGATGAGTACAAGCCTCTGAAGGAGCATGTTGATGCCCTGAGGATGACTTTGGGACTACACAGACTCCCTCACCTCAATGAAGAAGAGGAGAAACTTTCCTTGGAGTCAGTATAAAATACACACACAAACACACACACACACACACCCTCCTAGACAATTCTAGTTTACACTAGCACTGTCTAGGCGGAGACTTTGATTATAGGATTAAAAAGAAAGAAGTACAGGGAATGCATGTTGTGATGTTCTAACTTGGGGTGTCCAGATCTGATCTTTCAGATCAAAAATCGGTCCGATGTCAGCAAAAAAACGAGTTTCGCATCGGATCTAAAATCTCCAATTTTACTACTCTTGTACAAGCAGTCCAATCCATGCGCCACTCCAGCACTTGTATCCAGCAGCGCCCTTACGGCATGCAGAGCCCACATGCTCACAACAACAGCTTGCTAAGTTGGTAACATAGTAATAAGCAAGGAGTAAGAGTGAATGTTGCTTGCTTAAAGTTGTTTATTGACATTCCAGTTGAAGTTCACTTTAAATCTAAACTTGCATCACAAAAGAATCACACCTATTGAATGTGCAAATAGATTACAGATTTTGTTTCTTTCTTCGTTTATGTTCACAAACTCGCTAGCTCAAAGCTAACACACAATGAATGCAAAACACCATTGACAAGCTAACAAAAATTAGCATTGAACTCACAGCACTTATATCTCTCAAAATAATGAATATTGGTACACAAACACTGTATAAAACATAACAAATAGGCCATATAACAATGCTCAGGACAGGAGAGGACCTTCATTTAAGGCTTGCTTGAGGTATGTTCATGTACTTTTAATACGATACGGCTCACAAGCAGGCAATAAAATGTTATGTAGCCAAGGAAGCTAGCGGTAGCACGAACGGTTGGATGTAAACATGCCGGCGTTCTGTTGAATCAAGCTCGAAAGTTTCGGCGTGGGTGAAGTAATTTAATTAAAAATAAAGTAATTTAATTACAGTAAGTTAGCACCCATTACTTCTGTCATGCAATGTTGGTTTGACCTGACTGATTAGAACACGATCTGACTAGAGCAGTGATTTCCAACCTTTATGGAGCCAAGGAACATATTTTACAATTGAAAAATGTCACGGCACACCAACAAACAAAAATGTCACAAAAAGTGGATACATTAATTACTGTATTTACTTCCTGCCATCTAACAGAAGACCATTCATTTGTTCTGTCTGTCACTATGCCTCACTGGCATAAATAGAGGAACAAAGATAACAATTTTGAGCAATTAAGTACACAAGTATATACAGGAAATGTACAGGTCATTTAAATAGACACATTCCTCCATCTTGTGATCAGATCGGTGATCGGTTATCGTTTTTTTAAACTCGCTGATCGGTGATGGGCCCCAAAAATCCTGATCGTGTAAAGCCTAATGTGAATACAGTTGAAGTCATGCTAACTTCCCTAGCCTGCCTGCTACCTTGGTTTGCCCAAGTAAACTTATTGTATTCACTTCCTATTAGTGTGGAGGCTTGCAGTCAAGGGGTGAGAGAATCTCTCTTCAAGTGTTCTGAGCTCCTGTTTCTACGCCAGAGTTGTATTGAGAAGATCAATGCTGTCTGGACGAGTTGTGCCATACCGGATGTCTGTGTGGTTATTGGATGGAACAGTTTGTTTGCAGTCTGATTATCTCAAGATTTTGGTTGTTGATTGGCTTAATTAGGAACATTTCAACGAAACATCTCCTGCAGAGATGCAAAACAGTAATTGAGAGGCTGTCGAACAAATCGGTGATCTTTGCTTACTTGTTGACTTGTTGTTTGTAACAGGGCAGCTGACCATTACTCTTATTCTGTTCTACGTGCCACAACGCTGTCAGACTCCTCAGTGGCACAGCTTACTGCTATAAAAATAATTCTGCAGTCATTTTTTTACCTTTTAGTAAGTGCCTAATGAAATTGTATTTGAAGGTGTGATAGAGCAATCTTCAAGCAAATTAAATCACACCTCATATGCCTGTTGGGTGTTAGGAACATTTTCAAATACTCTCTTAGAGGGAGTGACGCTTCCACATGAGATGAGCTCTCGTTCAAAGAAAATCAGCTTGAAATATAAATTTAGACACGAATACAGACACATTTAATGAACATGCATTGAACATAAAATATTAAGATGGGTTGTGTTAATGGAATGCATTAATATGTGGTACGTTGAGGGATGGTTTACAGGAAAGCCGAACCATTAGATTTGTTTTGCAGTGAATTGTACTCCATAATAAAACTATTCTTAGAGAAATCTGAGCGCATTATGAAATAGGATATTATTTTTTTTTGGGGGGGGGGGGGGGGGGGGGGTGCGCCAGTCAGACATAAAACCAAGGCAGATTTTTTCCCCCCCCCCTGCCTCTGCACAAAGACACTCACATTAACTCAGACAAACACTCTCACTATGACTGTACTTTGGCCTGGAGTTGTACATTAAAACAGGGGGAAAAAGAATGTGAGCTTGTTTTCTTTGTCTCGGTGCTCCTGATGTGTGATGGGATGACATTTGTAAGATCCTGCAAATGAGACTCACAGCCAGCCCTTTTGTGTCTGTCATGTCTTTCCCTTCAATAGTTACTTTGAGAAGCAAAAAGCAGAGTGGCAAAAGGAGCCACATGAACCGGCCATCCCAGAATCCCTTGCTGCCGCCGCAGCAGCGGCACAGCAACTTCAGGTGTCCCGGAAACAAGATGCCCGCCAGACGGCCACCTTCAGACAGCAACCACCCCCCATGAAGGTACACTTTAATCTAGGATGTTAGGCGATGCTTTTAATTTCAAATACAGTGGTGCCAAGATTTACAAGTTACTTGTATATTAAAACAATAGTCGCCATTGAAATTATTTGAAATGCCATTAATTCGTTACAGTCCCTCAACAAACATGTTTTAACAAAGAAAAATAGCACTGCATTGTATGAAAACATAATAAAAGATTACAAAAGAAAATAAATAAATAAACAAGGTTTTAAAAATTAATCTACGTTGGTATGTTTTTTCCCCCCTGTAATTAATTAATGTCAATTGATGCATTGTCCCAGTTCAGGTTCTAAACACCGGTTTGATTACCCTCTCAATTAGAGTTAATTGGCTTGTGTCATTCCGGTTAACAAAAGAGAACTCACTGTGATTTGCTACATTTCAGCAACTTGTGCTATTCATTAAAAAGACAAAGTAGATGTTAGTAAATAATTAAAACTAAGAGTACATTACACAACGCTGACAATTGTTTTTGAAAAGTTTCTAATACGGACAACACCAAAATTGATTTTGGTGATGAACAAGGGTAATTCTTTATTTACCAATAGCTCCAAAAACGGATTGATATTGTGACTTCCACGCTGACTCTTTTTCTCTCCCCCCCGCTACGTCTCTCTTCATTCTTTCTGTTTGGTCTGCGCCCAGTCAGTGATTATCGCCTGAGATGAAGACTTGATTGCCTGAGTAAGGTCACGTAGGATGGCTTAGCTCGCATGTGATTGTTCTGTACGTTTATTCACTACCGTCAAGCCTATAATGCTGCGCCGCTTAAAATAGAAGTGCCCCGTATGTCTCGAATCATACCCTTTATTTTTGGGTTATGGGTGTGGGTCCGTATGGGACTGCTTCCACCAGTTAGTTACCTCTGCCTTAGGGTTGTATTGCACGACAGATGTTTTTATATAATACTACGAATCACGTCGTAGTATGATCGTACAGCACATCAACATCGGCACGGGAAGGAGCAAGCTGTGCCTTTTGTGCACGATGCTGAAGTGGGGCTCCGATACTTCCGAAAGATGAATATCTGAATTTAATTGCAAGTTAGAAACTAGATCAGACAGGTAAAAGGTACAAAAAGTAGATCAGAGAGGTACAAGGGGCAAAATAATGTCCATATAGCTTAAATAAGTATGAGTAATTTCTCCAATACCGTTAACAGAACTTATCGTTACGCCAGTCTTTAATAATTTAGCCCCGTGACCATCCCTAATTATAGGTCCAAAACACAGTTGTTTTCCATTGTTGTTTTGGTCACCACATAGTTGTGCTAACCTGCACTGAACATAAAACTTATCTGTTAGGGTTTTACATGAAAACGGATGGATAATGGTGTTTTGCATTTTGAGTCCCATTTTCAGATGTCTGTGTTTATAGACTAAACACTGTCTCCTTTATTCTCACTCCAGGCTTGCCTGTCGTGCCACCAGCAGATTCACCGCAATGCTCCCATCTGTCCCCTCTGCAAGGCCAAAAGCCGCTCGCGCAACCCAAAGAAGCCCAAGAGGAAGCCGGACGAGTAGATTCTTTACTCTATTTACTGCAAACTGGCCCAGTGTGCTGATCCTGAATCAGTCATACACACAGAAATGCCAGAACTACGTGTTAGGAAGACTCCCACACACTTCGACTATACACATTACTAGTACTGTACCTTATTCGATATCAGTCTACCATTGAGCCAGGATTGGGTTATATCAGTACAGTACGTTGTGTGTTCCTCCTATCTGTGCTTTTGCTGTGTTAATATGTAACTGTGTGACTTCCTCATTAGGTTTATTATCCCTCAATCGTGTTCCTGCAATAACATAGTTAACCAAAATCGTTTGTATTCATCATGATTATTGCCTTAGATAATGTACTGTAATATTGTTTTTTTTTTAAATTCAGTGCATGCATGCTTCTGTGGTTGTCAATTGTGATTTGTGCCAAAAAAATTAAATACAGTAAGTTTAATGGCTACATTAAATGAAATAGTGTTGTTGTAATGTTTACAATGTTAAGCGTGACCACTGACTCATATGGAGAAAAAACAGCCAGACTGACTTGCTTTAAATTGTGTCATAACTTTTAATACAATGATATGAAAATAAATGTCTTTTGTACTAAAATGTACAAGGTTGTGTTATTTTTAGTCAAGGTAAATATTCCCATCCTCAAAATCTCTGAATCAAACCTTAACCTTTTGGACTCAGGTGCATCGTGTATTCTTTTTGATATACATGTGGCAGGGCCACCCAACCAAAGTTCTTTTTCGAGTAGCAAAGCACCAAGACACGTTCTGTCTGCAATGCTAATCAAAGGTAGAGTGACTTAACAGACCCATGTTCTGTATGCTCGTTTCATCAGCACTGAGCAGCTGACAAAATTTAGCCACGTTAAATAGGATGGTCACAATATTGAACAAATCTGTCTACATTTAGGTTATATGCCTGTTACTGCATTTGCATGTTTGACCTGTTTTTATACTTCTGTTATAACTAATGCATGCAGTTCTGTTTTGAATGGGCATATTTTTATGTAGCTCTTTGAATGTTGGTAGGGGTGGGTGGGGTGACTCATATGGAGGCAAATTAGTTTGTACGGATTTGTCGTGTTGTTTAACAGGTTGTGTTTATTATATCTGTGTGTTGGACCCTCTTTTAAAAAAGAGAAGACTCTTAAGGGGTCAACCCTGAACAATAAAGTTTTTTTTTTTATGTGGATGTAAAAGAACAATGGTCTGTGAAAATCAACAACTAGAAGGGTACGCTTGCAGAAAGTGAACCTCCGCCAAAGCCACTTCCTTTCATGGGCATCAATAACTGAATTTAAATTAAGAAATAAAAAATCCTTACAAAGTAAATCTGTATAATATATGCTGCCTGGTGAATCAACACTGAAAGTGCATAGGACATTGTGTGAATAGAATTTGTGAAGTCAATCCTAATTTAACAAAACTGCTCTTTGATACTCCTCCACAATAACAAGTGTGTATGGGGCTCCATCCTCATCACCCTTCAACCAATATACTCACTATCTCTCCTCTGGACGTCTCCAAACCATTGAAGTCTGCTCTCTCTAACTTTGTCTCCAAAACATATAACCTTGGCTGTCCCTCTGATGAGCTCATTTCTAATTTTATCCAACCTGGTCACTCCGAGAGCGAACCTCAACATCTTAATTTTCGCCATCTGCAGCTCTGCTTCCTGTTGTCTCTTCAGTGCCACTGTCTCTAATCCGTACATCATAGCTGGCCTCACCACTGTCTTATAAACTGCCCTTTATCCTAGCAGAGGTTCCTTTCCTGGATGTTGTACTTACCCATCACTTCTTCATCACCCCTGTTTCCTTCACCAACATGTCCATTACAATCTGCACCAATCACGACTCTCTCTCTGTCTGGGATGCTCAGAACTACTTCATCTAGCTCCTTCCAGAATTTCTCTTTCACCTGTAGGTCACGTCCTACTTGTGGGGCATAGCGGCTAATCACATTATACATGACACCTTCCATTTCAAGTTTCAGCCTCATCGCCTGATCTGACACTCCTTTCACCTCCAAGACATTCTTAGCTAACTGTTCCTTTAAAATAACCCCTACTCCATTTCTCTTCCCATCTACACCATGGTAAAATATTTTAAACCCTGTTCCTAAACGTCTAGCCTTACTGCCTCATCATCATATGATAATAATCCAGCCATCCATCCATGCTCCTGGAGGTGGGGCTCGAAGGCGAGCACCTGGTGGGCGGGCCTGCACCCAAGTGGCCCGGCTGGGCACAGCCCGAAAGGGTAACGTGGGTCCCCCTTCCCATGGGCTCACCACCTGTGGGAGGGGCCATAGGGGTCGGGTGAAGTGCGAGCGGGGACCTTGGCAATCCGATCCCCGGCTACAGAAGCTGGCTCTCGGGACGTGGAATGTCACCTCTCTGGCAGGGAAGGAGCCCGAGCTGGTGTGTGAGGTTGAGAAGTTCCGACTAGATATAATCGGACTCGCCTCCACGCACAGCTTGGGCTCTGGTACCAGTCCTCTCGAGAGGGGTTGGACTCTCTTCCACTCTGGAGTTGCCCACGGTGAGAGGGGCGCCAAGCAGGTGTGGGTATACTTATTGCTCCCTGGCTCGGCGCCTGTACGTTGGGGTTCACCCCGGTGGACAAGAGGGTAGCCTCCCTCCGCCTGACTGTTGTTTGTGCCTATGCACCAAACAGCAGTTCAGAGTACCCACCCATTTTGGAGTCCTTGGAGGGGTTGCTGGAGAGCGCTCCGGCTGGGGACTCCATCGTTCTGCTGGGGGACTTCAATGCTCACGTGGGCAATGACAGTGAGACCTGGAAGGGCGTGATTGGGAGGAACGCCCCCCCCCCGATCACAACCCGAGCGGTGTTCTGTTATTGGACTTTAGTGCTCATCACGGATGGTCCATAATGAACACCATGTTCAAGTATAAGGGTGTCCACCCTATGTCGCAGTTTGATGATCGACTTTGTGGTCGTGTCATCGGACTTGCGGCCGCATGTCTTGGACACTCGGGTGAAGAGAGGGGCGGAGCTGTCAACTGATCACCACCTGGTGGTGAGTTGGCTCCGATGGTGGGGGAACGTCTGGCAGAATCCCTTGTCAGAAGGAGTTTCAACTCCCACCTCCGACAGAACTTTGCTCATGTTCCGGGGGAGGCGGGGGACATCGAGTCCGAGTGGACCATGTTCCGGGCCTCCATTGCTGAGGCAGCCGACCGGAGCTGTGGCCATAAGGTGGGTGGTGCCTGTCGTGGCGGCAATCCCCGAATCCGTTAGTGGATACCAACGGTGAGGAATGCCATCAAGCTGAAGAAGGCCTTTTTGGCCCGTGGGACTCCTGAGGCAGCTGATGGGTACCGGCTGGCCAAGCGGAATGCAGCTTTGGTGGTCGCTGAAGCAAAAACTTGGGCATTGGAGGAGTTCGGTGAGGCCATGGGGAAAGACTTCCGGACGGCTTCGAGGAAATTCTGGTCCACCATCCAGCGTCTCAGGAGGGGGAAGCAGTGCACCATCAACACTCTGTATAGTGGGGATGGGGCGCTGCTGACCTCGACTCGGGACGTTGTGAGCCGGTGGGGAGAATACTCCTCAAGACCTCCTCAATTTCACCGACACGCCTTCCCGTGAGGGAGCAGAGTCTGGGTTCTCTGAGGTGGGCTCTCCTATCTCTGGGGTCGAGGTCACCGAGGTGGTTAAAAAGCTGCTCGGTGGCAAGGCCCCGGGGGTGGATGAGATTCGCCCGGAGTTCCTCAAGGCTCTGGATGTTGTAGGGCTGTCCTGGTTGACACGCCTCTGCAACATCGCGTGGACATCGGGGACAGTGCTTCTGGATTGGCAGACTGGGGTGGTGGTCCCCCCTGTTCCAACTACAGGAGGAAGTTGAATCTCAGATTCAGGAGGAGGAGTGTGGTTTTCATCCTGGCCGTGGAACAGTGGACCAGCTCTACACCCTCGGCAGGGTCCTCGAAGGTGCATGGGAGTTCGCACAACCAGTCTACATGTGTTTTGTGGACTTGGAGAAGGCGTTCGACCGTGTCCCTTGGGGGGTCCTGTGGGGGGTGCTTTGGGAGTATGGGGTACCGAACCCCCTGATACGGGCTGTTCGGTCCCTGTACGACCGGAGTCAGAGTTTGGTCCGCATATCCGGCAGTAAGTCGGACCCGTTTCCGGTGAGGGTTGGACTCCGCCAAGGCTGCCCTTTGTCACCGATTCTGTTCATAACCTTTATGGACAGAATTTCTAGGCGCAGCCGAGCCATAGAGGGGGTCCGGTTTGGTGGCCTCAGTATTGCATCTCTGCCTTTTGCAGATGATGTGGTTCTGTTGGCTTCCTCAAGCCGTGACCTCCAACTCTCACTGGAGCAGTTCGCAGCTGAGTGTGAAGTGGCTGGGATGAGAATCAGCACCTCCAAATCTGAGACCATGGTCCTCAGTCGGAAAAGGGTGGCGTGCCCTCTCCAGGGATGAGATCCTGCCCCAAGTGGAGGAGTTAAAGTATCTTGGGGTCTTGTTCACGAGTGAGGGAAGAATGGAACAGGAGATCGACAGGCAGATCGGTGCAGCGTCTGCAGTGATGCAGACTTTGTATCGATCCGTTGTGGTAAAGAAGGAGCTAAGCCGGAAGGCGAAGCTCTCGATTTACCGGTCGATCTACGTTCCTGCCCTCACCTATGGTCGCGAGCTGTGGGTCGTGACCGAAAGAACAAGATCCCGGATACAAGCGGCCGAAATGAGTTTCCTCCGCAGGGTGTCCGGGCTCTCCCTTAGAGTTAGGGTGAGAAGCTCGGTCATCCGGGAGGAGCTCAGAGTAGAGCCGCTGCTCCTCCACATCGAGAGGAGCCAGATGAGGTGGCTGGGGCATCTGATTCGGATGCCTCTCGGACGCCTCCCTGGTGAGGTCCCACTGGGAGGAGACCCCGGGGACGACCCAGGACACGCTGGAGAGACTACATCCTTCGGCTGGCCTGGGAACGCCTCGGGATCCCCCCGGAAGAGACGGATGAAGTGGCTGGGGAGAGGGAAGCCTGGGCGTCCCTGCAAAAGATACTGCCCCCGCGAGCCGACCTCGGATAAGCGGTAGAAAATGGATGGATGGATGGGTGTCAACTAAAAGTATTATTTCTGATATAAGAGTTGTACAGAATCTCATGTTTGCCTGATGAAGCATCCAGTGAGTATTTGTAGTATGCAACATAAGGATTGGTTTCCATTGGACAATCAGATTGGTGTGGCCAGCATATTAAAAATGAAGACATAGAAACATTTGACTCCACCTTAACATTGTCCCTCACATTGTACAAATGATGTGCCTGTCATGCTGCGATCTGTCGGAAAAAGGACAGTGAGGTCCTGCTAAATGAGTTCCTGTAGTGTTTTTGTCACGGTAACCTCTCATTTCATCTGTTGCCAGGGCAACTCCACGTTCCATCGTAGTTGCTAAGGCGACCACAGGTTGCTGTGACCCGCATATTTCCACAAAATAGTTACTCCCAAATCCAAAGAGGGGCATTGAAGGGCGACGAGGCGTTTTCGGCAAACTACTAACATGCACACAATTCCTGTGAAAGAATTGTTCAAAAGGTCCAACGGCATCAGATTAAACACTTTGGTGTCTCCAGGAGACATCAATATTAGAGATGTTTGGACCTAGGCCATAAAGCTCATGGGTGTATTTAGTCTGCCTTGCAGTGTCTGGTACTGCAATTGTGTCTTCGTTCTGATAAAAGTTTTCAAGGCCACAGAAACTGTTACTCCTCACACTGACCACAGTGCAAAACAGAAAGCATATACACACATGCATTAACACGAACCAGCGCACACAGAACATGACGAAAAGGCCGGACACTTGCTTTCTGTTGGCTTGTGTGCTACACATGAATGACTCCTCACCCTTCTCATCTTGTCTGAGAGAATTTTTACCCTCAGCTGTAAAATGAAACAAAGCGGGACGGGCTTGACCTTGAGAAGGGGGTTGCCAAATCTTAACCTCCCAAGAGGCCTCACGCTAACGTTGCTGGGCTTGGTCAAGGACACGCACACGAAAAAAATTATCCTACCAGTGGCAGGCTGTGCATTTGGTACACAACAAAAGCATTATAATGTAGTTAAATTTGCATCCTACTCACCAGAGATGCTGATTATTAAGTGTTTTAAAGCTTGCTGATCGCTACTGACGTACACTATTTTGCTTACTGATCTTTGCTCTAACTCTTTTTGCTTGGACCGACTTATCAGAGGACAGAAAAATGTCGATGCTATTTTGGATGTGCGGCGAATTCGAAATCGGATTGGTTCAAAGAAACAGTCGTGATTTGGCAATATAAAATATAAATCAATATAAAATAATCAAATTAAAACGGTATGAAAAAACTAAGCAATTCCTTACCTTTATGCTTGCACACAGGAAGAAGCAAGGACACCAATTAATTTCAAAATACGTGCCTTACCAACTACAAATGTACGAATAAAATATATATATATTTTTTGGCAAGCAGTCTTCTTTTTGTGTTTACAAGAACACTCTATGAAATCAATGTATCACTATCGCCATCAAGTGGAGAAAAAACGAGGATGCAAATTCAATATATTCAGTTTTTTATTTATTTATGATAACGATGAGAGATTGTTCTCATTATATAAAGCAAATAAGGAAAGTTTGAATCAAAAACAGTTACCCAAGTTTTCATGTAATTATTAGCCTATATACAGTACGTTTATTGTTGAGGTTTTAAACACGTGCACTCACTTTTTGACGACAATGTATCTTACTACAGTATATAGGGTTTTATGGACATGTATACTTTATATGTTACACAAACCTCAATTCCAATGGAGTTGGGACATTGTGTAAAATGTAAATAAAAACAGAATACAATGATTTGAAAATCCCTTTCAACCTACAGAATATTCAATTGAATACACTACAAAGACAACATATTTAATGTTCAAACTGATAAAAATCGTTTTTTTTTTTTCCAATATTCTCATATAAAAATATTCATTTTGATTTTGACTCCCGGAACATGTTCCAAAAAACAAAAGACTGGGAAAGTTGAGGAATGCTAAAAAAAAAAAAAAACACTTGATTGGAACATTCCACAGGTGAACAGGTTAATTGGAAACAGGGGAGTGTCATGATTGGGTAGAAAAGGAGCATCCCCGTAAGGCACAGTTGTTCACAAGCAGGTTCACCACTTTGTGAACGACTGCATCAGCAAATAATAATGTAACAATAACAGTAATGTACAATTGCTAGGAATTTAAGGATTTCATTATCTACGGTCAATAATCTCATCAAAATATTCAGTGAATCTGGAGTGATTCCTGCATGAAAGCGACAAGGCCGAACACCAACATTGAATGCCCCTGACCTTCGATCCCTCAGGCGGCACTGCATGAAAAACCGACATCATTGTCTAAATGATATTGCCGCATTGGCTCAGGAACACTTCAGAAAACCATTATCAGTTAACACAATTTGTTGCTACATCTGCAAATGCAAGTTAAAACTCTAACATGCAAAGCGAAAGCCATATATCGACAACACCTTGAAACGCCGCCGGCTTGTCTGGGCCCGAGATCATCTGAGATGGACTGACGCAATGCGCAAAAGTGTGCTTTGGTCTGACGAGTCCACATTTCAAATTGTTTTTGGAAATCATGGATGTGGTGTCCTCCGGGCCAAAGAGGAAAAGGACAATTTGAATTGTTATCAGTGCACCAAGTTCAAATGCCAGCATCTGTGATGATATTGGGCTGTGCTCGTGCCCATGGCATTGGTAACTTGCACATCTGTGAAGGCATAATTGATGCTGAACGGTACATACAGGTTATCACTCTCGCACTCTCATACTAGTCACTGGGTGTTCAATATACACCTCATGGGAGTCAAGCACTATCTGAATACCTGAAAAAGGAATTGTTGATCGACTAAAATAAGCACTAGGCTATAAGCAGATTGCAGCAGAGAATGATCCCCTCCATTGGAAACAAACACACCTTCAACAAAACCACTCAGGTGATGGACTGACCAAGTGTTCTATGTCCCCTGACCTAAATCCTAGTGAGCATCTGTGAGGCATCCATAAATGGAAGGTGGAGGAGCACAAGGTCTCTAACATCCATGAGGTCACCGATATCATCGTGGAGGAGTGGAAAATAATTCCAGTGGCAACCTGCTGGAAAATAACGGTGGCCACACAAAATATCTACACTTTGGGCACAATTTGGACATTTTCACTTAGGGGTGTACTCACTTTTGTTGCCAGTGTTTTGGACGTTAATGGCTGTGTATTGCATTATTTTGAGAGAACATTAAATTCACACAGTTAAGCAAGCACATACAACTATACATCATAGCAAAGTGTAAATTCTTTAGTGTTGTCCCATTTTAAAAATAAACTAGAAATATATTTACAGAAATGTGAAGCACGTACTCACTTTTGTGACATACTGTAGCATGTGTACATGTTATCAAATAATTGAAAACTTCTCCATGGTGTATTCAGTGAATGCCAGCAATCTCGACTATTTGCCATCTGCAGAAAGAATGTGGTGTTACATTCTATTATGAGTTAGGCTTGGCAAAAGAACAGCTGATTGCTGGCTTCACGGTGGAAATGTCTCGCAGTCACGCAGCTGACACTTACTAAAATGGCTTCTGTTGAGAAACTGGGGATTGGGAGAGTGAGGAGGATAGCAGCGATGCCAGGATTCTTCTGTGATTTTTCAGCTTTTATTCACCTGTAACCGTGGCAAATATGTAAATGAAACTTAATTTGCATACTTACTCTGCCAGGACAAAGTGGCACAACGGTCGTGCTTGATAACATTCTACACGCCTTTAATTCTGGCATACAGACATAAACACATCTGTTCCATTTGTGTTTTTGTCCTGGACATCAGTGACACATACATGCGCACACACTCAGACACACACCAATCAAAGAGTGTCACTGGTCTATCACCTTTCTAATTTTAAACCTGCGCTTCAACTCTCCAAGAATGGAAGTTCAGCCAGGCCCATCTGTGGTCTAAATTTAGCCCCCCCCCCCCCCCCCCCCCCCCCCCCCCCTCCCCCCAGACGTTTTAGCCCCTTAAACTCACACACAAACACACTATCGGGCACCTTTTACAACTCACAAGTTTCTCCATGCATCACACATTCACAGACACGCACAGGTTTTGCCCTATGTACCTACTTATTTCCTTTCCTGAATGTAACTTGAAGGTGATTGCGTCGTTTTTGCTTGGAAATAACCTCAGCCGAATAAGGTGAGTTTTTGTTTTAGGAATGTGTCATTTTCACAATAATGTCGGCTTTTAAAGATGTAATGATCCATTCGTGTCCAACAGTTTGTGGCATTACATATGCACAGTATAATCACAGCTGTCACATAGACCTGTGCTCAAATAGACACAAACAAACGACAGATATGTTTGGGTGCATTACCATCCCCATTGTCTGCATTTGCAGATGGCAGAGCTTTAACTCGCACCGGCCTGGAGATAAATATGCCCGTGGGTCGAGCTGTCGACATGAGTTTGATGGACATCTCCAAGATCTTCTCACTGCTGCAGCCCAGGGAGGACGATGAGGACAACGCGCTGAGTCAATCATTAAACAACGCCGTGAGCAGCGACAACATCTTTCTCCTCTCGCAGCTTCTTTCTCAGGAGAGCTACAGGAGGTCTATCAACAGTCGAAGTGGCTGGGGAGTCCCCGTAACCCCCTTACGGACTGCTGCTGCTTTGGGACACCTGAAGTGCCTGGAGCTGCTACTGGAGCACGGTGCAGAGGTATTTGTGATGTGCAGCAGTGTGGAGGTAGAGGGGTCACCTGTGACTCTCGGGCTGGTTATGTATTCAGATTAGAAATCAAAACATGTTGTGCCTTCAGCATTTTACACGCGTTGAACATATTATGCATTAAAGCTGCATAATTACAGGACGCCACCTTTCATGTTAGATCAGATAGGCTTCACTGAGCTCTGAACGATCTTCACTGATCTTATTTTAATATGAACCACTGTGATAGAAGCAGTCTATTTTAGACCAAAACAACACTGACACCCAAACAAATTAATTAAATAAAAAGCTAAAAAAAAAATATCAACATGGATCCCAGCACCCAATTTATTTCAGAATTTGATTATTTTATAAAAATAACGCTAGTTGGATAGTTTTAGAGGTACAGTGGTGTCGAAGAGCTCTTTAATTTATTGAGAGAAAATTTGACAGCAAGATATATGCAGCCATCCATCCATCCATCCATCCATCCATTTTCTGAGCCACTTCTCCTCACTAGGGTCGCGGGCGTGCTGGAGCCTATCCCAGCTATCATCGGGCAGGAGGCGGGGTACATCCTTAACTGGTTGCCAGCCAATTGCAGGGCACATAGAAACAAACAACCATTCCCACTCACATTCACACCTACGGACAATTTAGAGTTGTCAATTAACCTGCCATGCATGTTTTTGGGATGTGGGAGGAAACCGGAGTGCCCGGAGAAAACCCACGCAGGCACGGGGAGAACATGCAAACTCCACACAGGCGGGGCCGGGGATTGAACCCCGGTCCTCAGAACTGTGAGGCAGACGCTCTAACCAGTCGTCCACCGTGCCGCCCAGCATGATATAAAAATGTGTAATACGTTTCGCTTGGAAATAACCTCAGCCGAATAAGGTGAGAAACTTTGACAGCATGTGCAAAACTGCACTGCATCAAAGTTGTTTATATTTCAATGACCTTTTTTACATTTCAAAAAATAGAAATGCCTCTCAGAAATATAAGTGGAGTTCTACATCATTGCAAACTACAAACACAATAAAATACACATAATAAATTAACCTGCAGGTCTATATGCTGGTTATTTGTGTCTACCTCGCTTGTTTCTTGAACCATTTTAGCTGTTTTAATGAAAATAAAATGAAACTCCATAGGGGAGTGGATTTTTGTTTGATAATTGAAATACAGGATAAGTGATTTGGAAAATGAATGAAAGCATTATTGGTGTGATCATGTCCAGGTAGATAGCCTGGACGTGAAGGCCCAGACGCCATTGTTCTCGGCTGTTAGCGGCAAACATCTGGACTGTGTGGTGGCTCTCCTGAAGGCCGGAGCCGACCCAAACGGAAGCCAGCACAACAACTCTTCGCCGGTGCTGACAGCTGCTCGAGAAGGGGATGTGGACATTCTTCAAGAGCTGCTCCGCTTTGGAGCAGAGGTGGACGTTCGACCCAAAGGACCAGAGTGGGCATCTAACGCTACGGCATGCCGAGGGCCTCTTTATATCTCAGCAGTGTACGGACATCTGGACTGCTTTAAACTCCTACTCCTCCATGGAACTAACCCTAACTATAACTGCACAGATGAGAAAATGCTGGCCCGAATAAAGCAGCCGAAGACTGTCCTGGAGGTATGTTTGCGTTATGGTTGCGGCGTGGAGTACATCCAACTTCTTATAGACTTTGGAGCAGATGTATATCTGCCGACACTCATTGTTGACAAGACAACAAAGCAGAATGAAGCCTTGGCTCTGCTGCTCAAAGAAAGGGGTAAGACCCCTATGACTGTGATTTCATTTTGTCACAAAAAAGTTCAACTGTTGCTTTAACTTTTTGTGTCTTTCTGCCCCAGTTTGTCCCAAACCTCTGATGTCACAGACTCGCCTAGCATTCCGCAGATACCTTCATTTTGCTAACAAAGATCCTGCCATTGACAGTTTGGACGTTCCTCTTCTCCTGAGGAACTACCTGAAGCACAACACCTCTGAACACGTGGGATGTTCCAGTTAGCATCAGAACAAGCAGCAATAATTTTTATGTCAGTGTTGTTTATTAAGTCCTCTTCGAGTTAAAAAATAAATAAATTGGATTACACATCTATTTATTCATTTTCTGTACAGCTTGTCCTCATTATGGTTGCGGGTAAGATGGAGCCTATCTCAACTAACTGAGCAAGAGCCTGCACTGGTTGCCAGCCAATCGCAGGGCACATATGTATTTGTTTCATAAAATTGTATGAATTTATTCCGAGCACTCTTCATTTCGTAGCGTTTCTCAAGGCTCCACTGTTCGCCTCCAGTACGTGATTCCAGACAGATTTCAGAACTAGATTTAAGCCTATATGTGCTGCCATGTCAATCTAATCTGGGCCACAGAACTTCAGAATCAGTAGTGTTGGCCGATATAACTTAAACTATGTTAGCGATGCTGCTGTTTCTTGATTCAGATTTCAAACTCACCTCAAAAGGCCTGCTAGCTGACCCGCAGCAACGTCAGCATTTTTTTGTCATTTGATTGGTTGGTCAGAGAAAGTCAGGTTCAACGAGCAAAACTCCTCTATAACGATTTGCACACTTCAATACATTTAATAATCAGCATCACTGTGAGTGAGTATAATGTATTTTTTCATGTTTTAGTCACATGTTATTAAATAACGTTCCTACATGGGTTTTCTCCGGGCACTCCGGTTTCCTCCCACATCCCAAAAACATGCATGGTAGGTTAATTGAAGACTCTAAATTGCCCGTAGGTGTGAATGTGAGTCCGGATGGTTGTTTGTTTGTATGTGCCCTGCGATTGGCTGCCAACCAGTTCAGAGTGTACCCCGCCTCCTGCCCACAGTTAGCTGGGTTAGGCACCCTTGTGAGGATAAGCGGCTCAGAAAATGGATGGATGGATAGCTGCTCCAGATGATGTACTGTTATGTTGCATTTGTGTATAGTATAATTGCAACATGATAACAATGGTATTAATGACTCGGGTAAATCCCCACTGAAGGCTACAAAATGCACATCAGCGCCACTGTGTTTTAGGAACGTGTGAGGAAGCCAGCGTAACTGAAACAACAACAACAAGCACGGGGAGAATATGCAACTAACTCAACACGGGAAAATTGGAGCAAACTTTCCCCCCCAAAAATCTAAAATTTAAACATCAAACCTCATATTTGTGAGGCAGACATGGCAATCACTAAACCACAAGCTGCTACGTAAGTGGACAATAGTCAACGAAATGTCTGTTGTTTCAAAGGACATATGAGTTTCTGGTGCAGTAAAATGATTTAGAATTATTTTTTAATCAATGTTTGAATTGTAAATGAATGTATGACTTTACTACAATTACTGTAACTGATCAAGGGTTGTGTTGGACTAAGTTCCTCGGAACTCGGAATCGGAATTATTTTTCATACCAAGGTATGTTGGACAGTTCTTTGTGGGAACACTTCAGGGATGCCATGATTTGACGGGTTTGATATTAAAGAACCAAAGAGGACCTGGATCTCATACGCATAGAACAGATTGGGAGACAGGTCTGCTTGTCCAACACAATGCTCTTTTGGATGAATGGGCCGCAGACAATCTTTCTTTTGTTTTGACTTTCGTTTGGTGTCAAAGCCTCAAGGACGTCCCAATACTTTAGTCCTTGACAAACGCTTCCATGTCCTTGTTAAGTGTAACATCATTGATGGGCACTAGAGGCCGCAGTTGTGCTACTCATTGATCTGACTCAACCTTGGGCCTGGCCAAAGGAAGTTTAGCTGAGCTATTTTTGTCTTCAGTCACGCGTAGCGTGTCTTTTGATTTTGCAAGTATCTTCTCCCACATAAAGAGTTCAATGCCTTCATCTGAAGAGTCACAACTGGAGCAAACCTCTAAAAAACACACACCCACACCGCATCACGCCAATGAGTCTTAACAGCTCGCCGGAAAAAGAGGAGCAGTATTTGCATAAATCTTATTACTAATTGACTTATTACTACATCTCCCTCAGGTCCTCAGTTCTGATGACCCAGGTCCAAAAACGGACTCGCCTGTGTGGAGTTTGCATGTTCTGCCAGTGCCTGCGTGGGTTTTCTTCGGGTACTCCGGTTTCCTCCAACATCCCAAAAACATGCTTGGTAGGTTGACTGAAGACTCTAAATTGCCTCTAGGTGTAAATGTGAGTGGTTGTTTGTTTATATGTGCCCTGCGATTACCGGGCGACCAGTTTAGGGTGTACCCCACCTCTCGCCCAGAGTCAGCTGGGATAGGCTCCAGCACACCCACGACCCGAGTGAGGATGACAATGACAGTAAATAAAGCATTAGTAGCAAGACAGTTGAAAGTCCAATGGCAACACTAAACACAAAAATTCAGTAAGACATAATTCTTGCCAGCAACCTTATTGCAAACAAAATGGAAAGGTTTGACATTTTTGTATATATTATTTTGAAAAAGTCAAAATACTCTGAATTCAGTCTCTCACAAATGTGAATTCTTTTTAATTGACACTAGTTTGGGGGAAAGATTCAGAAAGACGCACGTCTCTCCCCAACTACGCCGCTGCTTTCCAACATTTCCCCCCAAACAATCTCTTTGAATTCATCATTAATTAATCCATGTGCCAAATATTAGAAATGCCACAAAATGTCCCAGGACAGGAAATCTAAACCAATGCACTCACTCACACACAAACGCCCGACACCAATCTGGAGAGGTTTTATTGTCAACAAAAGTACAGCTATATCAGATATGGATTCTTTTTTTTTCTTTTCTTTTTTTACAGCGAAGTACAACATTTTCCCAGTGCTTCGGAATACACCAAAACATATAATGTACATACAGTTGACTTCCCCAGTCTCCCATTCACAGTTTCTGGATTGAATAAGCATTATTTTTAATTTCTACATCAAATCATCAAACTCAAAATACCAGCAATAACAAAAATGACAAATGTTTGCATGTGGAGACAAATGATTTTGGGCAGTGAGTTAATTTTCTACGGTAGGCAAAACCTAAACCTTGGACTATATGGTATTATACAGTGAATCGTCTGTTTCTAAAAGTGGGATCACATTGCAGTCATTGAAAACCACATCTAATATGGCTCATTGTACTCTGCGGTACCCTGACTGTTCAGATGCAACCAAGAGGTCTCTAGTGGTGATGTGGCAATGCTCTATATGCAAGTGTTTTGTATACACATTGGAATAAAAAGCAGCCTCCTATGCACTCTGTTCGCTAACTTGGCTGTCTCAGGACATGATTGGAAAACCAATAGTATTAAAATGACCTTCACTGAAGGCCATCGTCTGGGCCTTGAATAAACGATCAGAATGTTAACCTTATGAGATCAACAAAACCAAGATATACATTGTTTGAACAATTTGGCTCCAAAGTTACAACATTGAACACTGGCTACTAATTAAATAAATACAAGTGAGAAAATGATCTTTACTGTCAAGTTGTTATACTTCAGAGCATTATTTTGAACAAGAGCATGATACGAATTGTAATGAAGTACTCTGTGTGTGTCTTCAGGATTAGGATTATTTTTAGCACATCCCTACAGATGCATTCGGCTCTTCTGATCGACTAAAAATCTACACACAACAGCCATGATCAGTGCTAACTCCTATTTGGTTGTCATAGAAAACCTATACCCGTTTTGCGTGATCATCTGAAGCTCAGCGCTACTGGTACCCATAAATAACCAGCGATTAGAGCTGTGCCAGTGTAGATTGGAATAAAAAAGAGAGAACATCTAATATTTGGCACACAGAATGCCAGTTTGGCAAATATTTCATTTGACCTATCAGGACCTCACTCTGACTCTGTGTGAGGATAAGTCCCTCTCCAATTCCTGACATAGAATAAGAACAAAAGCTACAAGCGTAAACATGACATAAGCAAGGAGACAGGTGGACAGAGACCAGAACTCCCTCTGGTGAGATGACAGTGGGTTCACAACTGAATGCATCATGGTGGAAAAATCCCATTAAAAGTAAACAAACCATAAAGAGTTGTTTTAAGTCTCATGCAAAGTATTGGATGCCACAAGCATGCATTTACCTGTTACTGAGCTCTACCATACGCTAGAACTGGAACAACATTCGTCTCCAACGCAAAATACCAATATCCAAATATATGATCTGTTCTTTTTACACTATTTACAGTGTGTAGCTGATAAAGTTAAAATAGATGACTTTTCTTATTTAATTCATAACCCATTGCTTATAATATTATTTCAACACTACAACTCCACTATGCAAAACTAATGATTTCTAATATATATTCCAAAGAAATCGTCTTTCAACAATAAAGGAATTCCATGTCATTTCTAAATAATCTATCTGAAATAAAAATAACTTATAATTGTGCAAGATAATTGCTGCTATGTAATATAGTAATAACAAAGTAAGTGTTTGGAGTGTGCCGTGTGCACAGAAACGACTCATGTGGAAGAGATATCTGTCCGAGTGGATCTCGTGCGAGAGAAAGGAAGAGACCGTTGGAAGTCCAACACTGAAGGGAAAATACGTGACAAATTTGAATCTGCCTGTGAAACTGAACAGATAATCACTAGTGGAATGCTGGAAGGCACTGTTATATAGCATCTCTCTTCTCCGCAGCACAATGGGCCAGTAAGTGCGCATGATTGTGTGTCTCTGTGTGCATTTGCATCTGCGGGGGTTAGGAAGTGGGGTGGGCGCAGCACTGGACCTGAGGTTATCATTGTCTAGGAACCGTATGTTGTTGGTGAAGGGAATTATCTTCCAAAGCAATCGGACTGGGAGCGACACCACTCATCCATGTCTCAACTTTCTTTACTGAAACAAAACACAGATTGTACAACATACTGTTTAAATAAATTCTATGCTGTTTTCCCAGGAATTTTAAAGGCCTTTTTGAAGGCAAACAAATTACATAGAACAATATCGTGAATAACTCTTTCATACTGAGTAATAAAGTAATGATGGCACATTGCTCAGATACGTACATGTACTTTCCAGTGAATCCAAACGAAATGTGTCTGAAGTCAAACTATTCTCACAAACCTTGGACAGATGTTTTGCTTACATTCCTGCAGTAGCAACGAACACAAGCCTTTTCAAGAAGATCTTTGTTTTTCTAACTGCTATACTGAAGTCTCTTGTTCATTGCGGGTGAAACAAGTCTTCAGAAATTCAGTTAATAGTGTGGAACTCTGTGCCAGATCTGAATAAACAACATGATGGGGGAGGCAATGCCAAGCCAAGATTTTAAACTGCAATCTGTAGAGATACATGAATCACAATCAGAAAATGCCAGCATGCTACACATTATGTTCGTCTTTGTGCCTCCATACTCATATCAGACGAATATATTCTTCTTTTTCTTTATATCTGCCTGTTTTGACCTCCTTGTGGTGGTTAGAGGTCTACCTACAGCCATCCGTGCACATCAATCTTCAACAAAATGTAAAAAATAAGTAAAAAAAATAAAATAAATAAATACAAATAAATCATGAGTTGACAAAAAAACCCCAGACATTTTAAAGATCAACCTCAATGCTAGCTCTTGGTGTATTTGCAGAAGTGGGCCGTGGTCTTTCTAAACAGTCCGTAAGCTACCAGCACAGTGCTACAGGGGTGGTCTCTGAGGAGAGAAGGGGTGGGCTCTGGCACTAGCCGGCTGGAACGTAGTCTGCCTATCTCCTGCTCCCAGCAGGTTCATCTGACCGGCAAGCTCTCCACAACCGACAGCCCTCGATATTTTGCGTGATGGGATATGAATACCCTGTCAAAACTGCTTGGTGAAAGAATGTTAATACACTGTACTGAAATTCCCACTATTGATTTGTTCCTGTAGCGGTCATATCATGGCCGGTGGCAGGTTTCTGAAGGAATGAAACACTTCCTCTAAATCATATAGGCTGAACAGGTGAGTAACGAGATGAAGAAGGTAGGATGACGAAGAGAGGGCGACATTACGACGAGAGGGCTACTCCAGACCGAGTAGAGAGGCGATCCAAATGAAGACGTGAGTGGAGCAGAGATGGTCTGTAAATAGCGGTGGGGGAGGTGACGCCCAACAGAGTCGCGCTTTTGCAGGTACTTCAGACACCTTGGCGAGTAGCATAGGTCTGTCGTTATTTGGCCACACATTCACAAGAATGCACCATGTAATCTCACATAGTGTAGTAGCGCAGAAAGATCTTGGACACAATCATACAACCACCTGGCTCTCTCTGGTGTGTGTCTTCAGACAATGGATTTAAAGAGAGTAAGACAACAATCTCTACGAATTCCAGGACATTCAGATGGTGTGATGATACAGGTAAGTGTTGCAGAATCTGAGTGAGAGTGCAAGTGACGGTTGACTCAGCTGGAGAAGCATGATACCTAAGAATGTTTTCAACAAGTATGAATTATTATGTTTTATTCCTCCCCTTGATTCTGTGAAAGTCTTCAGTCCTCTTGCTGCTTTCAACCACACCCAATATTAACATTGGTCCTTAGCTTTGAAAGTCTCAAGTCAGTATGTTTTTGTATTTTCTTCATTGTGGGACACGATCATCCAGTGTTTAGTGCTTCTACGAAAAAATAGGTGGTCCTTCAAAAGAGTCTCTATTTCTTAAACGGAGCTAATCTACTAAAATTCTGCCAGAAAGGAGCCTGGCCTCGTTTGGATTGACTGAATTCAAAAACCTCTCCTTGTGCCATGTCCTCCGTTACCTCATACTGCCCCGCACTGAGGGGATCCTGGGGGGGCGGATATGAGGGGGGCGTGCACCTATTTACACCTAGAAGAGAAGCAGGCGCAGAAAAGCAGGAAAGGGGTACAGGGGCAGGGGGACAAGGAGGCAGCATAGGCACAAAGCAAAGAGAAAACAATTGTTAGTATTGTCACTGAATTGCTTGATAGCACAACATCTATTCATGCTACCACAGCAAACAGGTGCACGCATAAAAATGAAATTCCGTTGGTAACATTCCTGCATGTTAAACCGGAAATATGATCATATGATGATTGCTGAAGAGGATGGGAAGTGGAATTCAGCTTTAGCAATGACACAAGGGTGATGAAAGATGCTATTCAAGCAAAGTCTGTTACATGTGAACAAGAGAACACATCACATTTGATACAATGCTGCAACCAGGTTTTTGGACAACAGACATTGTTCCTGCATGTTTCTTGACAGCATGTTTGTTTGAATAGCACCCTCAACACTTGAGGAACACAAGGGTGGTGAAAATAGAGGCCAACAGAAAGCTGTTAATATGCACTGAACTAGATTCTACCATGTCATTTAGCAAGTCTACAAGCAACACAAGTATACTGGCATAATAACAAACTAGTATATTTGGAGATGAAAAATTCAAAAGTTGCCATGGCATCTCAGAAATAAACATAAAATGATAAAAAAAAATTGTGTGCTTTGTTACAGGTATTTTGCCAAACACCGTTTTAGCAGTGAGAAGAGTTTGGTCTATTTGTGACCAAAGGAAACTGTTTCTCTGAGATACTGAGATGTGATCGTGCTCATCAGAACATTGGACAGTGACTTAATGCTCCAGTGCCAAGGTTAATGACAACACCTCCCAATGCTGTTTTAGCAGTTGCCATGGCATCTTATTGTGCTAGCTCTAAAGAGAACTGTTATGCATATACCTTTATCATTTTCAAACCATGTCCATACAACATGGCCTTCTTTCTCAAGAGGAAATCTATAAATGAATCTGAAATTCAAGAGAGTACTTCACCTTGTGCCAGCCATGTACACATACAGCACATCCACAACATTTATTTTGACAGACATCTATGAGGGTTGACACCAGAGAGAACATTCAGAAGTGGTCATTGGTTAATTCATAATTTAATGGATGATCATGCTTATTGTGCCACTGGCTATGGCGAAAATATCAGTCATGGTTTAAAAAAAAACAAAAACACAAAAACATCTAGACTAACACTAAAATGGCTAAAATACAAAGGATGACACCAGCAGTTGTGACATGTGGGCCCAGTGTTTGTGCTGATAGGTGCGAGCATCTAAGAAACAGGTTTCTCTTTTTGTCTTTTGTCTTCACTTAGTTGTAAGGCTGTTGGGTTTCACTGGTGACTGAAGCTGTGGTTTCATCAGACTGAGTTACACAGTGTAAAGTAGATTATTTTAGTGTCACTTGTCATATTGTTTCAATAGGGCCTTAGGTCTGACAAAGAGAACAAAACAGTTCTGGTTTAAATAAAAAGACATACTCTTTAAATCGTTGAAGAACTTTTGATAATTACAAGCAGCAGAGAGGTGGAAAGAAAGCGACAGATCTGACCTTTTACCTTTTGTTGGAAATTGTGACTGACCGTTACTAGCCTAGGCTATGGCTTTCAGCTATCTTTGTCATCTTGTGTTGGACCTTATTAGCTTGTCCCAAGCTCAGGTGCTAATCCTACGCAGGCTCCTACTACCTAAAACTATAGAGACAACTGTGAAGTACATGATGAAGTACTGGATAATAATGTTAAGTTAAAACCAACCAACGTTTGCCTTTGCTCAGTCAAAAAAAAACAACAACAACAAAAAAAAGTTGCTAACCCTAACCCAAACAGTTTTTGGAGGTAGGAAATGACACCGGATCCAGATGCCATGAAGACGTGTGTCATCTCTCAAACACAATACTTCATGCAAAAAGTCCCTCTGTCTTTTCATTGATGCTAAACAGCCGCTTTACTACATGTGGCGAGTCAGCTTAATGGGAGCAGACAGAAAGTTAACTCAAATAAAAAGACCGAAAGTAAACCTTAATCAACTGTACTTTTCCAGTTTACTCAGTACACCCTTCATAAAATGTGTGTTTGTTAAAAGTTATTGAAAGTAGATATGAAAGCAGGTTGAAAGAATAATAAACAACAATGAGAAGACAGAGCACACCAGCGAGGAAAAGAAAATGGAAATCACCTGATATCTTCTTGTTGCCTCACCTTTCTGTTTGGTCACCTTTCTCACTGTCATGGCTGCCTGTCGCTTCTGATACTCTGAGATCTCAAAACCTAAACGGTATGTTGTGAAAAATAAGTGGTCAAACTAAAGATTGCAGTACAGAAAAGAACTGAATTAATGAGTATCATATATCATATCATTTCATATCATAGTGTCATAATACCATACAAATATGCTTGTCTGAGGCTGCAGGGGTGACATCCGAACTATCTGATTGGACACTCAGCAAGTGCCTTTGGCAATGCCGTAGCATCACTGTCACATCATTATTTTCTGTCAATTGTTTTCTTGAAGGTTTAGTTTTGTGTGTGGGGGGGGGGCTGATATGTTTTTAGGCTCAGAAAAGTAATTTGACGGTGTTTAAATCAGTAGAGCAATTGTAATACTGAAAAGCTTGACAGATAAGGGAAAGAAAAATGTGATGACGAGCAGCGTAATTGCTTGCTCAGTATTCACACAATTAATAAAAAGGAAGAAACTCTGAAGTTTACATTTATCATTTCACAAAGAAGTTGTAAAATACATCCCACACTTAAACATGGAATTTGAACCAATAGCATCTGGATATAGAGGTAAATAGTTTTGTTTTGCAAAGAAGTTGTAGTACATATGAACCATGGATGCTACCCTTCCCATGGTGAATGAAGCAAACGCTGTTGTGACTAACCGATTTTCTCATCCTCCCGCACCATCTTCCTCTCCTCATGGAAAGCCCTGAGCCAGCGGATCTTCTCCTCGGGTTTCTTGGCCAGGAAGATGTGGATCTCGTCGCTGTCTTTGTTGCACAGTTTGAAGGCGTTCTTTACACTTACGTTGAAGTCATCGTCTCTCCCATCAATGGCATCCCGCACCTCGTAGCGATCCATGTCGATCCGACCCTTATAGTACAGGATGTCCCGTCGTATCAGATCCTGGTGAGGTGCACAGAAAGATGTGTAGCGCAAGTATTTAGTGTGTGTGCGTGTGCTTAAATCTCTCCGAAGCGTCAACAAGCCACCTTCCATTGACAACCGGCCGTCTGTCTTATTTAATCCTTTACATCTGCTGCCCAAACATATTAACAACCCCTTTACACATAGAGGGGTGCCAGTTCTTCAGAAAATATGCTTATCAACATTATTTTAACACTGGCATTGATAAGTGTATTGTAGCAGCACTTGTACAAGATAATGCAGTTACTTAGTCATTCAGTGTTTATTTTGACAAGTCTTTTGACGCAAATGTAATTTAGTTTTAGTCATAATTTTGTCAATGAAATTGTTTTAGTTTTAGTCTAGTTTTAGTTGATGAAGTACCAAGAATATAGATATAGATTACAAGATTATAGTCGACAGAAAGACCAGTAAATGTTGTCGACTAATATGAAGTGTGTAAAGGGTAATGGGTAAACTGTCCCTTCACATTCTGAAAGTCATTACATTCAACCTTGATCAGTTCTCAAAATGTGATAAAAGCACTAACAGTGATATGCGGGGTCCTCTAGTGGTACATGAAGTAATCACTGAATTAAATGTGTAAATGTTACAGTGGTTTAAGCTTCTTCATTTTTTAATCTAGTAGAGTACATTTTTAAAATAAATATAGTTGTATTTAACTTATTTCAATTCATGTACTATTAATATTTTAGATGTGTTAAAATATTTATTTAGGTACAGTTTTAATTTAACTTTTGTGTGCAATACATTTTTAATTTACGTATAGTTTATTTTTCTATATTCAAGCACAGTTTTAATGTTCACACCATGCATGGATGTTACAGTCCCCTACATTATTAAATACAGCTTGAAGGAATACAACTCCTATGTTTTTTTATGAGCACCTGGGCCTAGTACACTTCTGTAGTTTAATGTTGGTCATAATCAGTGTTGCCACACTTACCTTGAAAAGGTAACTTAGTTACTTTACTGATTACTTGAGCTTAAAAGTATCTTAGTTACTTTACTGAATACTTGATTTCAAAAGTAACTAAGTTACTTTCAGCAGCTACCAAGTGGCAGGAATATCACTTATCCACAGTACCAAAAAAGTATTAGCTTAACTGTACCCATTACTTGGTAACCACCCAAGTTACAGAATGATGTCATCAACTTAATTATTTGTGTTGTTGAAGCCACATTAAATCAGTAAAATCGTGCGGACTTGACATGACAACACAGTACAGTAAGTACCTAAACGTAAACAAGCACACCATTCTCAGTACACTGCTCTAATCTTAGCTGATAGACGTAAACGTGAAAGTGAGTGGGGGTTTGATATTGGGGGACATACAAACACACACGCACGCGCGCACACATACACACCATTTCTCCCACCATCGTAATTCTGACACGAAGAGCGAGAAAAGGTGACAAGATTACGTAACTGTTTAACTAGCAAAGCTGTGGGTGATTGACGGGGGGGAGAAGCATTTACTTACGTGACATCAGCAGTACAGTGCGTTAAACCAGCTCACAGTCTGGACTACAGATGAACTTGAAACATCTCACTTTTTACTGTAAATATTATTTATATTTAAGTCCTTCAGTGCGTCAGTCCTTAACCTCCATGACCGATTTATGACCGCGCATAATGAATAATTAACCCACAATGCATTGCGCACTTAACACGCCAGTAAAACTCTATTCTTAATGTGTACATAAAAAAGTACCAACAATCAAATACACTTTTTACAAAGGAAAATAACAAAAATAGTGTGGCGATAGTGGGATCGTGCATTTCTTTGCACTTTTATTGTACTGCACCGTGCATTGTAGAATCAACAATCGCCTCCCAATTGCTTTCTTCCGCTTATTGTGAAAACAGCGGTCTGTGTCAGCGGTTAAATGCTACTGAATGGCTGGACTGCGTTTTACCAGCCACAAATCAGTACTTAGTGAGAGACATTGATGAGTCCAAACTATTGCTGGTTTGAAAAAGTAACTGTAGTCTGATTACTCTCCTGGGGAAAGTAACGTGTTACTTTGCTCGTTACTCAAAATGGCGGAATTTTGGAGTAATGCACTATAAAGTAACTATTCATAATGGTGGTACTTGGAGGGTAAGTATTTTAATCGTTGGTACTTGGTATAAATGTTTGGAACCACTGACTAAGACGAAAAGAAAACCCTATAAATGTTTTAAGGAACGTTAAGGTATGCAGTTCACACACAGACATGGATCTAATTTATTTGGACAAAATTTATCTGCACGTAAAATTAGCAGTGCCATTAGTGCAAAAATACAAACATTTGAGTGCATCAGGCCTGCTCTTTCTGTATCAGTGAAACTCAAGTATTACACTAAAAAGAAAAAATATAATCAACTCTCGTCTGTGGTACTGACGCAAGTGCCCCGTCACCCGTGAACTCTTGGATAACTACACAAACATGCGCATTGTAACGTGCAAATAATTAGTCACCTGTTGAAGCGCAGAGGCACACATGGCTATAGATTTGCCTTTTTAACATCAGCTTTATTTTTGAAGTCCAAATATGCACATACAATATTGTATTGGCTCTTTTTGTAACTGCCGTGGATGAACTAAAGTTGCTTTCAAAGCACACGCCTGGACATTAAGGACGTCTTCAATTACAATTTGGAAACACTGATGACCAATGGAGCTCAAAATTTAGTAAGAACTGCTAAAAACAAAGTATGTGGGGTGTCTGTGGAGAAACAGCGACACAATAACTTGTTTTATGAAAAGTTAGACGACAATTATTCCTATCTCCCACACACCGATGCAAAAAGGAGTGTTAGCAAAACAGCAGGAAAGAAACAGGACTTATATAAACTAAATAATCAATTAAAAACATTTTTATTTACTTAACATTCTCACCTGTGCGTGGATTGTAGAATGACCGGCTTGTAATTGTCTTTTCCAATGGCTCGTGTCTCTAAAAACGTTCTAATGCACTTGCGGCCATAGATAAAGTATAGTTATTTTTAGGCTTTACACAGTCAGGATTTTTGGGGCCGATCACCGATTAAGTTTAAAAAAAAAACGATAACTGATCCGATCACAAGATGGAGCAATGTGTTGATGTTGCTCATTTACTGGATATACTTGTGTACTGTATACTGAGTATCTTCAAAAGGCCATATGCCATATGCAGGTCTAATCAGTCAGGTCAAACCAACATTAGAACATGACAGAAATATTGGGTGCTAACTTACTGTAATTAAATTACTTTATTGTAATTAAATGTTTATGTACAACCATTAGTGCTAGCACTAGCTTGCTAGGCTACTTAACGTTTTGTTGCCTGCTTGCAAGCTGTATCGTGTTAAAAGTACGTGAACATACCTCAAGCAATCCTTGAATGAAAGTCCTCTCCCGAGCACCGGTGACCAACAACACTCGCTAATTATCGGCTGATAGCGAGCAAGCACATCAGATCGGTGTAAAGTCTAGTTATTTTATACTGTATATATGAACTCGATGCTCGCTGCTCCTGGATTCAATCTCAAACTGGTATGTGTTACTTCCTAATCACGTCGTTGTGATTGGTTCTCTTGTCAATTTCTCCCGGCTCTTCAAAAACAAAATTATTTTTGATTGGATCTCATCGCTGGCAGGCAATTCTATCTCGACTTTAGTCCTTGACAAAAATGTCAATAGACAATAATCGGCGTAGTCCCCACAAATGCATTTTTATGTACGTAGTCATAATTTCGTTTCCGTCAGGAAAAAACATGGTTCGTTGACTATAACTATGATGCAAATACATAAAATATGACTAAATACTGCCATTTTATACTAGGGGCGTCCCGATCTGATCGTTGAGATCGATCCGATGTCAGCAAAAAAACAAGGATCGAAGTGGACTGGATCTAAAATCTCTCATTTTACCATTCTTATACAAGCGGTCCATTCCACACTCCGCTACAGCACTTCTATTTAGCAGCTCTAGGATGGCATGCAGAGCCTACGCAATCACAACAACAGGTTGTTAAGATGCTAACATATTTGCATGGAGTAATACTGAATGATGCTTGCTTAAAGACATTTACTGACACTCCAGTTGAAGTTCACTGTAAAACAAAACAAACATAACAAAGGAATTACACCTATTGAATGTTCAAATACGTCACAGACTTTGTTTCTTTCTTCGTTTTTCTTCACAAAACCCACTAGCTCAACACTAACACAAAATGAAAAACACCATTGACGAGCTAATGGAAATTAGCATCAACATTGTGACACTTGTAGCTCTCAAAATAATGAATATTGATACACAAACACTGTATAAGCACACACAAACAGGCAATATAACAATAGTCTCTAGCATATATTCTTCAAACTCTGTGAAAAATGAGTTGTAATAATATTCAACCGTGACTTGACTTGGATAAAGCAAAGCAAAGCAAAGGCTTGGTCCCACCCCGGATTTATTGTATAGTACATTCCTTTTTCTATGCTGGCTATGCAGTGAATTTGGTTTTCAAAAGATGTTAAATTATATTTCTATTACACTACTACACAATGGTTGTATACATCTACAGATTCAATTAACATAGCAGAGCATTACAGTATATAACACACACATTCGCAATTTCCGAAAAGGCCGAAGGCTAGATCAGACCATGCCAACAGTCCAGGGCATCCAGCACAAATAACCTTAGCCAACCTAACTTCTATTTACTTCCATGTTCTGTCAACATAAACTAATTGCCACATAACAACACTAGTGCCTAAGGAACTAATAACATCCAGTCAATGAGGTCAGCGAGGCAAAAAGAGAAAGAAAACCTCTAATGAGCATGCAGAGATAAAACCACATCTATGTAAAATACTGAAAAGAACAATGATGGAGGGCCCACACCCCCAGAGGCCTGTCGCTGGATTGAGAATGCTAGAGAAGGAAGTATAGGAAAAATAAAAATAAAAAAGAGCCTAAATTCTTTTGATTTTTTCCCCAATGGCATTGCAAAAAAACGAGATCTGCACACATCCTGGAATTTGTGGTGCCAGAAATGATCAGAAGTGATAGATAAAGGGTGAATGAGGTCAAGAAATGATCAATGATTAATTAATGACATCATTACAACCTATGATCTGGACTTTTTGATACTAAATGAAACGTGGTTAACAGAAAGTAGCTGTAATACCATTTTAAATGAGGCAACACCAGGAAATTTGTATTTTATGAACAAGTGTCGAATAGGGGAAAAAGGCGGCGGTATTGCTGTTATTTTTAAGTCATTATTTCAGTGTAAAGAAATTATACTGGGTGATTTTAGCTCCTTTGAATAGCTCTGTTTTTTAGTTAAAGGTTACTCAAAGGTTATTCTTTTCATAATTTATAGGCCTCCAAGATACAATAGAAAATGCATGGAGGACTTTTCAGAACTGCTGTCAGTTATTTGTACTGACTACAACTATTTTGTCATAAGACTTTAATATTGATGTTGAGAATAACATTGAAAAAAAATCTAAAGAATCTCTCCTATACTAGACACATTTGAACTCTCTCAACATATTAAGAGTCCAACCCACACTCAAGGTCAAATCTTAGACCTGGTCATCTCTAAGGATGTTGAAATTGACATCAATTGACATTAAGGATATGGCTATTTCTGACCATTTTTGTGTATACTTTTAATTACAGATTCTTCCAAAGGTTCAGACAACCTCTATGTATATAAGAAAAGGTATATAAATGAGAGTACCGCCACTAAGTTTATGGAGACCATTGTTGTGCTACAAACTGTGAATGCTGAGACAGTTGATGAACCTTTGGATAATTTAACCTGTAAAATCTCAAATGTCAGGAATGCTGTCACTCCTATTAAAACTAAGACAATCTTGAGGTGACCTAGAACACCGTGGAGGAGCACAACGATGGTAAAGACCTCTAAATCAAAGTGTAAGAAAGCAGAACGTAAGTGGAGAAAAACTAAACTCCAAATTGACTATGACCTCTACAGACAAAGTCTTTGTAATTTTAACCAAGAGTTAGTCAGGGCTAGACAGCAACACTTTTCTGAACTCATCAGTAAGAACTTCAACAATACTTGCACTCTGTTGGCTGTGGTTGCCAAGATCACAACCCCCCCGAATCAGATCGCTCCAGAACTCCTAACACCAGATTTGCTTGTTATTTTAGTGAAAAAATAGAATCCCTCAGGTTAAATATTAGCACAAATCAGCAAAATGATAAAACGATACTACATCTGAAGCCACCCAGGAAAAACTCTATTACCATGTCAGAATTTGATACAGTTGACCAAAAAACTGCAGAGAAAACGGTTCAGCAGCTGAAACCATCAACGAGCTGTCTTGACTCAATACCATCTGACTTTATCAAAGCTATTATGAAGTCTGTACTAGCTGATTTGCAGCAAATAATCAATTGCTCACTTCAGTCAGGCGAGTTTTCTAAAGCTCTTAAAGTAGCTGCCATTAAGCCTCTGTTAAAAAATAGAACGCTGGACGCCCATGTTAGCAAGCCATAGACCCATCTCAAATCTCCCTTTCATAGCCAAGATTGTTGAGGAAGTTATTTTTAATCAACTCAGTAATTTCTTGAACTTAAATGGACTTTTTGACAAATTTCAATCAGGGTTCCGAACTCATCACAGTACAGAATCTGCTCTTATTAAAGTGCTAAATGATATAAGGTTTAATACTGACTCGGGAAAAGTGTAAATTCTGGTCTTGTTGGACCTCAGTGCGGATTTTGATAAGGTAGATCATAATATACTGCTGAACAGGTTGGAAATGTGGGTGGGACTAAATGGAACAGTCCTTAAATGGTTCAGGTCCCACCTGGAGGAAAGGAGTTAATTTGTAACCATTGGAAGTGTTCAATCTCATCGAATGGCAATGACCTATGGGGTCCCTCAAGGCTCAGTTCTTGGACCCCTCCTGTCCAGCCTGTATATGCTACCCTTGGGTAAAAAATCTTCAGAACTTGAATTTTGACGATCATAGCTATGCAGATGACACACAGTTATATCTAGCAGTGTCTCCAGATGACTACAGTTCAATTGAGGTTTTGTGTCACTGTCTAAAACAGATAAATATCTGGATGAGCCAAAATTTTCTTCAAATAAACCACAACAAAACTGAGATAATCGTTTTTTGGCAATAAAGAAAAGAGGATTGCTGTTAGTAAATACCTGGAGTCACTCTCTTTAAAAACCAAAGACCAAGTCCGAAACATTGGTGTTCTGATAAGATTCCGACCCGACTTTCAACAATCATATCAAATCAATTACTAAAACTGCCTTCTATCATCTGAAGAACATATCCAGAGTGAAGGCTTGCATGTGTCAAGCAGACCAGGAGAAGCTCATCCATGCTTTATCTCAAGTAGACTTGACTATTGTAAAGGTCTTCTGAGTGGACTGAATGTTGCAGCTCGGGTTCTAACCAGAACAAAGAGGTCAGAGCATATTACTCCATTTCTAAAGTCTTTACACTGGCTTCCTTAGAAAAGGTTTTAAAGTTCTGCGAATGGTCTATAAATCACTAAACGGTTTAGGTCCTGAATACAAGAATGAAATGCTAATGGTATATAAACCCAGTAGGGTTCTGAGATCGACAGACTCAGGTCAAACAGTGGAGCACAGAGTCCAAAGCAAACATGATAAACATTTAGCTATTATGCTGCACACAGATGGAATAAGTTGCCAACAGAAGTGACGTCAGCCCCAAGTGTGCATGTTTTTAAGTCCAGGTTAAAAACTCTTTTTTTTCCCCCATGCTTTTTAGACCACTTCCACTTTTAAATGATATTTCGTGCACTGTATGCTGTTTTAATTGTATTTTTATTTAATTTTTTCTCTCTTTGTTTTAAATGTTTATAAGCTGTTTTTTCCTTTGTTTTTAAATGCCTTTAATCATGTAAAGCACATTGAGTTACCTTGTGTATGAAATGCGCCATATAAATAAATTTTCTTTGCTTGGCTTAATTAATATATATACTTTAGATGAACTAACAGCATATACATAAGCCGAACATGAACTGTGAACTGTGTGTAAGTGGTGAGATAATTGTTTTTGGTTCACATTTGGATGCATGTGAGAATGCATTTCCTCAGTCTCGGTGAGACACTGTCTCACCGCATTCGTGCCTGTGCCTCTGTGTGCATGTATGGCTGAGTGTAGCCAAGCATGAACATTCATCTGACAGGGGAGCACAGCCTCAGTGCATCGAAGCTCAAACTACCGCAGCTACATTTTGAGAAATGTGCTGAGTATTTGAACTTAACCGAGGGCTCATGCGTCTTGCATTGGGTAATATATTTCCAGCCTAAGCAAGAAGTTGCATTGCCTTAAAGCATCTTTGTCGGGATGTACAACTTTCAAGGAGCAGACTCGGTTTGTGTCTCCCTTATTGGCTTTTTCTCAAGCAAACAGGAATCAAAATGAAAGGAAGAAAGTGAAACAAAATAAAGACATTCTACCTTCTTACAGAGAACCAGCTGGTGATCAAAGAGGAAGAAAACTCGCTGCTGGCTGCGCCCATATGGCTGATAGATCCATGACAGCTCTCCAGTGTAGATGAGCTCCGAGCTTCTGTCCAAGATATCATCCCCCTAGACACATTAAAACAGACACAAAATCAATAAATCAAAGGTTTACTCATTGAAAGAATCCCTAAATCATATATTAATTTTTGCCTTTATCTTTTTAATCCAGGACACATAACAATGTGCTTTCCAAACACAGCATAAAGATATATTACGGAGTTGAACAACATACTGTAGCGTCGATGAAGTTGACGGTACCCCAGCATGCCTCACGGCTCAGGTTGTAAATAGTTCCCCTTTTATTTCATGTGTTCCATAATGTACAGTGTAATATCTGAACTCTGACTTTGGGCGGTTAAGACTGTTGATTGGCGGTTGTGAAGTCACCAAAGAAGAAAGAGTAAAGGACTATTTCAGCTTGAACGTTGGCTCAAGTCTGGGAGTCTGTGTGTGGATTGACTGGGCTGGTTATGGTGTCACCCCCTCAAAAGGTTTCCATATGTCACTCAGAAAATGATTGTTCTAAAAAACAATTAAACATGAGCTTAATTGAATTTTGACCTTATCTCACTCTGAAAGCCAAGCCATTATATTAAAGACAAAGCACATAAAACTGACCATAGCTCTTTTTGCCCAAATAATTTTTTGGCCTATGAATGATCCACACTTCTTTGGGACTTTTTTTTCTTCATCTGGGCAGTGCACAGAATCTGTAGCTATTAATAAACCCTTTGTAAAATCCCGATTCGCCAAATGTTACAATACTGACTGTTGAGGAAAGGTGAAGCAAGATTAAGTTATATGATATTTAAAAATGAATGGGTTTCCCAAAATTAAGGATGAAAAAAAACTAGTGATTTATTTCAAAGTCATAACAAAATTAATTGAATGTTTTCACAAAATTGATGTGTAAATCTGTAGACTTTACACCGATCTGATCAGTTTGATTGGTATCGGCCAATAATTAGCACTTTATGCTGATTGGCTGACCGGCTTTAATGTCATAATTCGCCGATTCGATCTCCGCAAAAAACATTTACTCCGCGTCACCATCGTGTACAATATAGTTGAATTCAAAAGCTGGTTTGTCTTTTGACATAGTACTGTAAATATCTGACAACCAATAAAGTTATAAAAAAAAAACATGTCGGCAGTGTGGGATAGACAACACGTCTGAGACAGACAACACGTAATGTGGGGATCAGACTACAAGACAAATTTGGTCTTTCACGGGCTTTATCTGGTCAACTCAAATGTGACCAGATACACTCGTTACCATGGCGACAACATCGCGACGCATGTATTATAAGAACAAGATGGGGAAAAACGTGTACTGGTGGTCACCGGTGCTCGGGAGATTACGTTCATTTAAGACTTGCCTGAGGTATGTTCACATACTTTTAATACGATACCGCTCGCAAGCAGGCAACAAAACGTTATGTAGCCTAGCAAGCTAGTGCTAGCACTAACGGTTGTGCGTAAACATGTTGGCAACATGTTGGCGTTCTGTCGAATAATGCTCAAAATCTTTGGTGTGTGAGAAGTAATTTAATTACAATAAAGTAATTCAACTACAGTAAGTTAGCTCCCATTATTTCTGTCATCGGGCAGCACGGTGTACGACTGGTTAGAGCGTCTGCCTCACAGTTCTGAGGACCGGGGTTCAATCCCCGGCCCCGCCTGTGTGGAGTTTGCATGTTCTCCCTGTGCCTGCGTGGGTTTTCTCCGGGCACTCCGGTTTCCTCCCACATCCCAAAAACATGCATGGTAGGTTAATTGAAGACTCTAAATTGCCCGTAGGTGTGAATGTTAATGCGAACGGTTGTTTGTTTATATGTGCCCTGCGATTGGTTGGCAACCAGTTCAGGGTGTACCCAGCCTCCTGCCCAATGATAGCTGGGATAGGCTCCAGCGCTCCCGCGACCCTTGTGAGGAGAAGCGGCTCAGATAATGGATGGATGGATTTCTGTCATGTTGTAATGTTGGTTTGACCTGACTGATTAGAATACATGACCTGACTACTAGAGAATGAATACTTTTGAAGATACTCAGTATCCAGTACACAAGTATATACAGTAAATTAACAAGTCATTTAAATAGACACATTGCTCCATCTTGTGATCGGATCGGTGATCGTTTTTTTTCAATTCGCTGATCGGCCCTAAAAATCCTGATTGTGTAGAGCCTAGTCTTCTGTTAACGGAGAAAATGTATTCTTATTGAATTGTGGGATTCAAGGAATGATGACCAGTTCATTTATGCAAAAATGAAACTGAACACTGAGTCTAGGGACTTGGTGATAACTAGATGAAGAGGATGAAGAGAGACAAAACAGAATTACCATGATCAATAAAACAAGCATATCAGGACACCATATAGTCAGAAATAGGGGTCTCGAGCAGGAGTACATTTTATTTCCTCAATGTGAATGCTACACAGATGTACCCGACTGTTGTGTTAATTAATATTCCATGGTGCCAAAGCTAACAACGTCAAGCATACAGGACATAAAACCTGTAGCTTACATACACACCCAGAAGCGCGCGTGTGCGCACACGCACACACCCAGCAGCGCGCGCACACACACACAGACCCAGAAGCACGCGCACACACACACGCACGCGCGCGCACACACGCGCACACACACACACACACACACACACACACGTACGTACCTCCCAGTCCAAGACGGATGCTTGCCACTGGGCAATTTTGTCAATGTTTTCCAGCCTCCTCTTCCTCTCATTGATCTGCTGGGTGACGTTTCGCATTACTGCCAGGGCTGCTGCCACGTATCGATAGTCACTACAGACACAGTGCACACATAATGACTCTTGGGGAATTAAAGGGTAAAGTTAAGCTCTTTGAAAACTAGCCACTCTTTTAAAACATTCCATTGATGTTGCAGTAATGAAAGACACAGTCTACCTTATAAAACATGGGATGTATACTGAAGTAATAGAGGTAAGCCCTTCTGGAACACGGTCCGAAGAGCATTGAATTCTAATTAGCCACTTTGTAAATCGCCTGTAAAATACGACTGCATAAATCTGAGTAGGATTTTTTTCCCTCTTTGCCTCTTATTGCAATGGATCCAAATACTGTATAGTTTGTTTTTGACAGAGGAATGGCCTATAGCTGGCAGATTCTCAAACAGTGTGAATTGGTAGGCTTCGCTGGCAGAGCTGGCACCTGTCCCTATCTGGCTGAGAGCGCCTGGTTTGTGAATGACCTGGAGGTGGCTGAGTTACGCTAAATCTCTTACACTATGCTTCTGTGGACTTGCACGAATGAGTATGCACGTCTGAATTTTTATATACAGTACACATCTGTGCATGAGATAGCCTTTTCAAATGCTTTAGAATAGAGCTAAAAAGCATTGATCCTGTACAAATGTACTAAAATGAAAAATGAATAAAATCCAAATTTTTCATATTTTCAGTGGAACACAGTGTTAATTCACTATAAATTATTTTATATTGACTAAGTAGTACTAATAAAATGCTGTTAAATGTACAATCTGTCATACCTGTGCTCTTGTGCAGTGTATTTGAGAAGCTCGGCCAACTGGAGGGGATATTTGCAGATCTTCTGGACAGGGGTGAGCAAGAAGCCATCTATGGCAATGTCAATCATTTGCTGGAGGAGTCGACAGGCCTCAAAGAAGTGCTGGTATCTGCCATCCCTCATCAACTTGCTCAGCTCCATGCAGGCGTCCAAGTGGTTATTACAGTATTCTGAATAAATCCAGAAACCATCTTGCTGTAACAAAGAACATCAGCAATATCACATTAAAAAATAAATAAATTTAAGTGATCATCTTCCAAGCTTAAACATGCAATTCAAGAGTATTGATTTTCTATTTATGATTACATACAGGACTGAAGTGAAATACTATTGCCCAATACACCGATTTTCCATTCAAACAAGATGTTCAGGATTGTACAAAAACTGTTTCCTTAATTATGATCTTGAGGGCAAACTTTATTGTTGCTCATAGTGTCATATACAAGTAAAATAATAGAAGGTTTACATCATAATACTAAAATGGCTCATGCATCAGGGACAAAATGACAACACACACATTCTAAAAAAAACAAAAACAAAAAGCGTTAACAGAAAACACAATCTGAATAAAAAAAATTGCTCTCTCTCTCTCTCTCTCTCTCTCTCTCTCTCTCTCTCTCTCTCTCTCTCTCTCTCTCTCTCTCTCTCTCTCTCTATATATATATATATATATATATGGGAAATGAGTAAAGTTTGAATACAGACAGTTTTACTTCTTCCTACTTTTCAGACTAGCAGTACACGATGGTTCAGTATCGGACAAAATTTACAGTACAGTATATTGTGCATTTTTTATTTTATTGTTTTGCACTGCATGATCGAAATTAATGTTTAATCAATCAATTAAAAAAATTGTCTAAAGAGCAGTCCTTAAGGAGGTGGAACAACAGGAGAGGCACCACAGAGTGAGCCTATGTTAATAGTAAAAAAGTTTGGGGAAACAAGTAGTTTTTCATTCTGGTGGTGGATGTTTAAGTCTACTAATTTCCGTTTTAAGTAAAAATTATATCATCGAATAGAGCACAGTGAACTCACATGTTCTAAAAAGCAAGGTCCAATTTCAGAAAGGTGGGGCTCCTCGGTGTTGTACTGTTTCTCCAAGTCTCTAACAAATCCCATCTGGAAGCGGTAGATGTCCTCAATGTTTCCAAAGATGACCTTCAGTTGGTCATCATTGAACATGTCCACACGCTTCCTGCACTGACGCAGGTAACCCTGCAAAAGAAAGGGTTAAAGTTCCATCATGCTTTCAAAGGTGATGTAGCTGGGAGCCAGCAATTGAATGACCCGAAAGAAGGGCGACAATAAGTCTCAAGAAATTAAAACACAGACTTTGATGAGTTCACTGCCGTTACTTTTTAGAGTGCTTCAATGTCTAATTCTTGAATTCTTGTCAGTGGCGGGTTGTCAATACAGGGTATAGAGCGCCACCACACCGCTGCCGACTCACATTGAAAAAGACAAAAATGAATGAAATGAAAGAAACTAAAAATAACACAGTATTGTAAAAACATTACAAATTATGTGTATATTTTTAGATAAGTAGGATATATGGTATTCAATTAATAAGTAACATTTATTTGTTTACCACCGTCTCATTACATGACGTCACTTCCTGTTTTGTTTTCTTTTGGCTTAAAAAATGCCTTTCATAATTCAATTGTCATGTAATATTTTAGTTAATATTCAACTCAACTTTATTTATATCTCTCATTGCTTTTCTTTGTGACCGAAGATCTTATGAAGGCGGCTGTTCACATCGTTGCAGGCGCGCTGATGAACCAACTCAGTGGAAGACAGGCACATTTTAAGAATACAATCATAAATTATTTATTTATTTATATGTAAGCATGTATGTATGTACAGTAGGTATGTATGTATGTATTAGGGCTGCACGATATTGGAAAAAAAATTACATTGCGATTTTATTTTATATTGCAATGTGAAATAATACAGGATCAGTGTTGGGAAACTATTTTCTATGCAAACTAGTTCAAAGGTGAAAGTTAGTAGTGGTTACTAGTTTTTAAAAAAAGGCAGCAGTGTTGCTGTCTCAATTGATGACTTGACTGCAAGTAATTTTAATGGGAATGCAACAGTCTATGGTCCGATCCTGGTAAAATCCCCAGTAAACCGACCATGGCTGAACAATGTGAACAACCGGCAGCCCAGTTATTAGTAAGTACAATAAAAAGAAATCGCCTTCCTCATCTGTCAGCAAGATACAAAAACCAGCCTATTACTACAGTGTTTAAATAATTTTTCATGTTCATGTGGCTGCCAGGCGGGATGACAGTGGCTAGCTCTCAATCATCTTTTCTATAGTCTATGCTCTCAACGGAGACAGCAACACTGCCGCCTAGCGGATGGAGGGACAGGACTTCCCACACGTGTGAATATTCTTAACATGGGTGTGATTATCTTGAAAACTGCATTGCGTTTGTGAATGTGTTCCAGCCATAAAATTCCAAGTTAATGATTATTTGCTAAAAACAATAAAGTTTATCAGTTTGAACATTAAATATCTTTGTAGTGTATTCAATTAAATATAGGTTGAACATGATTTGCAAATCATTGTATTTTGTTTTGATTTATAACACAACGTCCCAACTTCATTGGAATTGGGGTTGTAAATCGGGGCAATATTTGTGTAAATAATTTTGAGACAAATCTCTCCCCATATGCCTATAGCTGTTTCATTCTGAAGAGACAAATATCTTATTAGCATGTTCAAACAGGTCCCTCTGCTGGTTACTTTTAATATTACCGTTAATTCACTGTCTATTATTACAGTACACAAACATCGCAGCAAAGGCTCATCCATCCATCCATCCATTTTCTGAGCCGCTTCTCTTCACTAGGGTCGCGGGCGTGCTGGAGCCTATCCCAGCTATCATCGGGCAGGAGGCGGGGTACACCCTGAACTGGTTGCCAGCCAATCGCAGGGCAGCGTTTCATTACATCAGGCGTAAATGTAACAAAGCATTTCAGAAAAAGAACATCATACCAACAACCAAACATGGTGGTGGGAGTGTGACGGTCTGGGGCAGATTTGTTCCTTCAGGACTTGAACAACTTGGAATGGATGGAACCATTAATTCTGCTTTTTACCAGAAAATCCTGAAGGAGAATGTTCATCCATTAGTTTGTGACCTTCAAGCTGAAGTGTACTTGGGTTCTGTAGCAGGACAACGATCCAAAACAAACCAGCAAGTCAACTTCTGGATGGCTTAAAAAAAAAAAAAAAAAAGGTTTTGCAGCAGCTTAGTCAAAGTCCGGACTTGAATCCGATTGGAATTCTGTGGCATGACCTTAAAAAGGCTGTCAATGCTCGATAACACTCCATTCTTGCTGAATTAAAACAATTCTGAAAGGAAGAGAGGCCCAAAATATCGCCACAGCGATGTGAGAGACTCATCAACAGTTACAGAACCGAATTTAAATAAAAATGTAACGCTTGTTTTTAGTTGTTGCTGCTGAGGGTGACCCAAGCAGTTACTAGCTTTAAGGGGGCCATTACTTTTTTTACACAGGGCTAGGTAATTTTTTATTTCGCTTAATAAATAAAATCAGCTTACTTACTTACTTACTTGTTTACTTGGGTTATCTTTGGCTGATATATTTGTTTGATGATCTTAAACATAGTGGGGAAAGTGCAAAAAAATAAGAATTTGAGAAGGGGGCCAATAGTTTTTTATGGCACTGTAGTTACAGGTTAAAAATAAGTAATACAATAGTCTTGGGTATATTTAAAGGAGACATTATCTATCTACAATTTAAAACAGTTCCCAGGTGTCTTTATAACATGTCTGTGGCAGGTGTTTGTCAAATTGGGGCAGCTATAGCTCATCTGTAACAGTGGGGCAGAAGTGCAAAATGGGCAATTCACAGACACATTTTCAGAAATAGGCAGATACCGGTAACTACAGAATTAGTCAGTGGTTAATTTCAAACTTGATGGGTGGGCAGGCAACCCAGACACCCAAGACTATTTGTATACAAACATTACAATGTCAATTGTCCCCATATTTTCCCCTTTAAAGCTGTAAGTACCAGTATATGCTGGCTAACAGCTAATGCTATTTAATCTGTACCTATTTGCTAGCTGATATGCATTTTGTACCTCACAAATGTCCTTGAGGTGCTTGATGTAGTGTCTCTCTGTGCTCATGATCTCGTTGATGACATTAGCTCTCATCTGGTCACGGTTTTGGAGAGGCGAGCCCAGACACAAACAGTCGTTGGCTGGGTCAAGGTGGCCATTTTGAACCTCGCTGGTCCCTTCGGCTGGTTCTCCTCCTCCATCCTCTTGATTCACCCACAACTAAGGAAAAATACATTCATACCCACAAACACATACGTGTGATGGCTGGGTAAGTTGTGTGTTCAATGCATTTGATGAGAAGGTATTAACAAACAAATAAAACTACTGACCGACCCTTATGCCTAAATCTAATGAGACTTACTTCATCAAAATGCACACACCCAAATAAGACACAGACACTACGGCACACGTCATAGCATTTCTAAGACTCGTTCCCAGAGTATTTGCGACCTTGAGTGTGACCTCTCCTTTTACTTATGCAGACATACTGTATACAGTGGATATGGACTAGAAGTAACCACACCAATGTTAAAAAACCAGGTTTCCAAAGAAAAAAAGAGAAGTAGATATAATTTAAAAACCTTTTCCACCGTAAATGTGATCTATAATCTGATGAATTAATTTAAAAAATTACATCTGTGGGAGGAATGTGAAAATAACCATACTCAACTTGATACTGTGGTTTATTGAAAGCAAATTTGCTTCAATTAAAATATTTGTTTTTTGGGTCGAAAGCTATCAGCATAGCACTTATTGAATAATGGTCCACTCTATCTTGCCGAAGCATTCCAATTTTGTTAGCTTGTAAAGATATCTCTTGTGCTTAGCCTAATGCCCACATACAGTATTTTCAGTTGGATTTAGGTCTGGGTTCTGCCTGGGCCATTCAAAAACTTATGCTGTCTTCTGGTGAAGCCATTCTTCTGTTAATTTGGACATACCGTATTTTCACGACCATAAGGCGCACTTAAAAGTCTTAAAATTTCTCCAAAATGGACGGGGCGCCTTATAATGTGGCGCGCCTTATGTGTGCACAGAGTTCCAAAATCTGTAAATGTTGTTGTGTGACTTCGATGAGCGCTCCGCTTGACTCACTGGGAGCGTTTCCTGCCAACACGCTGCTTATATAGAGGAAAAGCGGACGTGGCTGAGGACAGCATGCGGCCGTTAAAGGGGGAAGGGTGCGCGTGACAGAGGACGCGTGACAGAGGACGCTAAAGGTACGCCTCCATGGGAATGGGAATCGAGCAGCCACAAGAGAATTCAAGATCAATGAATCCATGGTTTGCAAGTGGAGGAAGCAGGAAAACGAGCTTCGCCAAGTCAAGAAGACGAAGCTGAGTTTCCACGGAAACAAGGCGAGGTAGCCCGAGTTGGAAGACCAACTCGAGCAGTGGATTAATGAACAAAGAACAGCCGGGAGAAGCGTCTCTACAGTCACCATTCGACTGAAGGCAATAACTCGGAGCTTGCCATCATTCCGGGAGGCTTGACGAAGGAACTCCAACCGCTGGACATCGGTGTAAACAGGGCGTTTAAAGTGAAGTTGCGAGTGGCGTGGGAGCGATGGATGACAGATGGCGAACACAGCTTTACTAAGACTAGGAGGCAGCGAGTTACGCCACAATTTGTGAATGGATTGTGGATGCTTGGGATAACGTGTCTGCTTCCACTGTTGTTCGAGCTTTCGTAAAAGCCGGCATCATTTCTGAGGAGCCGCACGGCAACGAGACAATGACGAGTGGGAACCTGTCATCTTTGATGGAGAACTTGCCCAGCTGTTCATTTCGGATACAGAAGACTGCGCCTTTTAATACGGTGCGCCTTATGGTCGTGAAAATACGGTATACCTGAAGTAATTGTCATGCTGGATAGACCATCACCGTGCAGTACTACACAGGCAGGCCTTTCATGGAACTACTGCGGCGCCGTTAATGATGCTGTTGGCTTCTTGGTATTCTAGCCTTTTAATCAATTTGCACTGGTACTTATTCCATAGTTCTGGACTTAAAACGATGTCCGCAGAAAAAAATAGGTTGAAAACAATTTTCAAATCATTGTATTCCAATGGGCGGCACGGCGGCCGACTGGTTAGAGCGTCAGCCTCACAGTTCTGAGGACCCGGGTTCAATCCCCGGCCCCACCTGTGTGGAGTTTGCATGTTCTCCCTGTGCCTGCGTGGGTTTTCTCCGGGCACTCCGGTTTCCTCCCACATCCCAAAAACATGCATTAATTGGAGACTCTAAATTGCCCGTAGGTGTGACTGTGAGTGCGAATGGTTGTTTGTTTGTATGTGCCCTGCGATTGGCTGGCAACCAGTTCAGCGTGTACCCCGCCTCCTGCCCGATGATAGCTGGGATAGGCTCCAGCACGCCCGCGACCCTAGTGAGGAGAAGCGGCTCAGAAAATGGATGGATGGATGTATTCCAATGTATGTCCCAACTTCATTGGAATTGGGGATTGTACATTCTTTATGTGTAAGATGCACTGTACAGTATATAAGAGTTGAAAATGTCACAGTGTTTTGGGATCCTGGTTTGTGGTATATTTACGGTTCAAACTATTAATATGAGTATTTATAAAAAAAAATGTGTAGCCAAAATGAGTGAAAGCTGCAATTAAAGCTAAAGATAGTCTGGTAAAGTATTACTTTCATTGCATGTAAACTGGTGCAACCACATAATTGTATGTATTTTTATTTACTTGTCAGTTGAATTGCACTTCTTATAGGTCTTATAGATGGGGAAAAACACTTATTGTGGTGGCATCTTTTACTGTATATCAGAAAAAAAGTGATTTTAACAGTGGTGTATTCACGTTCTAAACCCACTGTAGAGCTCTTCAAACGTCCTCATGTGCACATTTGCTCCCCAACATTCATACTCACAGGTTCACACACATACGATAGTAAGGGTATAGTAATTGTGATTTTAAAAGCCCAACAGCCAACACCTGATGACACACACTTTTCCAATATAACATTGAAGAACTGACGGATAGAATGCCAAATAAAAGATGAGAAATGCAGCGCCACAGACAAGCAGAGTGACGGGTGGGAGAGCACTGACTGCAGAGACGAGAACCAGTAGCACAGCCTTAAAACTGAAAAATAGTCAGAGTCAACAGTAAATAAACTGCACTGAAACAAGATTTAAAAAATAGCAGTAGATATAAATATAAATGTGAATATTAATATATTAATAGGAGTTGTCACTCAAACTGAAAATCTTAAATATTTTGGTTAGAAATCTTGAGGAAGAAAACTAAGAGCTTTACTTTTGACTCATCGGTACTACCTATCTATGACACCTGTCAAGGGTGACTGGATGAGGTTAATGTCTGGTAATGTTGAGGGTGCGTTGCGTGGAAGGTGGGACAGGCTAAATGGGTGGATGAGGCTGGAAAAAAACGCACCTTTGACGTAGTGTTTTGGAACCGTGGAGTTGCTATGGGGTTGATATAGAAAACCTGTTTTGTTTGGGGCTGAGGAGGGTGGGGTTCCACCTTGGAGAGAAAGAATGACACAACAGAAAGATACTTTTTGGTAGACAGTCCTGGCCTCTTGGGAGTGACAATGGAAAGGTGGACAGGTGGGAATGGGAATGAGGGGTGTCTGGAGGGGGCTGGGTGTGGGGGGTGGGGGAGGTTCTGCTGTGACTCTCCATCTACAAGGAAGCTACAGTAACTCTTCCATCAGTGAGCCCTCAAGGTAATAACACACAATACCTTCATCAGACATCAGTTCAAACAGAGTTCAGTTAGTTCTGTTCAGATATGGGTAGTTATATCATCTTAATGTAAAATGACGATGTGGTGAGTGTATTTTAAGACCCAGTAAACTGACCAACAAAATGAAGTGTGAAACAGTCTGTCAAATTGGAATAAATAAAAAAATTCCACAAGTACCGGCATATGAAATAAGGTTCCAAAATCATGAAAAATAGAGCCTGCCTTCCAGCTGCAGGGCTGTGTGGGGGCGTGTCCGCTAAGTGCGCTCAGCTGTCAGTCATGTTTGTGTCTGTGGCTCTTTGCGGTTCACACAGCCACACACAGCCATAAGCTGACTGGCGCTGTGTCTATTAAACAGTAAACTTTCCCCGATGCATTGCTGTTGTGTAGATGCACACGCAACACAAAACAAAATGAGGCGGTGACATGACCCGTCCCTGTACTGTCGAACTCGCTGGCTCGTTAGCTTTCTAGCAAGTTAACTTGTTAGCTCGCAAGCAAACGCACGAAATAAACAGTTATCTTTCCCTGAAGTGTAACTGTTGTGATGGCCCACGCAGGGCGAGGCTGTGGCGAGTTGGACCGGCCCCATCGCCGGTGCTCTGGTCCTCGGGTGGCTACTCTAGCCTCTGGCGGGCTTGGCGGGACTGCAGAGACGTCCAGTTCGCCACTGCCTTGCTACGTGTTGCATATGGGGGCACACAACAATGAGCTTGATGGCCAACTACACGCTATGGTGGTAGAAATGGCCCAAGTCACAGCCACTGCATGGAATAAGGGCATATATAGTGGGGAAGGGGAGACTTACGCCAGAGGCCTGCTTGCGTTATCTGGCCTCGTTTTTAACCCCGCCCCATAAACCTGATATACTGACAAAGTGAGGTGTTTAACACAATATCTCAGAAATTTAGGACTTAAATTGTTCTCAGTCTTTGCACATTCTCAGCAAATATCTTAAAAAACATAATTAATGAATTTGAAAAGAAAAACACAAAAATTTGTTTATTAGGTCTTTAAGATTGAAATCTAGCCTTTTAATCAATTTGCACTGGTACTTATTCCATAGTTCTGGACTTAAAACGATGTCTGCAGAGAAAAAGAGGTTGAAAACAATTTTCAAATCATTGTATTCCAATGTATGTCCCAACTTCATTGAAATTGGGGATTGTACATTATGTGTAAGATGCACTGTACAGTATGTAAGAGTTGATTTAAATGTGATGCCACACAATAGGGGCACACTCAGCATTTATTTTTAGTAAGGCAATATGTATTATTCAAATAATTGTTCACCATTGTGTATATGTGTGAAGAGCCAGCATATCAATGTTTGTTTGTTTGCATATGTTCATGCCTCCAGTTCTGTGTGTGGGTGTATGTTGTGTCTGTAGTTGTGGGCCAGCTGCGGCTGCATCAGACTCACCCGCACGAAGCTGGCAGGGAACCATCCCTCCTCCTCATCAATCTGGCCCCACCACCAGTCCTTGTTGGAGGCATCCAGCACCTTTATGACATCACCGGCCTTAAATGCCAATTCCCGGTCTGCCATGGTCACATGGTCCCATACCGCCTCAGCGTTGACGATTGACCCGCCACTTATCAACTAGAAAATATGTAAGAATATAGAATATATCTCAATCTATACAGTTTTCAAAATTGTGGGTCCTACTGTGTTGACAACACTGACACAACATTGGAGAAATAAAATAAACCAAGATCCATTTCACCTGAACTCATTACAAACTAACGTCTACACTGTGTATATTATATCATAATCCTTTGCACACATATCTGCTCTATTATGAACCTTTTCTAACTTCGGTATGGTATATACAGTAGGTTTGAGTTACTAATATATGACCGGTATATCTTTTTAAAAAGATTATTAAAAAATAATTACTATTTGAATTGTGTTTCAATGTAATTGAAAGATCACATTAAATAAATGTGACAACAATTAAAATACTTATCCTTTTGTTGAAACCACTCAGATTACTTCTTCTTTTCCTTTCGGCTTGTCCCGTTAGGGGTCACCACAGCATGTCATCCTTTTCTGTGTAAGCCTATCTTCTGCACCCTCCTCTCTAACACCAACTGCCCTCAAGTCTTCAATCACTACATCTATGAACCTTTTCTTCCTCTAGCTCTCTTGCCTGGCAGCTCCATCCTCATAAAACCTCTACCAGTATACTCACTCTCTCTCCTCTGGATGTGTACAAAACATCAAAGTCTGCTCTGTCTAACTTTGTCTCCAAAATATCTAACCTTGGCTGTCCCTCTGATGAGGTCATTTTTAATCCTTTCCAACCTGGTCACTTCTAGAGAGAGCCTCAACATCTTCCTTTCCGTCACCTCCAACTCTGCTTCCTGTTGTCTCTTCAGTGCCACCGTCTCTAATCTGTACATCATGGTTCGTCTCACCATTGTATTATAAACTTTGCCCTTCTTTTTTTTTTTTTTTGTGGCAACCAACACTGACATTAAAAAAATAAACTTTGCCCTTCATCCAAGCAGAGACTCTTCTGTCAAATAACACACCTGACACCTTCCTCCACCCGTTCCAACCTGCTTGGACCCATTTCATCACCTCCTTACCACTCTCACCATTAATTGATTGATTGATTGATTGATTGACTCAGATTACTAAATCATTCAAAAACAAACCCTCAAAGCCCACTGGTAACATGAAGCACTGCAAACAGCATTACACAGTTGCTAACACAAACCACAGCACTGTACAACAAAGTGCACAGACACAAAAAGGGCAAAACTATGACAGGAGAACACAGTGTTCAGACATCTAATCGGTCAATAGGGGGTGAAAATGGCCTGTGAGCTGATTGGCATTCTTTTAGGGATTTGTGCAGCTGAAAGTCCTTCTTATGAAAGGACAAGAGACAGCAACATTGCTTCTAAGTAGGACCTAGAGCTGAAATCATCCATTTAGTGAACAGCAATGTTATCTATCACACTGTTTTATCACCGAGAGACTAACATCATGTCCACATTAAAGCTGTGCACGTTTGTATCTTTTCCAGGTCTCTTCATCAGAATGTTACAGCCCCAACATAACCATATATTCAATTGTGGGCAGCCCAGCCAGTTCTACCCAAGTCAGTCAAGAGCTGCTTTGGCTCTAGGTAAGGAGTTTACAAAGGCTAAACAATAGGAACTATACAGACGAAATCTAAACTATGTTTTTATATTCAGCATATGTCTCATATGTGGAATAATGTGTTTGTCCTCTAAAAACTAATTTTCTTAAAGGTCCCGCACGTTGCTAAACCAACTTTTTCTAGTATTTTGGATGTAATATTGGCTTTATGGTGCCTCAGTAAACATGTGAAATATGAATTAAAATCATCCACGCATTCCTGAGTTCCAGACATTTTTTTGCTAAGAGGCCTGAAATTGGGTCCTACGAATTTCTTAAGCTTATCTACATCACTAGCGCAGATCTCCGTCTACCTCTCCACTCCCGAGCCAGTGTGGTCAACATAAACACATGTGCTCTCTCAAGTGGGGCAACCAATCAGAGGAAAGGGGGCAGTATTAGCCAAATATGGACAAAGCAGATAGAAAACTGGGTGAAACAGAAGTCGCTGTCAAAGATGTCTTTACTGGACACTCCTATGACAAAACTATGATGTTGTTTGTTGTTGTTTTGAATTAAATTGACACTTTTATACAAAGTCCATGTTAGAGAGTCACTCAATGGAGGTCTAAATAGCCAAAATATGGGACCTTTACAATTGTATTTTTATTGCCCTAACATCCATCCATCCATTTTCTGAGCCGCTTCTCCTCACTCGGGTCGCGGGCGTGCTGGAGCCTATCCCAGCTATCATTGGGCAGGAGGCGGGGTACACCCTGAACTGGTTGCCAGCCAATCGCAGGGCACATATAAACAAACAACCATTCACACTCACAGTCACACCTACAGGCAATTTTTAGAGTCTCCAATTAATGCATGTTTTTGGGATGTGGGAGGAAACCGGAGTGCCCGGAGAAAACCCACGCAGGCACAGGGAGAACATGCAAACTCCACACAGGCGGGGCCGGGGATTGAACCCCAGTCCTCAGAACTGTGAGGCTGATGCTCTAACCAGTCGTCCACCGTGCCGCCGCCCTTAAACATTTAAACAAAAAAACAAAACAAAAAAATCCACATTTCTGAAAAAGTGACAAATATGTGCGAGTCAGGGTTCGAACAAAAAGGAGAGAAGACTTGGAAGACTGAAATAGATGGAAGACTGGATAAAATTGGAAATGGACACAGGGCACTGCATTCAAACGTGCAAAGAAGGCAGTTTGCCTTGAGCAATCCCCTTTCTTTACTTTTGTGTTTGCTCAACGTGACGCATCATCAAAGGGTGAATAATTTTACTTTAGATATTTCAACAGTCCAGCTAAAACATTTCATATTAGGGCTGCAGGATATTGGGAAAAAATGACCAATGGTATTTTTTGTAACCCTGCAATATGTATTGCAATGTGAAAAAAATATAGGATAACATTGTTGTGATATGAAAACCAGCACACATTTCTCTTTTTCCCCTATATGTATTGTTTGGACAGTTTATAATATACAGTAATAACAATAATAAAATAATAAACTATCCATCCATCCATTTTACATACTGCTTATCCTCACTAGGTTCGCAGGCGTGCTGTCTTCCGGGCTATTTTCGGGCAAGAGCCGGGGTAAACCCTGAACTAGTCCCCAGCCAATCGCAGGGCACATATAAACAAACAACCATTCACCCTCACATTCACACCTACGGGCAATTTAGAGTCTTCAATCAACCTACCACGCATGTTTTTGGGATGTGGGAGGAAACCGAAGTACCCGGGGAAAACCCACGCAGTGACGGGGAGAACATGCAAACTCCACACAGGCGAGGCCGGGATTTGAACACTTGTCCTCAGAACTGTGAGGCAGATGTGCTAACCAGTCGACCACCGTGGTCACCTTTATTAAACTATAATCAATAAAATATAATAAACTATGCTCAATAGAGGACAAGTATACTGAGTTATTTGTGTGAAGTCTACCTTTTAGTGCTGCCAAGATTAGTCGACTCGTCACGAGTACGTCGAATATTAAAATTGTCAATAACCACAATTGATTTATTAGTCCATGTTAAAGCTTTGTTTTTCTCTAAAAAGTGTGATGTAAAACCTGCAAGACAGACAAAGACATTTGCCTTTGATGGCAGCACAACAGTGATACACGTTGCTGATTCAGTTTCTGATGAAGAGGAACGGTCATCTTGGGAAACTATTTAGCTAGTTAGCTGCTAATATTAGCGTCAACGGCTGTGAGCTACTTGCGTGAAGCTGTAAATGTTAACATTATCTTAAGGCTAACTATGTCGATTTTATTAACTTCAGCACACGTTATGTGTTTGATATAATGTTATAACCACATATATGAATACAAGATCGATATAGTGTAGCAGGCCAGCTAAGCGTTGTGCCTACGTGGCAGCCACATTGGCAGGAGCAACGTTGCCACGACTGGCAATGCATGTACATTTAAAATAAATCAGAACTTTTTTGTCAACATCAAAGCATGTGGTATTAATCCAGAACATTTGAGAAAAAGTGCCCCAAAAAATCTTGCCAATGAAATATTTTTTTTCAGTTCCCATGTTGTGATTGTAGATGATTTTACATAGTTTTTGGTTCCATTTTAAATTGCACGAAACATTTACAGCTAAAAATGTTAAAGGCCAGAGTATCACCATTTTAATTTGCACTACCATATATAACCGTGTCAGGAATGCTGGGACAAGCTGCAAAGTTTATTAAAAGTCGACTGTAATATTACCAGATCAACATTGTAAATAAGAGACTGTTCGTAATGAACACAAATAAAAGTTACAAATTATCTTAATTATCTTCTGCACACGGCGGCCGATTGGTTAGAGCATCTGCCTCACAGTTCTGAGGCCCAGGGTTCAATCCCCGGCCCCTCCTGTGTGAAGTTTGCATGTTCTCTCCGTGCCTGCGTGGGTTTTCTCCGGGCACTCCGGTTTCCTCCCACATCCCAAAAATATGCATGGTAGGTTAATTGGCAACTCTACATTGCCCGTAGGTGTGAATGTGAGTGCGAATGGTTGTTTGTTTATATGTGCACTGCGATTGGCTGGCAACCAGTTCAGAGTGTACCCCGCCTCCTGCCCGTTGATACCTGGGATAGACACCAGCACTCCCGTGACCCTTGTGAGGATAAGCGGCTATGAAAATGGATGGATGGATCTTCGGCACATACCTTGCATTATGGCACACGGGCCACGCGTGGCCCGCCATCCCTTTTTTGTGGGCCGCGGCATGTACTAAAAATAACACTGAACACGGCACACAACGCTAGTTTCCCCTGCTTCAATATATATATACCCTGTGGTTTTCCTGGTCTCTCGGCTCCAAAGAGACTGGAGGACAAGAGAATTCACTCTGCGCATGGATCTCAGCACGTGCACGTTTCCTTAAAGCGGAATGAACGATAGGGATTTCTCTTGTCAGGTATTGACTCATTGTCTTTGTGGGGGCAGGGAGGCGGTGTCAACACTGCGGAGCCACTAGCTTACACACATACAGTTGCTTTCATGAGGAGCAATGCAAGGAGAAAAAGGGCAATTGCAATTTGCAAAGCACAATGCAACAGACCTCTGGGCAAATATTTCAGCTTCAAACCGGTTAGAAAGGTGAGCCCGCACGATGCTCAATTTGTGTTTGTCTTGATAGTTAAACACTCGCTGCTTCATGAAGCGTTTTGGTCGACAAAGAAAGAAGGATTAGTTTGATACGTTGCACAATACTGCCTTTTAATACAATTGAAAAGCCAGCATTTTGAGAAATGCAGCAAACCTTGGACAAACAGTACAAATCGACTATGAGAAATCACATTACAAATAGCAATCCCACAGTGTGAAAGATTACATAAAAGAAATCAAAGTATGTATGTGTGTAAATTTTCAACTGATATGCATGAGACCAGCATTATCAGACAGATCTTGATATAATTAGAATTTTCCTGTGACAAATATTAATAAAGTTATGAATCTTAAAACCAATGAAAATGCACCAATTTCTGGCTAACGTCTTTATACAAAGACAATATGGGCTGAATAAGAGTTTAAGTGTGACCTTTTTTTGTTGTATCCGAGTTTCAAACTTTCATTCATTCATTCATTTACTGTACCGCTTATCATCACTGGTGTCGCGGGTATGCTGGAGCCTATCCCAGCTGAATCTGGGCGAGAGGCGGGGTACACCCTGAACTGGTCACCAGCCAATTGGAGGGCACATATAAAGCAACAACCATTCACACTCACTATCACACCTACGGACAAGTTAGTCACCAATGAGAGTCGCATGCATATTTTTGGGAATTTACCAAATTTGGACATAGGAGGTTTCGGCCCGATGCCAGCGATATGATACGATTAGTCAACTAGTCACAAAAATAATCGGTGACTAGTCAAAGATCAAAATAATCGTCTGTGGCAGCCCCCACTACCACTATTTAAATGCGAGTCCAACCACACAGCAAGTTAAAATAATTTATTTTCATGCCCAGTTACACTCTTATAGTAATTAGCACATTCCTAACACTATTATTGTTTCTTAATCAATTTGTTATTCTACACGTTAACATAATATGCATTAGTATTTCTATATTTGAGTGCATTAGTTTAAACAACACCCATTGTTGTGTGCACCTTAAGTTTGTCCCTTCAGTGTAGCCGTAGGCAGGCATGAAATTATTTCCCATGTCCTCATTACTAGTTATCGTACAAGAAGTATATAACACTCTGAGCTCCTGCATGTTGTTTGAAGGGTTATAATTTTCCATAACATCTGCGCTAATCTTATTAGCATGTCTAGCTTTTCTTATCACTGTATGCTAGGACTTTTACATTTAACTACAGCTAGGAGTGACAAATAAACAACTTGAAGCCAGAATATTTGGCCTGTTATTTGCAGAATATTTTGCTACCACAGTACAATTGTGATTGCTGGAATGATGCACACAGTGCGTGTTGGGTACCTGAGGTATTTGCCTCCTACATTGAAGGACCTTGCAGTCTGACTACTGTGCATGCGCATATTGTGATGACGATGTTTAAACAATAGATCGTGCAGCACTGTGGGCTCTATTGGACAGTGCATCTGCATTTTCTTACTGAGGTCCACACACAATCACTTACATTGTCTTTTGCCACAGAGCAGTGACAATAGCAGCGATTACGCAACCTACGTCGAGACTGTCAATGCACCACATTTAAAGGGAATGAGAGGAGCCGCTTTGATTGGCAGTGACTTAAGTCAGCTGTTAAAACACCCACAGTGGTGCAGCCTGCTCATCGGCAGATCCACTGGCCTTCACTGCTCTATGAAATTACCAGCACCAGTCTAACATGCCCATGGTGGACAGTTGTGCCGTCCGTTGTGCCGGATTTACACCGGTCACGAAAATAGGGCCCTGTATGATGACACCAGCTTGTTGCTGGAACTCACACAATAGAGCATGTATATACTGTATTTCCACTTCGGGATAAATGAGTAACCACTGCATACTATTGGTTTTCTAATGGAAAGTAGTTTATCACATATTTGTTAAACTAAGGCAATAAATCATGAGAATCTGCTAAATTCTTCCTTTCATGCCATGCAATGCCCCCATTCCAAGTTTTTGCTCAAAGATGTCACTGAGTAGGTTGATTACATTGGCAATCACACAGGGCTGTGAGCTGCTACAACAATAGCTCTACCATATATCTCAAAGCTCTTCACTTCAGGAAGAGAGGAGGATTACTGCAAAAACATGTGTCATGCTGCCATGGAAACAGCACGGATGGAGGATGCTCAAAAAGATTTAAAATTTGTGTTGATTCAGGAAGAGAAATTAGATTTATATAATTGAGACTGAGATGATTAAAATGGAGAAATACACCAGGGAATAATAGAGGAGAGTTCTACCTGACTAGGCCAGAACATACAGAACAGAGGTCAGCCTTGATGCTCCCCTATTAAACCTTATTAGGTCCCCACTGCTGCACTACACCATTTTCGGCCCAATTCATCACAGTGCAGTTCCTATCAATCTGCTGTAATACAGGCAACAGAAAGCAAGAACAAGGGTGAGATAGCAATCCATCCACTAAACCCATGTTCCTCATTACTCTTCTCTCCTTTTCCTCTTTCAATAATCCTTAAGATGAGCATTCTCCAATATATTGTGTTATTTTTCCTGCATGTCTGAAATAATTAAAAGCATTACATAATGAGTCTTAACAATTGCCCTGCCTTAGCTATGCTCAGCCATAGCCAGATCAAATAACATCAGAAATCTCTTCCGCACAAACACTCATAACCTGCGTATCTAACAGCTGTAATATGACCTATACAGTACCATTAAAGACCAGAGGACCATCTTCAAACTGCAAGATTTGTATTTAGGTCAAAGCAAATGAATGCAGAGGAATGTCTCTCTTACCATGGACATATGTGGCATGTTCAAGAAAAATATATTAAACAGACCTACAAGAAATACAAAAACAATGGCTTGAGTCCTTCTGTTTTTGCACTACAAAGCATCAGGATTCACTGCACTGGCAGCCTCACCGCATTCCTCCTCTATTTGTAGTGGTAGCATAGCTGCACAAACGCACTAGTAGCATTATTAAGCAAATACATATGTTTCAACAAGCCTTACCATTTTCGTAGCATTTAACTGTAAGGAGAGCGTATGCATGGAGGAATCCAGCTCATATGATCATGATTGATGATCCCTTTCTAAAGAGCTCAATTTATGGTTATTCACGAGAGCTCAGCCCAAGATGTCGATTAACAGGGTGCTATATTCCGGAGAGAGGTTTCTCTTTCTGACGCACAGAGTGAGTCTCGCGGTCCATCCTCCCTGCGTCTGCCAACCTTGTTATGTAATACACATATACCCCGAGTCTGGGAGCCAATCAGAAATAGCTCTTCCTAAAACCAGTGAGGAATAGCAGCACATCCCTCACAGACATGGTTTTCTCACTCACATGCACCATACGCACATTGACACTTTTGTTTGCACGACATATAACAGAACTCTAGAAGAAGGCACCTGTCCTGCAGGGATTACAAATGTGTGGAAGACATGCATGCTTTCAGAGACAATAAAAGACTACATACCCGATACAAATACTGTATGCTATAATACAGCATAAAACACGCCACTGCAGACTTAGAGTTGCCAAAAAATTAACACGTGCTGTGCCGCTTACTTTGAGATTGTTCCATAACCACTACAGTATACGACATCATTATGCTTTTCTTAGAGTAGCAAAATGTGACAAGATCACCCAAAAATGGCAGTCTGGTTGGAATGGCCACTTCAACCTGATTGCAAAGCACCAATAAGTTAGAAAATTGGATGATGGGTTCCGGGGAAATTTATTTTTGTATCAGAAAGAAAATTGCCTTTTGACGGTAAATCTTTGTGTGATATCACCTATAGAATGCCTCCTCAAAAACACCTTCAAACTAGAGTAAAACAGTATAACTTCATTATTCCACGCCATAGCTCCTCAACCCTTTCGTTGCGTCTGCTACTTGGGAAACCCCTTCTCCGTTTGGCTGTCAAGTTTCAGTTCAAAAATATCTACAGTACTGTAACTCATACGAGCCTAAATTCCAAGGGGTTCAAAGCATCCAAATTACAGTGACGTTTCAAACGACACTTACCCTAAAAACTCTACCTAAATAGCACAAATTGAACATTATTCCTAAGAGCAGTGTGGATAGTAGAATAGATATTGTACTTTAGAAAAAAAAAAATAAAATCCTGAATTTATTTGTCATGGAAGATATTGAATTTATCATTCCATCCATCCATCCATTTTCTGAGCCGCTTCTCCTCACTAGGGTCGCGGGCGTGCTGGAGCCTATCCCAGCTGTCATCGGGCAGGAGGCAGGGTACACCTTGAACTGGTTGCCAGCCAATCGCAGGGCACATAGAAACTAACAACCATTCGCACTCACAGTCATTCCTACGGGCAATTTAGAGTCTCCAATTAATGCATGTTTTTGGGATGTGGGAGGAAACCGGAGTGCCCGGAGAAAACCCACGCAGGCACGGGGAGAACATGCAAACTCCACACAGGCGGGGACGGGGATTGAACCCCGCACCTCAGAACTGTGAGGCTAACGCTCTAACCAGTCGGGCCACCGTGCCGCCAATTTCTCATTCCATATATATATATATTTTTTTGGGGGGGAGGCTGGTAAAATTCCACAATGATGGCAGCTACTTGTTATGTTACTTCTTACTGTACTGTGGCCTCTACATGGACGTAAACTCAAGGTTTGTTCTGCAGTGAAGAGAACATCGGCCCACATGCCATGACAAGTGGAAGAGTTACCTTCCCTTGTAATACGTCGCTGCCAAGTATTTGTCTACACATGCAGTGAAACCGTTCCACCTTCACTAAACAAACACATACCGTATTACTTAGCCTACAGGGTGAGAGAGCAGTTATATCTAAATAAATTAATAAATAAAAAGTCAAAGCAAACTAGCCTGCCACCATTACTAATAATAGGAATGTCATGGACAACTCTGAGATGGGCTTTTAGCATATCTATTTATGACATTCATTAAACATTCATGACACCTGCCTCCCATCCTTTATTGGCTTATGCTGCATATGGAAGAAATGAAACAGGCATTTCCCCTCTAACAAGCCTTTTCACTTGGCGAATAAAAAAAGACATATATATATATTGCAATGATCAGAGAAGTGTGAGCCTCAGAAACATGTGCATTGTTGAAGTGTGAATATTCTAGCATTGGAAATGGGAGCCAAGTTTAACTGCATCTAAAATGGGGGAAACCTCAAGTGGAGGCCCTCCTTTATTAGGCCCAGCCTTGTCCACAACTACTGTTCAACTACCATAATCATGCAGCGTCTGAAGCACACATCGCACTTGCAAACCTATTCGCTAAGAATATCACATGTAGCGAGATCACCTATTAGCTGCCATGTTGTGAATAATATATAATAATTAAAAATTAAGCAGCAGCAGGGATGAGGTTAAAAATGATCACCCGTTTCAGTCTAAAAATGACATAATTGAATCACTCTCATGCTCATAAACCATGGACTACAATATGGAGGAGAGAGAAGAGAGGAGATCGACGAAGGGGACATGTTTATATGCGGGGATAAATCTAGTGACCGCAGAAAATGGTTAGAGCATACAGATCTAATGTGTACGCTCCACCACCATCCATCCATGCATCCATCCATCCATTTTCTGAGCTGCTTCTCCTCACTAGGGTCGCGGGCGTGCTGGAGCCTATCCTAGCTATCATCGGGCAGGAGGCGGGGTACACCCTGAACTGGTTGCCAGCCAATCGCAGGGCACCCACCACCAAACAACATAATCTATCACAAACGAACGGTGAGAGGACACAATACACAACGAAGGATCGGGGAGTGGGTAACACAAAATACATGATGTTGTACCAACGTCATTCATTTCAACGCGTAGCCGTGAAGGAGCGCCGGGTGTCCCCGCTCTCAAACACCGCGCACCGCCTGTCTCTCCTCTCCTGTGTGCCAGCGAGGTGCGCTGCGAACCGGGCCCCGACCGCAGATCCATTAACGAGTACCGAGGATGAACATCAACAGCACGTTCACAAGCACCAGCAACGCGATCACCGTAAACACCGCGCAAGTCTGGACATCCAAGGCCATGGCGCAGCACTGCGGGCCGTGAGAGGCGTTCTCAGTCGGGCGGTATTCAGCGGTGAAGACCCCAGGCGAGCATGTAATCCACCTTTACGGTTGGGCAAAACGTGGAAAAAAGATGCCGATACGCCTCTTCACACTGCGTCTGGTAATTCATAATGGCACAGGAGGGGATGCATCATCCTCACCATCATCATCGTCATCAGTCTGCACCGCGATTTCTCCCTGCTGATCAACACCTGACGGTGTTTTGCCTCTTCCCCTGCAAACCAGCGACTCTCCGGGCTGCAGATTAAAACGAGCGGGGGAAAGGCGGCGTGCAGGCTGTTCGCAGCTGCAGAGCTGCGTTCCGGTGAGCGGCGACCAGCCAGAGAAGGGCTCAGTGTTTCAGAGGCGGTCCTGAATTAATACTCATCAGCCTCGACTGCTCGACTACCGGCATCCGACATCACACCAGGCGGGGAGGGGCACGGCCAGCCCCTCGCTGACTTCACTGACCAACTAGGCTCAAATCACAACCTTTCTTTCCACCATCCCTTCTAACAACACCGCCTTGCCGAGACTATGTGGCATTAGTCACATCGTACGGGGAGGATTTCATGACGAGTTCATTTTATTTAGTGTTGAACACCTTGTAGTCACATTGGCATGATGTCAGCATTTTTCACCATTCTGTCTGATGCTAGTACGTCTAATCGATCCAGTATAACAGCTGAGTCTGCCGCATGGGGAAGACAAAACAATCATTCGAATGAGTCTTGTGCAACATTCTGATGCTCACACTCGCTGACTGTCCTGTCATTCTTGTTTCATGTCAATAGATACAATATGCCCAAATAATCAGTGAGAAGTGAGATAATAATAATAATAATGGGCATATAAGAAGCCCTGTATAGTGACAACGTGAATCGCAAAGATATTACAGTGGCAATACTGCAATATTACAAGCTTCACAACTCTCTCATAAATCTGCCATAGACAGCTTTTGAAGTCAAAAATCCACGTTAACTGGGAGGGCTGGCAGTTTAAATTTCATTTTATTTTGAATATTTAAATTTGTAGTATACAATATCAACAAGTTTTTATAGTGCAATTAATGTTATTGGTGCATTGAATATGATTTAAATGTTTAGCTTAAAGTGATGTGCGCCTTGTACAGAACTCCAAACATTGAGGTAAATAGACACATTTGTTTGTCTGCCATGTTGAGTCAAGATTGGGGGGGATAAGCTAGACACACGGAAAGAGTAATAGACTGACTCCTGTTCGTTTTCCTTTGGTCGTTTCCCCCCCCGATTAACCCTAATCAGTTCATATCAGCTGTTATACATTTTCCAGTCTCCTTAGATGTGCTAAAATGAGGGATAAAATGTTAACAGACTATAGCGAAACTTTGGATCAGTAGCAAAGACATGACAGGCTAGCATTAGCCTCAAGGCTAGATAGCGGTTAGCATGGTGGGAGTCAGGTGTCATTCTGTTATCCAATATATCCTCAATTTTTTACGTGTATGTACGTTTAATATAATACCATGGCAACAATCAACCGATATCCAACGTAAGAATATTTTACAAATCTGTGTTACTGAGAAGTACTGAATTGAAATGTAAACATGTAGATTGAGATATGTACATTTATCTACACTATGTAACGTGTTTTCTAACATAGCTAAGCGTTAAAGCTTACCTTCAGAACAAACATGGATGTATGGATTGCGTAGATTGGGAAGTATGGTTTTGTCATGCGTGTGTGTTCCGGGTTTTGTCTTCCCCCCTGTTTCACACACACCTGCTCCTGTGAGCATCTTCACCACCTGTGCCTCGTTCACCCTAATTACCTATTGTATTTAACCTCGTGTCTCATTCCCTCTCGTTGCCAGTTCGTTGTACCTTGTCGTCGCGTTCCAGCATTCCTTGTTTCCACGTCACAGACTCACAGTAAGACTTGACCCTGTTCCGATTATCGACCTTGCCTCTTTGCCTCATGTTTTTGGATACTGTTGCCTTTCTTGGATTGCCTGCCTGTGTACCGACCTATGCCCGTCTATTAAACCTCTCTTTTTGGAAACTGTCCATTTGTTTTGGAGTTGTGCATTTTTGGGTCCTATCCTCTGTTCGGTTCATGACAGGTTTACTTCCATTATCCATCCATCCATTTTCAACACCGGTTATCCTGGTTAGGGTCACGGGACGCTGAAAGCCTAGCCCAGCTGACTTCGGGCGAAACTACACCCTGAACTGGTCGCCAGTCAGTCGCAGGGCACACAGACACAGACAACCATTCACACTCACATTCACACCGTCACTGAGTGGGAACTGAACCCACGCTGCCCGCACCAAAGTCAGGCGAGTGTACCACTACACCATCAGTGACCCCACTTCCATTAGATTTCATTAAAATAAAATGGAAGCCGTATAAATGTGAGAACTATAAAATGAAAAAAGTCAACAAATGTTTCTCAGCATTGCAAGAAGCCAAGTGGTGTTTTAATTGTGTGAATCAAAATTATTGGTCAACAACATGAATCAAGTTTATAGAAAATAATTGTTGCATTAGGCTCAATTAACTTAATTAACCAATTATTTATTAAAAAAACATTGTTAAACGTATGTACTGATTTTAATTGTATTAATATAAAACCGATCAACCAATTACTGTATCAGAGAAAATATAAAAAAATAGATAAAATGAAAAACATAATTTAATCTACCCATTTCAGGAAAATATATTTGTGACTCTTGATATTAGCTGGGTTTACATGCAGACTTTTTTTGTCATTCCGATTGAACAACAATGGTCAAATATTTACATGTGACGTGATCTATTCTGATCGGGTGGATACATGTGCACTTCATTTAATCAGAACATCCGTGTGACATGCGCACATCGACGTAAACATTACGTCTTTTATCAAGATGGGTGTCTATTTAGCGTCTATTTAGCACAGTAGATGGGATTGTTTTTACACAGAAATCAACAGCTTGATAAAAACAAGTTACAAGTAGTTAAAAACAGGATCTACGTCGCATACGAGCTCTGGGTGGGAGCTGCCATATTTACGTGTGTAAATGATGATGTCACCGTGCATTTATGTCAAGACAGAGCATGCACAGACAGAGCGCAGCCCGGCACCTTTCCGATTCACGGTTTACATGACAAAAAAGTACTTGTGATCGGTTTAGCAAAAGGAATATTCCACCCCTGTGAAACCAATTGAAATTCCATTTGGATTTGGCCCATTTATTCCGACTGAGGTATTTATATGGAGCATTTTCATTCAGTTTAGGCTTCTAAACCGATTATAATCGGAATAGAAGGCTCCATGTAAACCCCCAGATGTAAATGCCTGGACTAGATTACAGTACATAGAAAAAGAATAAGTTTAAAATCCATTGTAACTGTAACTCAAATCAACAGCATAGCTGCTATCTTGGGAATGATAATTCTGTATTTTCCGAGTACTTATGTCTTCATTGTTTTGAAGATTATGATGGGAGCTCTCTGTGATCATAAATAATTTCATAGGCTGCATTTGGTTCAGTTCAGTCACCACAATCCCAAAAACAAGTTATCCAATCTACCACTCAACACAACTTCACATAGAGCTTCGGGTTTCTATCAAAGATCTAAGAATATTTTTGAAAGATGATAACACCAAAAGGAGTGCACCAGTATTTTTAAAGCCATAAATAATTTCCAGGGTACTTTCTGCACATATATTCAGATAAAAGCGAAGGCTCATGAAAGTGAGGCTTTCAGTGAATTGCAAAGAGCTGTACGAAGCATCACAGCTAAGATATGACAACACTTCTCAAACAAGAGCCTGCTCTGTGCTAGTATATGTGTGCATATACGTGTGTGTGTGTGTGTGTGTGTGTGTCAATGAATGTGTGTGAAAGGCAGAGGGAGCATATTACATAAGCGTGCCCTTCCACTGTGGGCTCACTCTCCAATCTCTCTGACATTTAGACAACAAAGGTCACATCTGAAAGTCTAAATCTGCACAGACACAAATGCTAATTCAGTCATACATATACAAAAGACAGTTAGTTTGTGAAAACAGTACAATTCCTCACAGTATTACATCTGATAAAATGCTGAGCTTATTTTCCATGAACATTATGCATCGAGAGCCGACCCTACTGCCTGACAAGCTGTCATCATGTTCAGGCACATTTTCATCCTACTTAAAACTTGATGGACCAGTTTATCATTTATTTAATATACATTAGTTGAGAGGAGAACTTGCAAAGGAGTATCACCAAGGTATTTTAATAAACAGTAGCTGCTGATGCAGGTCTATATGTTGAATTACTACTAGAATGGTTTTTCCACAAATTTGTCTGTGAAAATGAAAAGGCTTTCCTGAAAACAGCCCTTATGCCAAACAAGACTTGCCTGTACATGATTGGTCTAGCATGGCACAACAATGGTCTCATATTTCTGCAGCAGTTATTGTTTAACTGTAAGGTCGATCAACATCACATCTCGGTTAGAAAGCAAGAAAACATTGGCTTATAATGTGAAGACTTATTTTGGTTAAAAATCATGTGCATCATTACATCTGCAATGAGGAACAAAAATAGATTAATGCCAAATTAACTGACCTTTTTTTGTAATGTGGTCTCTAGCCGTCTAGGAATCAAACCATACTTGGGAACGTAAGTGGATGGTCAAAATAGAGGCCACGTCTCACAAAGAGACAGTGGAACTGTCACTTCTCCTAGCCACTAAGTGAATAAAGTTTATTATACTAATGTCAAATTCATATTCAACAAAAGCATTCATAAAGTGCAGACCTCTGTCAAGGCAGCAATGTTAGCTAGTTATATATTTCTTAATCATTTTTTTATTTGAACAGTCATGAATTGCAGTACATAATGTGTGGATAGAAGTAACAAAATTTAAACGTTGGTCCATAGCTGCTCCAGTGAAATTAACTAGAGGGCAAAAAAATAAAATAATAACTTTCATCGAGGGTTGTCTTTTATAGTATTTTACGATAGTGGCCCAAAATGCATAATTCTAACCCTGGAATTTTCTTGAGTAAATCTGTATGAGACCACAAACATTTTTAGACTATTATTCTCTGAATAAGAATTTATGTGTGATCAAATCTGTTTGTGGCCAGAGGGCATTTGGCTTATTGAGGCAATGACCACCACACCCATTTCCACTCCAGTCTGCTCCTGTTCTTTTGTTTCTCTCCTATCGCCACAGCAACCACACTGATGTCCTGCTTTCTCCCAGGACCTTTATGCCACATAATACCTAAAAATATGCATGTTCTTGAACCCAGGCCTTTGACCATTGTTAAAAAAATCAGCTGTTTGGTTCAGATTAATTGTGTGAGCAATTAGTGGGTTAGAAAGAGGAGCAAGTACCAATAGTCATTGAAAGTAAAGGTATGAAAGTATGCATCTCTGCAGCATTTTTTTTGGTCACATATTCATTCATTTAACTACGGTCGCGGCATGCTGGAGCCTATCCCAGCTGACTCTCGGCGAGAGGCGGGATAGACCCTGAACTGGTCGCCAGCCAATTGCAGGGCACATAAAAACAAACAACCATTCACACTCACATTCACACCTACGGGCAATTTAGAGTCTCCAATTAACCAACCAGGCATGTTTTCTGATGTGGGAGGAAACTGGAGTACCTGGAGAAAACCCACGTAGGCACATGGAGAACATGCAAACACCACAGAGCCAAGGCTGAATTTGAAACCGGATCCTCAGAACTGCGAGGCAGTTGTGCTAACCAGTCGTTCACCGTGCCGCCATGATATTTAGCATCCACCACAATTTACAGATGATCTAATCAGCAATTCTAATTTCGACCCTCTGAACAATTTCACCGAAGTCACATTTTGAAGAAAAGATAAAGCATGTTATATATCGATATTTGTATATGAAAAAAAATATGTAGCATGTGTGTTTATGTGTACAAAACCCCCAGAAATAGACAATTATAAGGAAAAATGTGAAAAAATGTATGACCTGTTTCAACATTGATTTGTTGCAGTCAAGTGCTGCACTACTGCACTTGCATTGTGCCAGTTATGAGTGTGTTTACTAGTGTCACAACTCATCAGAGCACTGGCAGCCACCTGGGGCCTTAAACATTGGAAGCCTGGCTGTGTTTTCTGGTTGCATGCAATGTCTGTTAGAGTTTTGTAAAATGTCTACTTCAGAGCAGTATAGTTACATCCCCCCTGTTTATTATAGCTGAAGTCATTTTTTGTTATGGTTGATAATAAACAGTCTTCTCACACACTTGACCACAACAGTATGCACACTGGAGGCCCTATATTTAGGCTGTTTCAACAGGCCTGTCTATTGACACCAGACCTGCATGTAAGTCTGTTCTGTTCACACTTAAGATGCTTTTTTTGCAGTTAACCCGGACCAGTAGAGTGCTCCTGCAAATTTCAAAATCTATGATTGTCACACCTGTGCATTTTTAATGACACGCCTTTTCGTACTGGTACTTTGCTACGAGTGTAGTCATTACAAAAGACCAAGCAGTGGAGGGAGTTTACAACAAAACACCCATTTATAAACTTTTGGACAGTGCATTGATGCAGCGAAACTATATTTGATAATTTGATGCACCTTTACAGAGTATTTGACAAAAACCTCTTGACTCTATGCTTACTTATTCAGTATACACCTGTGAATCCATAAAATATTGTTGTTGACAGTGTTTGTGTCACTGTTTGTGCATTGCTTTCACATTATATGAATCATCCTTCTTTGCAGCTGTTCGCTCAATTGCAATCCCTCAAATCAGTAGCATGTACTAAGTTTTGTTATAATGTAAATGTGATCTCTGTTATTAACTCGAGAAGAAAATTAGACACGGAAATGTCACAAATTTACAGACCAGCCTTTGCCTACCAAACCCCCGAAAGAAAATGACCTCCACATTTGTATTATTTTATTTATAACTCAGTTATGCCAGCCCTAACCCTAAAATATGGCAGAGTGACATTATATCCATAATAACAATAACAGTGTCCAAACACAGAAGTGGTCCTTGGCCCCATTGTTTGAAAATGTGCCCCCCATGAAATGTCTTGCTGAATCGCCTTACTGTATATTAGATGTTTGTATCTGTTCTCTGATCCAAACGGATTACACAGCTTCACTGGTGCACACAATTCTTCAGTGCAGTGATATTTAGGTTCAAGACTGCTTGGTCTGTCTTCAAGCCTTAATTCTTTATGGAGCTAATCACACCATTTTTCTCCACTTATTAGTAGGGAGACATTTTTAAGATTTATGATGCATGCAAGTCCCAATACCTTCTTAGGTTATCAAACACAGTTCCTTCCCCAACAAAGGTATTGATACCCATCAAAGACTTGGGAGACTTAAATGTTGAGTTGCACTGCAAAATAACAATGAAAAAGCAGTCAAAATAAAAGAATGCTATCATCCTCACAGTCCCACAAGAAAGTAGAACGGCCCCCAAGAACCAGGTACTGTACTCTCACATGCCTGGAGGGAGGACCCCATGGAGAGAATGCAAGTGAGGTGAGCAGATGAAAAATAAACATTGGGGAGTAAAACTCAAGTTAATGGCAGGGGAGAGGGAAAGAAGACTGAGGTCTAGCTCTAAAGGCAGGGTGAAGAACAAAATACTAGGAGTGAAGTAGTTGCATAATACTGTACATGATTGTGATGGAGGGCTTTCTCAGAGGCTGCATTGGTGTAGCAGGGAGCCTGAGAAGTCAGAGAGGAAGTATAATAAAATAATGTACACAGGAAGTGTCAGCTGCCAGGAAAATCTACCCCATCTTTCACATGGCCCTGCAGGACACAATTACAACTAGAACGCCTTACAGCCAATTATACTTGTCTCATTTTAGAATAGGGTCACCACCACCACTTACTGTATGTGCCCAATCCATTGAAGGTTAAAGGAAGCTAACATCTGTCAGACTTTAAACTACTTGCTTGAACTCCACTGAGCATGTTCGGCCTGTATGTTTGTCCAGTAAGATTTGCATGAGTCAGTTTGAACAGTTTTCATAAACCTAATACACAAACCCTTCTGAAAAAAACGTTCCTGGAGTAGCTGAGTTGTTTATGACAGAGTTAACAAACCACTTCTGATAGGCCCAAGCAGCTTGTTACACAAGAGTTTGTCACAATTATAGGCCCCACAATTATAGGTCCTATTCAATGATTCTCTTGTGTGGGAGGTTTATATAATAAATTAGCTTATACTGCCATGCCTTAATGGGATCACTACAGGAATGAAATACATTTGCATTGTATATTTGTGTATACTGTAATCAAGCAGATGAACATAGCATCAGGGATGCTGCGAGTGATAAGACAATCTAAAGAAGCTGCGACGAATACCCAAAACTCTTTGGTGATGCAGACATGTTCAAGTGATCTTTATACTGTGTCTCTCATCCCTGTATGTGCAAGAGGTCAGCTTTTGCATAAGTGCATGAATAGTCTAAATTGTCTTTCCTAAAAGATAAAATAATTTTGTCCTCTTTTTTGCATGTTTTTTTTTTTTTTTTTTTTTTTACAGTTGCTTGCTGATCATTTGAACTACATTGCAAATATCAAGCACAAGAAAGACTAAATATGCTTCCAACTTTAATTCTGGAAGATTGAGTATTCAAGTAAACAAAAAAATAAACCCCCCAAAAAAATCAATCACTTGGATATTTTATTAACTGCTAATTATGTTTCACTATTATCTTATTCACATTTTAAGCTCAGATGGAATTCTGCCAATAAGGTAAAGTTTCAGTGTGTAAGATTTTGGCCTGAGGGTGACCAGGGAGAAAGCTGAGGGTGCATCCAAAATGTCAAGTACCAAGTACTTTGTGCACTGTCAATAAAATGAAAACTTTTCAGCTGAAGACAACATTATTGATATATTTGCATATCCACTTCACATTGGCAAGACCTGTGGTACAATATCCCCTCAACAATAATAACTACTAGTAATGAGACTGTAATTATGTTGGAAAATAAAAAAATAAAAAAACGCCACTGCAGTACGGAGAAAAATATGGTGACACTTGGCACCATTATCGCAGTCTTCAGATTTTGGAGTGAGTCTGTGGGAATCTTTGCCATTTCATACAATCCCTTTTGTAGTTCAGCGTGTTAAAGTTGTAATGTGGTTGGGGCCAAGGCTCTGTGTGAGTTAATCCCAATATTTCACAGTAAATACATCCATCCATGCCTTTATGAACCTTGCTTTGCGCTCATGCTGGAACAGAAAAGGACCTTCCTCAATCTGTTCCTACTCAGTTGGAATCAGATAAATTGTCCTAATGACTTGATAAAGGGGAATTAAGGAGGCTACAATAGAAAGAATACAGTCAAGAATGAGGTTATCAGTATAATTATTGATGAAAATTACAGAACCAAACAAAATGATGACTGAGGTACAGATGATGCTGGATAATAAGTACTGCATGGTCTAAACCTGTCCCAAAAGAAATATTACATAACACATTTGTCACACCATCTACTAAAATGCCCTAACTGTCCTAATCTAACATCGACATATGATTGCTTCAGAGATGATGCTGAAAAAACAAACAAATAGCACTATGGAAGTATGTAATACAATGTGCAACAACAAAGCACAGATATAAATCTGCACGAGCACAGACATACAAGGTCTGGAAAGAGACAGAGAATTAATTATAATAGAGTAACAGTAAAGCAGGCTACTCCAGTGAGTCAGATCAGAGAGTTACCACATAGTCTCTGGGAGTATGCAGCCACATTAAATAAAAGTGGGAATGGCTTTTATAGTGAGCAAAGGAAATTCTCTTGACTATTATATAAGAAAAAGGCCCTGAGCCTCTCTGTTTCCCACACACACACACACACACGCGCGCGCACACACACACTTAAATACACAACATAGGCGCACGTGCATGCACCAACAATAACACACATGACCACACCTGACAGGCACAAACCCAGTTGGTAGAAGAAACAACCTCAGGAGGCTGTGACACAACCACCTGCTTAGATTCCATCAGCAGCACTTAATCAGAACTGTTACAGCTGGTGGCTGGAGAATTTCACAGTGGATATGAGTTTGCACCTTGGTAGAGTTGTAGTGCTGAATAAACACCAATGACAGGTTCGAGAGAAGATAGAAATGAAGATGTTGGCAGTTCTTCATTGATACACCTTCAACAGTAGCTGGGTTTATATGCTGACTTTTTTTCTGTCTGATTGAAATCATTCAGTTTGAAGATCTCAGGTCAACTGTTTACATGTGATGTGATCTACCGTATTTTGCTTTGGTATTTACATATGCCACTACATTTAATCACAACAGCCGTTTTACAGACGTGTGACGTGAAGATCTATGTAAACATCATACGATTTATCAAGATGGAGGTCAGTAGTCTGTTTAGCAAAGTAGTTGCGATTATTTTTCCTTTTATTGAAGCAGCAGATTGATAAAAACAAGACACAAATAGTTAAAAGCTCTGTCGTAGACGAGCTCTGTTTGGAAGCAGCCATATTTTCGAGTGCGTAAACAATGAAGTCACTGCGGATTTACGTCAAGACAGAGCCTGCGCAGACAGAATGCAGACTGACAACATTCCGATTGACCGTTTACATGACTTTTGATTCGTTTGGAGAAAGGGATATTGTACCCCTGCAAAACCAAATGGAATTCATTTGGTTTCAGTCTGTTTCTTCCAACTGTGGTCTTTATGTGGTCCATTGTTATTTGGTTTGGGATTCTACCTGATTCTAAGCTGAATATAAGGCTCCATGTAAACCCCGCTTGTGTTTGACAAAGACATCACAACCTGGTTCTATTTATTCTTCTGAAAACAATGATACCATGTTCTCTCTATCTGAGTGAGTGTATTGTGCGAAGGAAGTGTCAGTAAGGCTGAGGGTTAAGTGCCAAGTATTGTACATACAGTCAAGTTTATTTGTATAATCATAAAAGACTCTCAAAGTGCTTCACAGGCCCACATTTGACAAAGACTGACAACATCCCCTGATCTAAACGCCCCAGGTTATCAAGGAAAAACTCAAAACCCCATTTGAGGAGAAATAAGAAATCTCGAGAAGGGACCGCAGATGAGAACTGGTGCCCAAGCATGTGTCTACAGTTGCGTGCACAAGTAGCGCGTTCCATAACTGGCCTACTCTTTGCCCAATTAACCACTGCCTGCTGACTCATGCATTCATAATTAATAAATAGCGTTGCGTAATATGATTATGACCGCACATACCCGCCGGTTGGTATTACACTTAATCATGTATAATTTTAGTTTTAATCTACATTAAGCCCTAAATAAGTTTTTCCTTTTCACAACTGGTCAGTCCAGATGCTATCATCACAGCATCAGTACCAGACTACAGAAAACTGTCCCCTCAATCTGAAGAATTAACAGAGAAGAGGAAAGGAAAGAAGAGGAGGAAGTGACTGAAGGAGAAATCCATTTAAATAAAATGAAGAAGAGAGGCGTCAGCATTAGCAGTTAATCCACTGCAGTGAGAATGCTTTCTTTCTGCCTGCGGCCTCAGGGCGCTAGTAGTCATCCTAATAGGAACTGTAACACACACTGCAGTGTACCTAAAAACATTCGGTCAAAGCCTCAATCCGTGTATCCTGAAATAAGACATGCAAAATGTGTAACATCTGCCGATGCTTCACATAAATGTCTTTCACCATTCAGCGACTTTTTCAGTGGTTCACGTCCCTACCCTAGGGCAGGCTACGACGTAAACATGCACACAAAACAGGAAACATCTCTCGTTCTCTCTCCCTCTCTTTTTCTCTTCCACCCCCTTTTCTCTCCCTCACCCACACACTGTCTTCTTTTAGCCTTGCCTAATACGGCTGCCTCAAGATAGAAACAAGTAAATGAACGCAAGACAGGCAGTGTCATGGCAACATTGTGCAGTGGTTTGCGAACACCATGTAGCATCAAGTGCGCCAAATGCTTAATTATTTTGAGACTTCTTTAAAGAAATCAAATTCTAGATTGAGTATTAATGATACTGAAGAAAAAAAAATCAAATAATTTTTATAGTGGGGATATTGTATAGACCACGTTGCACTTCTCCAAATTCTGAATTAAACACAAACACTTAGATATCAACCAGTAGATTCAACTTGAAATGTCAAATAGTATGTTGCATTGAATTCTTCATGCATAGGTTTTACAATGAGAACCCACCCATCATGCCTCCCACATTGATCATACCTCTCCGCACCAACCGCACCAACACCCTCTCCACCCCTCCAACATACACCAACGCACCTATACCCACTTTGTAACCACTACACCAATAATTGCCCCAAGGCTACTTGCATATCAAAGTACCTATGCTGTTGTCAGACTGTTTGGTCCTACATCTACAGCGGTAAGTTAAAATTCAAATGCTCCAAAGGTCATATAATTTTGAATTTGACTAAAGTATTTGGGGGTAGGGAGGAATATCTCAAATATCACGCAAACACTTGGAGTTGGAAAAGTCACCATGCATAGCTAGCCTATCCCAGCTATCTTGGATATACAGTGGGTACAGAAAGTATTCAGACCCCCGTAACCTTTCACTCTTTCTTATATTGCACCCATTTGCTAACATCATTTAAGTTAATTTTTTCCTCATTAATGTACATACAGCACCCCATATTGACAGAAAAAACAGAATTGTTGACATTTTTTCAGATTTATTAAAAAAGAAAAACTGAAATATCACACAGGCGTAAGTATTCAGACCATTTGCTCGGTATTTAGTATAAGCACCCATTTGAGCTAATACAGCCATGAGTGTGTTCCACTAACGTGTGTGTGTGTTCACTGTGATGGGTTAAATCCAGAGAACAAATTTCATGTACATGCATGCAGGTTCATGACAATAAAAGGTGATTCTTCTTCTTCACACCTCGGGCAATTTAGAGGCTTCAATTAACCTACCATGCATGTTTTTGGGATGTGGGAGGAAACCGGAGTACCCGGAGAAAACCCACACAGGCACAGGGAGAACATGCAAACTCCACACAGGCGAGGCCGGATTTGAACCCAGGTCCTCAGAACTGTGAGGCGGATGTGCTAACCAGTCGTCCACCGTGGCGCCCAATAATAATAATCATAATAATTGTTATTATTATTATTATGATTATTATTTCTATTTTGATAATGCTAAAGATGGACCAGCGTCAATATGCCTTGTGTAGACAGATGAGAAGAATATACACTGGAACTTATGCAATGTACGCGCACTTCATTGCTACCTTCATTCGTCATTAAAGTTAAGAGAGTTTAAATGGAACATATTTTGCCAAACCAACTTTTTCTAGTATATGGGATGTAATATCATCTCTATGGTGCCTCATTAAACATGTGAAATCTGAATCAAAATAGTCCACGCGTTCCTGAGTCCAAGTGGGTCTTCTTCTAGTGGGTCTTCTACATGGAGGCAACCAATCAGAGGAATGGGGGCGGTCTTAGCCAAATATGGACAAACCAGATATAACATTGGGTCAAACAGATGTAGCTCTCAGAAGGGCCTTTTATGGACACTCATATGACAAAACCAAGGAGTTTTTTTGGAATTATCAATTTTATACTAAGTCCATGTTAGAAAGTCACTCTGTGGAGGTCTAAATAGCCAAAATACGGGACATTTAAATAAATATGAATTTCAGTTTGCGGTTGCCATTAACTGTCATTAACATCTCACACACTATACTCATACTTAATTGATTAATGTAGCAGTGCCCCCGTAATACAAAACAGTAACATCTGTAAACATCAAAGCAAAAGCATCTGGATGACAATGAATCCCAATCCTCAAATAAATAATACAGTGTTTTTGTTTTTTTTAATCAGTGTTGAAAATATGTTTAGTGATCACATTGACCACATCAATATTTCCTCCTATCAGCAGCGATCATCAAATAAAAACCTGAGTTTACTCTGTGGTTGGTGTGTAGCCAAGTGTCGCCATGCTGTTCAAATGGCTTATTTGGTTTACTGCCTCAATAAACATTCATTGTTTAATATTCAATTTGATTTATTCTTATGAAAAAAAAAAAGAAACATTTGAAACAAAGCGTAAGGCGTGTGTGCTCAGCCTTTGTGGTTTCACTTTAGAGCTGTTCCATAAATCGATGGCTCTTCAAAACTTCAGAGACAGCAAAGCTGTGAGTGTAAATGCTGGGTATGCTCGACTTACAATGTTGACTTGCAATGGTTCTGACCCAGGTCGTAGCAGCCTCTTCCTCCTGCAACTACTGCCTTCAGACCGCAGACGTACTGATGATGAGGATGACTGACCCACAGCTGTTGGACAGGCATAAGTAAGTTAGATAATGCAATTTAATCAAACAAACATATTCATATGTGGACATTGAAATATATGTGTGATGTAGTACCTGAATGAGGCAGGAGAAGAGCCAAAGCAGTTAAAGTGCTGGGGGGCAGAGGTAGGGAGTGGCACCGCTGCAGAGAAACCCTTAGTGGTGGCTCTAATGGAGATCCACCGGGAGGACGAGACAAGGCCTGGAGGGTACTCAGGAGTTAGGACAATTCCTATATTCAATACAGGGTTGCTTTGATATACTCAGGCTAAATGTACACATCTATTGAAAATCCTGTTTCTCTGCCTGTTCAGTAAATTCCAAGTATTTTGCATCCAGCATGCCAAATGAGGTGGTGTGTTAGTGGTGCATGCCTGGCTGTAAACTGTCAGACTATACAGTACAGTACATCAAATCAGCCAGGCAGCCTCTTAGCTTCAAACAAAGTGATTTTGAGTGAGGCCAATGAGAAGTAACACTTATGGGAGCAATGAGGCAGAAAATTGGACATGGAAAAAAATGGTGAGTGGTAAGGGGAGATCACAAAGAGAAAGACAGAAGAGTGAGAGGCAGATGTGTGCTGGTGGAAAAGAAGCATCATCCTGAAATAAACGCCTTCCTTACAAACAGAGAAGAGCATGCTTGCATTGTTGCAGCTAACACTGAGTAGTGTATAAATAATGTGAATGGGCTGCCCTTCAGCACCTGTAGTGTGTTCATTCATAATGGTCTTGTGTTATTATTTATCAGTAAGTGGGATTCAGACCTCCTTTTGAATTTTGAAAAAAATACTTAGCTCTCCAAGCACCACCATCATGACCAAGAGTAAAATACAATAGCGTAATAGGCCATCAAAAACGAGACAGCGATTTTATTATTAAAAGGTATACTGTATTTAATATTATTGTAAGCCACTGTAACATTATGCACAGTTTAAACATGAACACTACGCTTAAATATAGGAAAATTAAAAAGCTGTACTTAAATAATGAGTAACAATTAAAAATGTAGGGCACCTAAAAGTTCAATAAAAATTGTACCTACAATAAATAAATGTTTGAAAACAAACAGTTCTACAACATTAAATGCAAATGTATTGTGCTTTAAAGTTAAATACAACTGAACTGTACTTAACCAGTAGTTCTTTTGCATATCACTAGTGGTACTAGTACCACACTTTGAGAATCACTGATCGAAAGGAAGGAGGATATAATTACTTTCTATTACATTGTTTAGGTGAGAAATACTTTATATTACCTTTTGAATATTGAAGCCAAATTCAGTTAATTGATGTACAAATGCCTGTGTGGTAATTTAACATCTTACTCTGTGGTGCAACTCCGTGGACTGCATCTTGCTAGTAACACTGGCTTCAATGACAGAGCAGGGCCTGGGACGAGCAGGCATCCATCTAAGCCCCAGTGAGTGTTGCATGGTGGGATTAGGTCTGTGCCTCCGTCGGCATAGTGAGCCAAACTCACTATAATGGTTGTTGAGATCTCGGTCTGGGTTTGGCCTCCACAGATCCAATACAGCTGATGCCGGGCGAGGACGAGGGCGCAGCAGCTTCTGAGGTACAGAGATCTTCTCTGTGTTAGAGTGGGGCAAGGCTGGGCCTGGCAGTCTTACACTGCAGCCTGTCTGGCTTGCAATCTGCTCACACAGCTGGGATTGGCAAAGATTCTCAGAGGCGGCTTGGCCCACACACAAGGTGCAACAATAAATACTTACAGGACACTACATTAGGTACACCTACATCTGAAATCAAGCGAGACCCAATACAAACACTGTGCTTTTACAAATTCTCAATCAACTATATTTTGTATGTCCTTTTTATTATTATTGGCCAAAAACACTAAGGAAAGTGGGTTTTAAAATACAAATATCTATTTAGTTCAGGTGATTAGTGGTATAGTGGTACACATGATTGACTTTTGTGTAGCCAGTGTAGGATCGAATCCCAGTCACTAACCGTAGGTGTAAATTTGAGTGCCAGTGTTATCTTTTGCGATGCCATTCAGAGGGTAGTCTGTCTGGCGCGCAGTCAGCAACTATAAACAGCATAAGCAGTGGGAAATAGTAGATGGATGGCTCTTTAACTCATGTCAATCAAAACTGATCTTAGAATTAATAATTAATGATATAACTATCTGTCCTTCATAGGATAGATCATAACTACTTGATATAGTAACAGTAAATAGCACTCATTTAATTATCAGGATTGCACAAAAAATATGAAATGAAACTGAAGAAGGGTATTTGCATGGGCCAAGAAAGAACCCATTACATTTTGGTAATGATCTAAAGGTGATCTACCAATACCAAGGAACCTCTGTTATTTTTTGAAAAAATAATCTCAGGTGTACTTAATGTTGTGAACGATTAAAGGTAGAATTTGCAGTTTTCACTGCTCTCTCTCCCAGCCCTCACGTCTCTGACTAAAGCCACACCCCTCATTAACGTGAACTGCATGTTACATGTTTACTCTCGCTTTGTCTCAGGATCTGGCAAATTCCTTCTTTTTAACTTTGGTTGCTAACCGAGGGGAAAAAAATCCGACTCCCCCCAAAAAGTAATGTGTGCATGCTCTCTTTGGTCACTCCTTCTGTCTCTCCAGTCTGTGATAAGGTGTTTCTGCCCCACCATGCCAACTTGTAAAACAATAATTAAAATGACATTTGAGGAATTAGATTGGGCCAGAGAGGGATGCACCCCCCCAAATCTCATTTCAATAAGATTGTACATATTCTACTGTCAGGTCATACAGACAATTTTTATGACAAAAAGTGATTGTTTTTCTAAACTGCAAACCCTACCTTTAATGTGCAGTACCTTTTGAAGGATGCCCTTCAAATATATCCGATAAGAGAAAATACATGGGCAAATTAAACCAGGCAGCCTAAAGTATTGTATATGATTCCATATACTGTATGTCTACCTAACTATTTTAACGATGCAATGACCACAACAAAGATTCACAGCACATGCAGTTGCATAACTAACCCTTATGATAGTGTGCTGAGTATTGCAATGTCATATCTCATTTTGTCAATAGGATTTGGGCTACTGTGTCCTGACTCAGTGTGACTGGCAGGGACATGACTAATACCTTCACTAGAGTAAAAACATATAAGGCTTGCCACTATGAAGCATCAACATCACCATGCTCAAGGGGCAGTTACACAGCAAGCTTCATGGGAAAAAGATTGTCCTTGCATGCTACATGAGGTTGGCAGGGCTGGAAAGAGCAAACATCTTTGGTTTAAAGTTGTAAGCTTCTGCAATTACTACCGCCTTTCGCCAACAGATGGTGCTAAATGATAACTCTACCATAGGTGCCATATTTTTGTCAGCCCAAGACTGGTGTATTGAATCCATCCATCCATTTCCTGTACCGCTTTATCCTCACAAAGGTCGTGGGCGTGCTGGAGCATATCCCAGCTGACTCGGGCGAGAGGCGGAGCACACCCTGAACCGGTCGCCAGCCAATCGCAGGGCACATAGAAACAAACAACCACTTGCACTCACATTCACAGCTACAGGAAATTTAGAGTCTTCAAGCAACCTACCATGCATGTTTTTGGGATGTGGGAGGAAACCGCAGTGCTTTTATTATTCCCAATATTTATACCACACCTACAAGGACTAAATAATGGGGAAATGACAGATTTGATGCTATTTTTCCTACTCTGTTGCTGTTACAGGAAAATGGATGTATCTGGTTAAAACTGTTACATGAACCACATTTTCAATGTAGATAGTAATAGCATGCCTATTGCAGTGTTAATGATTAGGAAAAGTCTGCGATGGAATGTGGTTATGGCATCACTGAGAAACACGATATTACTGAGATCCTACTCATTTACTTAAATTGTGTTAAGGAGAATTAATGTTAAATAAAAACATACTTTGTATACTATAGCTTCATTTAAATGACATACATTACCTTAAATATCTCCTCTGTGGAATCAGATGATGGTATGCTATTGGTCATGCTCTCTTTACCATTTATTTGTAATTTAATATTCGCTTCCTGTATCTTCTGTGAGTCAGGTGAAGCATCCTTGGAATCCTCTTCATTTCCTGTGTCTTCCTTTACCTTTTCTCCTAAGTGCAGACAGTTTAATGGATTCATTTCATGCTCAGCACCAGTCTCAGTGTTTGTAACTGAGTGAGGAATATGATTCTCTACAATGGTGGACCTGTGGTTTGTTGCTGTATCCATATGTTTGCCTGTACTGTCTGAGGTTCCAAAGCCATTGACACTTCCAGACACTGAGCATGACCGAAAAGCTTTGAAGACAACCACAGGTGATACCACACCTGTCACAGGTGTGGGGGCCTCACGGTCAAAGGTACTGGGTTTTAAGGATTTAGTGGTCAATGGTGAGGATGGAGGATTCTGACATTGTGGAAGTCCTTCACTGTGGAGGGTTAGGGACAAACTGTGAACTTTGTGTACTGTGCGCTGATGAGCCTGAGGAGAGTTAATTGGGGTTTTCTCTTCCTCAGAAGGGGAGAAGGAGCGGGATGTTGTCCGCCATTTTCTGGCTGTTTCTGCTACATTATTAAAAAATTTAAACAATCCACCAAAATGTCCCTTCACATCTGAATTTTTGGGAGGCAGTGCTTGGAAGTCTTTGATATTCTCAAGGTCTACAGAACCATAGTCCGAGTCAATCGTCTTGTCAAAAGAGTGAAGCTCAGAATCAAAACTCCTCTCTGAATAGACAGGATTGGCCTTTCCCAAAAGAGAGATCCTCCTCAGGTAACTCCACACATCTTTGTGTCGTCTTCCTGCACCCTGGGTGGTATTTTTGCCAGCCTTAACAGAAGCCTCCTCACAGCTTGCAGCTTTGTTACAGTTAGTTGAATTGATGTGGGTTCTTTTTGAGTATGAAACTCTTTCTGATGGTTTACAACCATTCTGAACGGTAGTTTCTGGAACAGCAGTCGGCTGATGGTCATCCATCGGAGCTGGGAGGTCAATGTCTTCAAAAGAACAGTCAAATTCTGCTGTGTAGCCAGCATACGAGTGCCTCTTGCCACGGTGTCTAAGTGTGCCCCTGCTAGATTGCTGTGGAGTGCCGATGTCTCGGCAGAAAGAGTCCTCATCCACCAGTGAGCTGCTGAGCTTGGCACTAGACAATTTCCCAGCCTTCCCTCTGAACACAGAAGGGGATTTAAGTTTCTTAAAGGAGCGAACTTTATCAGCAAATGAGAGTTTAGGGATGGAAGCTTCCCCAAAGAGGATCATGGAGTGGGGTCTTCGGTCCAGCTCTGAGACACCTCTTTTCCGGTTCAAGATCTTCCAGATTCCTCCAGCTGCACGGGGTCTTCGGTTGACCTCCTGTCTGTCCTTGACAGGGGTCTGAAAAGACGAAGCCTGGGCCTCAACCTGCATCTCTGCAGGCCCTGACCCAGTCTCTTTAATATAAACACTGCTGGTCTCATTCTCCACATCCAGAGAAACATTAAACACTCGGTTGACAAACCCATTAGGGTTGTTACTCTGGGGGGCAGGATTGTCTATTTGCTCCATAATCTCTCATTCCACAATGTCAGCTATCAGCTCCAATGATCATCATGTCTTGGTCCGCTCTCTCACATCAATACCTATACAACAACAACAACAAGAAAACAGATTTGTCAACAACCATAATCACCCACCACTTCCTTCCCCTCATATTTGGCCCATCTTATCCATTTGAACAAGGAAGCAGTGTTGTCATGGAAACCCTCAAAACAGCTACCGGATGACATCGTCATAATAAACTTCTTCAGAAAACAGATGCCAAGAAAATGAACAGCAATGGCCAATGTATGTATCACAATCCCTTTAATGTATGCATCATGTGCAATGCAGGCCTGTGAAATATTTCAAACCAGCTAGTCTTTTCAGTGAATGTCTTAAGTAATTGGGTTACTGATTTAATCTTTGAGATAATTCTGTACACTAGCATTTTAAGTATAAAAATGAGCTTTTAGTATAAAATATTTACAGTTAAGTATGCTTTTGTGAATATTAACATATAAATGATCAGTTATTTAACAAAATTGTGACTGAAATACATTCATATAAAAACATTTATGCAAGACGAGCAATTTGTCAGACACTTTGTGACACTCCCCAGATTAATGGAGACACGGGCCAGCGTCCGATTTAAAAACGCAGGTTCTTCAACACAGCCACCTCAAACAAAACATGAACAACAATGAGATTTACAAATAGAAGATAAAGTCGTTCGCTTACTTCCCAGTCGTTAGTGAAGATGGCATTGTGGTGTGAGTCCTTAAATGAAACAAATATATATAATAATAAAAACACCGAATTTCACACGAACGCTAAACTTTATCCGGCCGACTTTTAGCGGCTTAGCCGACATCTATGAGGGAAGTGGCGGGCGGCGACTCGCCCACAAGATCCTGTCCTGCTCGGTTTACACAACAAAACCTCGCCCGATGTAGTCTGTGCGAAGGCACACGAGTGTGATTTAAGCCACACACCGGTGAACTATTGGCCTGCGAGCACGCGCAGCCGCCGACTGATTTCAGATGAGTGCACGCGCACACGAGAGCACACACTGTTACTGGCGACCCGCCATGACACTTTTAATACAAAACTACACGAGTGCCGAAACAACACGGAATTGACGCTCGTGATTTAGTTCTTTGTGGTAATCAAGTCGTTGTAGTTGGAGATTATAAAGTTAATGTATTAGTCAGTGTTTCTAAACACCAAGTGCTATTACGGTTTCCGTTTTGTTGAGTAGTGTTTATTAAGTAATGCTTGACAAACGTATTAGACCACCACCACCTGTTTTAGTTTTTAATTTCTGTCAGGAATGTAAGTTTATCCTACTTTAATTTACAAATAATAATAATGTGCTTTACTATTTTCCATTTTTAAGGGGAAACAGTAAGTTTGAAAATTCCTGGATAACAATAATTAGGCTATATTTTCCCAATAATTATATCATTTTACATTGAAGAGTCTCTACATATAGAATAACTAATACAGAAACAGAAAAACACAATTCTGGTCTCAAGTAAACACAGACAAGGGGGCGAGACAAATCTCTGTCACTCTTCTCCTCTGCATTTTGACATATAGCCTACACTCATCATTATAGTGCACCACAATGTAATGCATACAACAGCAGTATAAGCAATTGTTGTTCTACACCTTTTCTGAACTACATTTGAGTTATTTTAGTCAGATAATTACCATAAAGTTACATATTAGAATACAATTCTGTTTCATCTAAATGGAAATGTCTGGGACTGAGAAAATGAACTACTCTGACTACTATTCAATATAAAATATTGCTGGCGTTGGACGGAATCCTCATATTTCCAAAACTACCACTTTACAGGAACCCAAAAAAAATAACATTTGTTGAGCCATTAGCATTGCATCGTCTAAGAGAGCAAGCCATTTTCAATTTTGTTTTGGTGAAAAAATGTAGACATATGTAACATATATTATACCAATATTACACTGCTCTGTGTGTAACATTTGTCCAATCCATCCATTCTGTGAACCGCTTATCCTCATTATGGTCATGCGTATGCTGGAACCTATCCCAGATGACTTTGGGCGAGAGGCGCGTGGTAAACCGTGAACTGGTCACAAGTCAATCGCAGGGCACATGCAGTATAAACAAACAACCATTCACACTCACATTCACACCTGCGGAAAATTCAGAGTCTTCAATCAACCTCCCATGCATGTTTTTGGAATGTGGGAGGAAACCGGAGTACCCGGTGAAAAACCACACAGGCACGGGGAGAACATGCAAACTCCACACAGGGAGGCTGGATTTGAACCCAGATTTGAGGCGGATGTGCCGACCAGTCGTACACCTTGTCGCTGTGTAACAACATAATAAAAGAATATGCAGTTGTACTGTTAAGTCTATAATATATACACTATAATATGATGACACTATGAACACTTTAACACAAAGCCAGTATCCTCTATGCTGGTTTGTGAGGGTTACTTTAAAAATGTATTCCGATACACTCTCGTAATTATAATACGATGACGGCGATACATGACGTCAACCGCGGAAAAACCTTTTATCCCCAGTAACAAGTTTAGCAGCTGGTATTGGTAATATGGTGTTTAAATAGTAAAGGTGCGGGCGTAGGGCTCCTGGGCTAGCTGGCTAGCTCCACCAACGCCGAAGTCACCAGCAGTCCGTATGACTTTGACAGCTCACAGTTTTCTTTGTAAATGTTATCCAAAATGAATACGTCCTCAAGTGAATACGATCCAAACAGTCACCTTCCATTCCCTCAGATTCTTTTTTTTTTTTTTTAAACGGCCACTTCTGGGAAGCCAACACGGCCATTGAGTGGCTTGTGTCATTTTGGTTGGAAAACAAAAAACTTTCCCTGTGGTCCATTGAGGTTCATTGTGGGACAATATATCCACTTGCAGCGCTGCTAACTCTGGAAAACATTGCTTTACACATTACTTTGAAAGTGGCTATGGCCTCTCTCTCCCCACATTAAAACTATAAATGTACCTGTAATCTGATTAAGTTTTTTTGCTGTAACTATTCGATTACGGTTACCTTTATTTTGTAACCGGATTACATAACGCCGTTACCTGTATTCCGTTACTTCCCAAACCTGCTTCTACGTATAGCAAACACTATGGAATATAAAAACAATAACACAGAACTACAAATAAAATTACTACAATAAGAAGACACAAATAGTATATGATCAATGTTATTATATTGAACGTTATAATGTACCTTTCAATAAAAAAAGCATTATTAACTCCATAAAGGCGGAATCTTTGGTAAGCTAATGGATATTTTGAAGGTATGTACTGTATGTTATACCATATACTTGTACAATAAGTATTTTCAGCAGCAAATATATTTATGGTAAATGCAGACTGCTTTTATTATTTTCTTCTAAAAAGCATGTGTCAACTCTTATACCAAGATTGTCTATTGCCTATTTGTGAAACCAAATTACACTAAAGCGCATTTGTCAGTGAAAACAAGTAATTGACTGCACTCTGGTCTCACTGGCTGATCCTCCTTTGGGATTTGCTTTGAATGTGAAAATCCTTCCATTGAAAGGACACAATGGGGAGAGGGAGCTCGGGGGGTCGGGGAACTGAAGGAATTCACAAAACCTAAACAGCTCCAATGCTACATAGCTGATAGAAAGAGGAGATGGTGGAAGAAGGGGCCTAAATTTAAACATTTCCTCTCTGTCCTGTTTTGGGCCCATTGTCATTTCACGGCGTTCTCCCTTCTGCACAGGAAGGAGTGGATCTGACATCAATGCTCTCAGGCTGACAATGACAGGAAGTCTGTCTGACTGTATGTAAATATCTCAATGTGTCCATGCTTCCCTTGCTGCACACGGAGCCACACTTTGCTCCCTGGTCCTCGAACTGCTACAAACGTTATAGCAACATCGTGATATACATGCTACACCCCACCATAACTCATCCAGCAAGAGTCGTGAGAAATTATAGCAACCAAATCTTTCAGCTAAGCCTTCACTTCTCATACAGTACATGCATTAGGTAATATTGACTCATGTTTTGTCTTTTTGGTCCTTGTGCTGCCCATTTTCCCTCATGACACTCTTCCAATCCCTCCCTTCCCTCACTCCACATACTCAGTCACTTCCTCAAGACCCCAAGCCGTCTTCCGGCTGTCTCTTCCCCATTACAAGACATCCTGGCCCACATCATGAAGTAGTACTCTGGCTCATGCACACATAAAACAGTTCTCTTAAACACAATAATGTATATATATACTATAAAATAAAGTGAGATGTTGTATTGAGTGGCAGAATGTATTTTGACGGAAAGAGAACGTGGGTGTTGAAGGGAGATAAAGTTTAGCGATGTATGGACCTTTGGCCAGCTGGGCTCGCATCTGCAATGATAAGTTTTGTTGATGTTTGAGCCGTGTACATTCCCGCCAGTTGCCTATTTATCCAAAGTGTTGAATACTCTCAACAGATTAAGAGAACGCTTTGAAATGATGTCATTGACTTCTCATTGTCAGAACAATCAACCTCTTCCTCCTCTTCCTATGACACAGTCCTCACTGGTGGAGATTACAGTACACAAACACTGAGTTTCAGCCCAGCTGTAATTATTTCACCAGTCTTTGTCAAAGCTGTTGAGTGAAAACAGGCTGCCTTGAAAAAAGTTGGCTAGACTGGGTTAGTGGGGGTGGGTGTATGGCAGTAGATATGTTGCGATATCAAATGGGAGGCTTACTAAAGCATGGGAACTGGATTCAAGAGGTGTCTTCTGTGAAAACGGCTGGGAGTTTTGTATTATTTTCAGGACAGGTGTTTGGGAACACTGAGTTTCAAGCTGTCCGGATTGCTGAGTTGAAGAGGTCTCGAGGATGACGGTGTTGAAATCGTCTGTGTGTGTATTCATTGTGCATCCAATGCATTTAAAAGATCTGTGCCAAATGATTGAACACTAATGGTAGTTTTCTTCATAATTTTTTATTCTTTTATTATTATTTAAACAGGCCCAGGAAGCAGTTTTCTCTAGTGGTCAAAAAGAGTTTGAATTATCCTGACATTCCAGACATTCCCTTTGTTCTGACCTGAATTCTACCCTGGCCAGGCTGCACATGGCACATTGACACACACACACGCGCACACAAACACACACACACACACTCACGCAAGCAAGCACTTGATTTTCAGTCCCCCATCAACTCACACTTTTTTTGTGATGTTTACTGCATCTTCATATACTTAGTCATTTTTAAAATTTATTTCCATAGTATACAAGACTGTTATTAGAGAGGACATGTCTGATAGTCATTAGTGATGGGAAGATCTACTCAACAAAAAACATCTTATGGGAAACAAGACGTAAAGTAAAAATGTGTGCGAATGCATGGGGGGCCTTCAGCTGGGGACTTCTAGCCTTTATCAGGGCGAATCTGAAAACAGGAAGGCGGGTTCCAATAAACAAGGCGAACGGAAGACAACCACAGCTCTACTTCCTGTTTCAGAGCAAGAAAGGAAACAGCAGATTTTTTAGGAATTCAAATCTGAGCTCTGTGGTCCTCACTCAAAATGTGCTCTTGTCAGTAATTAGCATTCATGAGTCATACTTGGTTTCTTTTTTTGTCTGTACACTTTGGAGTGTTTTGGACTTGCATATGAGAAGTCAAAAGTAACAGATTTTCCATAAACCCCAACCTGTTTATTTTTTATCTGGTGTGCTATCTTCCTGCTCAAGCCTTGGGCTGAGCTGGACTTGGCTTCGTTTATGGGTCAGTAGCAAAGAGAGAAAGGCAGCCTGGCACACAAAAAATGTTTCCAGTCTTTTGAGTGCATCCACGTCTTTGGAGAGCAGAGCTTCTCACTGAATCTCACAAAAGAAATGGTGAACACACGCTGCAGATGAGGGATATTTTTCTAAATATAATAGTGCAACACAATGAATGTGGCTTTGTAGTGAGAGGGGTCATCAGAGGCTACTTTGTACATAATAAGTGTGTGATTGATAGAACACTGGCATTCCTTTCACTGATTGTTCATTAGGAATGTTTGTTTAGAGATGACTGTTTTATCTCTGTGATGAATGCTGACCTCTGACCTCCGGATTGTTTCTGTCCTGTTATAGTTCAGTTGGCAAAGCGACATTATTGTATCAGTGTAAGGCTACAATAAGATGTGATGCCATCCCGTGTCGTGTGTAATGTTCCTATCACTGTGCCACCATTTGAGGAATATAGTTCTGCTGTTAAAATGGGTAATCCCATTCGTTTCTTACATGGTTTTATCACGAAGGGAAGTACAGAAGAGGGAGGGGGGATGTTCTTCTGCAAGTTTACATTGATCCCCAAGCAACCCTCACTTTAACAGTGCTGTAAGGGAACAGAAACAATAGAGAGGTACCAGTTTGCAGGGCATTCACCATGAAGCTTGTAAATAATTTGTCTTCAAAACATCCTCTAATGTAGACTTTCTTGTCAAGAATAAGCACCTGTTGCTCACATTTGCACATACACAGCTTCTGGACAATAATGACCCCAGGTGTTTATACCCTCCACTTTTTCATTGACGGCCACTTTCCTTACTGTTCCGGTGCAATTTATTGCAAGGACGGGCTTTTAGAGGAGGCTTCAGATTTAACCATGGGTGAAGAGAGACATCTAGAGGAACCATCTGAAACTGCTATCTTGATTTATTTGCGATCACACTGAGTGAATGTTTTGTCATGTCACAAATGACAGATGTCAGAGCCATTGGCAAAATAGTGGTACACAATCACTCTGTCTTGGGTGCAGTCTGTCTTTCGCACCAATTCAGCTTGGTTAAGCTCCAGACCTTGCTGTGACACCTGAAAAAGATAAGAAGTAGAAGAAAAAATAGAAGGGTGTAAGTGCTGGATATAAATTAATAGAATATGTAATGTATAAAATGTATATATAGTATACCTTATATTCGTAATTTATCTCTTTATCTATCTGTTTGTCCGTGTTTGTGTCTATCTATACACGAAAGACTAAAGATCTTGGCATACTGCATACTAATGTGTAGTGAAAGCTCCTCGCCACATGATAGCGCTCTGCTTCTTCCAAATGAATAATGGTTGCCTGGTTTACAGGTCGATCCTTTTATTACAAATCAGATAGAGTGTACGTTTGAGCATTTTTTTTTCTCCCCCAGAAGCCACACAATAGAGGCACATCCAGGTTTCTGTGGGATTCACACAGATACACCGAAACTACAGCAATTAATATAAAATGATGAAATGATATAGGAGAAGGTTTTAATTAACTGCCTGAGTAAATTCTGTTCACTTTTTCATTGAATAATTGCTTTGTATTAGATGGTTCCAGTAAGACACTGCTCCCAAACCTGATAAAAGGGCTGCGATTGTCCTCTACACACCAGTCTGCTACTGAGATCTGTCATACATAAATGGCACCCTGAGGCTTCTAGCTCGCCTCCCTGTAATGACGGTGTAGTTGTACAGGTACATGTGCAATAATTCCAAACAGCATGCCACTGAGACCTATCTGTGTCATTCAGTTAATCGTGGTTGTTATACTAAAGCTGTGAGTGACCACAGTCGTGTGTGTGTGTGTGTGCGTGTGTCTCACCTAGGGCTGAGAAGTAATTTTACCTAAAAATAAAGTATTATACCCGGGGGATGTAGCTAGCATTAAAGTTAGATGTGATGACAGCCACAGGCATCTACTGGATCTCCACTGTTAGGTTCCAATCGTTGTAATGTTCTGTAAAATACTTGAATTACTGTATTAACTCTCGTGATATTCACTGTAGCATTATTAGGCCAACATGATTGCATTGGCCTTGCACGTTTCCTAAAATGGTTAATTTAGGGCGTGAAAAATACTCCTCATACTTTTGCAAGGAAAAATATATATCATAAATACATCATAAAATCTGATGATAGCTAATTGACGCAAGTTAGGTAATGACTTGGTCTAAATTAAAAGCTACAAGTCAAGTGGAACTTTCTCATTTATTATTCAGTGAAGCATGTCATCCCCGCTAAAGGCTTTAAGAGGAGCGATAAGAGCCTCTTTTAATCTGCGTATATGGGAGACATACATCTGTCGCATCTCTCTTTTGCTGTCAGTCACGACAAGGTCCAATCATTGAGTTTATGCATCATATTTCCACCTTTTAATCCATTTTCCTGAGTGCACATTCACACATTCAATGGAAGTATAGGTACAAATAGAAAATGTGATTATTAGGGGAAAGATTGTAGAAAATGTTTCAGCACTCCTAGCCAAAGCCTGTTGCCTTCATGTTAGCAGCTGCCTGAGCCAAAAATGGCCAATTACCATCATTTTCCTGCTGGTGTTGGTAATGTTAGCGGGAGCATCAGACAGACAGAAAAGACCCGACGGCAGATGAGGTAAAGATAGCAGAGTTCAGCGACAAAATGAGACCATGTAAATCAGACAACATCCACCATGACAGGAGGTGAATCCATCATCTGCAAAGGAAATGGATTCAATTAAATGGATCCCTCTGGTATGTGACTACAGATATGAATTGTTTTTATGATAATAATATTATTGCAATCGTATCCCCTGGTCTGCTGACGTTGATTATGCAGTGTAAATAAGCAAGGCCTGAAGAAAGATAGAAAAAGTAAATATGAAGTATCAGCATACTGTTATTGAGAGTGAATTGAATTCTGAGACACTGGCACTGATCTGACCACTGAATACTAGTATAGAATATGTACCCTGAAAAAAAATGGTGTTTTTATGCTTCTGCATATTCTATAAAGTTGAGCCTGAGTCAATAAAAGATATGGAGTATGCTAAATGTCTAAAGAGTAATTGTCATGATCTTATTTCCAACATTTTCTATTTTGATAATTCCTTAAAGGATATGTTATTTTAAAACCAGTGCAACGCTCTCTGAGTTGATGAACAGACGCTTAAACAGCATGAGGCTCTTGGACGGTGAAAGGGAGGATATTTTCTCATCTGAAATATCTGTGCCTGACTTTTCATCAGGATTGATATTGTGGCTCAGAGTGTCACATGTGGGTGGCTTTAGTTGCCTTGCCTTTGAAAAGGGACGCCGAAAATGTTTTATTTCATTCGCTCAACTACGGTACACGTTTGCAATGGACTGACACAAATATGTTTTGTCAAAGACAGCTTTTATTCAAAGTAATCAGTTGGCAGAGGGTTAAAAACATAATCCTGATACTAATGATGCCCTGATGTGATGGAATGTGTGTGAATCTGTTTTAGTTTTTAAAAATACCAAAATGATGCTCATTCTAATGGTAATAAATGCAGAAAAGTGCTTTGGGATAATGAAGCACGACAAACTTCTTTTTGATACACATGATTCATCTGATTATTTCAGCATATTACATCTTGAATGGATGCCATGTTTTTTGTAATATAATTGTACTACAATGTTTTGGTGTCCCCTGATAAAAGACGAGATCTGCACGATATTTGCATGCACAATCAGTCCACTACACTTGCTAATATTGACTTATAATATTGAATATGCAGTCATTTTGCACATCCCATACATGCAAATACAGCCTTGTAGAGAACATTCATCACTTTGTTTATAAGCTTATTCCATGGCTTGAGTGACAAAGTGCAAACGATC